>NC_025995.2:75504782-75575518 GCF_000442705.2 Elaeis guineensis | reverse complement strand
GAATTATTTTTGATGATTACAATACATTTGAGGGGTACTAATGATTTTATGAAAAAAGATTTATTGTATTTGAGGCAAAATTATATATTTTATCAAGTTCTGAATTGAAAGCCTCAAGAGCAAGAACAGAAGATTTTATGATCTATTGGAGGTAATTTTCATACTTTTTGGATGGGTATATTAAGAGAAATTCGAGTTTAAAGAATTGGGTCAACCCTATGAGTCAACTCCTATCAAAAGGGCAGAACGGCATGCTATTTTTGGCTGGCACACCCAAAGGGTCGACCCTATGAGTTGACCTTTGTTGCTATGCAGGTCAAAGATATAGAACAGTGGTTTTCTATTCTGGGCCACAGAGATTGACCCCATGAGTCGACCCACTGTGACGAAAACTTCCGTAACGGCTAGTTTTCAGCTCTTTTTGGTAGTATTTAATGCTCTTTTAATGATCTCCAATGACTTTATTTCAGTCCAAATTTTTTTCTACCATCTATTGAAGCTATAAAGACACTTAAAGGAGGGAAAAAGAAGTAAGATTGAAGAGATTCAAGCATTCATTTTAGCCCTAAGCAAAAAGACCTCTTCAAGCAAAAGAAGCTTTCAATTCAAGTTCACCAACCCCTCAGGAGCTCATTCAAGTCTTCAACCACCTTGAAAAAAATCACAAAAGCTTTCTTCTTATTGTGTAAAGTGTATTTAAAGTTTTATCTGCTCATTAAAAGAGCTAAATTTATATTTTTGTGTGATTAACTCACATACTCTGTTTTGTCTTGATCTTTAGTTTTGAAAGGATTTCAAAACTTGGAAAGATAGGTCCGAAACTTGAATCAGATTGTATTGGGTTGGCTTGTACATGAAAAATAAGTGTTCTAGCTTGAGATAGCTAGAGTCAGAGGTACCGATGTTGTATTCTTGATTGAATATGGTTTAGTGGATTTGAATTTTCAAGTAGGAGCTTGGGGAGTGGAAGTAGGTGGCAAGATTGGCACCGAACCACTATGAATCTTGTTTGTTTGTGTTATACTTACTTGCTCTCTTTTTAAATTTTTTTATCTTTTGGCATTCTTGCATCTAATTTGTATACCTTACTTAAATCACTCTCTACATATATCCTGCTCATTGTTATTTAATCCTTGTAGTTCTAAATTACTTTAAAATTTTAAAATCCCAATTCACCCCTCCTCTTGGGTTGCATAGCTGGGCAACACATATCTAAAAATAAACTAATTTAGATTTAATCTAAATCATAAATAATTAGATCTAATAATAAAAAATTAGATCTAAAGTTATATTAATTCATATCAAAACAATCTAGTTCTGATACCAGTTGAGGAAAATTTACGGTAATACAGTACATGCAATTAAAAAATTTATATAATAAAAAAATATATTAAATAATTTAATTCTAATTATATGTATAAGATCTAATCTTAGACTATCACATCAAAATTTTTGATATAAAAAATATATACTTTAGATCTGAAAATAAAAATTACATCGATCTCATCGATGTTGAAATTCTAGATCTAACTATTAGATCTACCATAGGAATCAAAATAAGTTAGAGATCATTATCAAACAAATTTTAATCTTGATCTTCTCTAATCTAACAGTTAGAGAGAATGTTCCTCAGGTCACTCACAGCCACACAAAATTATCTGGCCTCTATAGGAAAATTCAGGCGAAGACTGGCATAGATCAGCTGACCTCTTTCTTCTTCTACAAGCATCTTGGATACTCCAAAGTGATAGAAAATCTAGAGGAGGAAGAGAGGAGGAGGAAAGAGGCTCTAGAAATAAAAAATCTATAAAAAAATTGATCATGGGATGTCCAAGAGAGGGGTCTCCTTTTTATAGACTAGGAATTAGGACTTTCCAAAAAAGGATGCCATGAATCAATACCAAAACCCCTTTTTGGCATTCCAAAAAATTATAGAAAAATTATTAAGATATGGAGAAAAAATTTGAAGTCTCACATATTAAAGGATTTCTCAAAAAAAAAAGAAAAAAATAATATGGCTCCAATAATATACTATATACGAAAAATCTCTTTCCTAGTCTGTATCTTATCTCTAATTCAGATCACATTCGAATCAGGCAAGAGATAATACCAAAAATCACAATCCAAATCCAATTAGACATGGAGAAATTGACATGGATCCAGATGTGGTGCAAAAGATAAGGATAGAGTCCTAGTTTGACTTGGACTCTTCATTTCTAATTCAATTCTAATCCAAATCAAATTTGGATTGAAACCACTGATAGAAATGAATCTAATCTAATTAGAAATTTAAATATCTCATCAAATTCTTAACCAATTAAGAATTAGTTGAGTCCAAATTCTGATTGAATCAGGATCAAATTTCTCTTGTAATCGAGTTTGATCATATCAATCTCAATCTGAGTCAAACTAAATCTAATTCAATTAGACTCATTCCAAAGCTCTTTACTCAATCAAATTAAGTCAATTAGTAATTTAATTATTAATTAATTCTTCATAAATGATAGAGTTTCAGTTTTAGTGGGACTTTCTCATAAAGTCCTAATCCAAGTAGGATCCTTCACTAGAGTCACAATCCAATTGGACTCTTCAGCCATTAGATCTGATCAAATCTTCTAATACATGTGACCCCATAGGTTCGAATCTAAGTCGATAGCATATAAATAACTTCTTATACTAATCGATGTAACCATCTAGCAATGATGACCCAATGATCAGATCGGTCGAAGTGTTGCAAAACAACCATCTAGAACCTACTAGCGTATGGTTATCGTATAATTTATCCCTTTGACCCAAATGCTTAAGGTGATTTAAGATTTAACTATCAACCCTAATTAAGTTAATCACATTATATTTCAACCTTTCAAATCCATCTCATGGATTATCTTGGCCAAGTTTTTGCTAAATTGAAATACACTGATGCATATCTCCTACCAATTCAGAGAGGTCAATTTCATTTTGACTCACACACCGACTTGATAAGTACTTGACTGCACCTAGTATCTTTCCATCACTAAGTTAGAAACTCAGTTTGTTTGATATTAAAGTACAGTAAGTTGCTTACAAGTCACTGTGGTGGTCACAGGTCAGAGGCACACTTATACCCATACCCTTCACAAGCTACTCTTGATAGTAAAGTACTCAGCACATAGTCATGTTCGATGCGAATGTACTCCTACATTCCATCTGTATGTCATAACAGTGTCTTCACATTCTTTGATTAAGAGGATAACCAACTCATATGGCACACAACTACCTACACTTGATATCGCCATCATCCTAGTAATAGTGTATCATTTGGTAGTAAATAATTTTAAGGACTTAATGACAAATCCTCTTTTGTTGATTAATATATATAGTCCTAAAGACTTCATTACAATACAAATGTTCAAAGATGATCAATTTGTAATGAAAATACTAAATAATTTTTATTAATAAAAATTTATATATAGTTTACAAGATGAGCACAATCGTCTAACGATTGGCTTTAGGATACGTTTTTCAACAGACTTATTATATTTTAAATAAAATTTTGAGTGAGTTTGTAAGTAAAACACTATATGAGATGTGGACAGGGCATAAGCCAGCACTCTCGCACCTTAGGATTTAAAAATATCCGACTTATGTCAAATATTTAAAAACTGACAAGCTTATGTTGAGAATTATGTTCTAAAACCAATCATGTGATGATTGAGATCATCCTTGTATATGAATTATTGATTATTGAATAAAAATTATTCTGATATTTTTCATCACAAAGTAACATCTTTCTTGAACTCTGGTACTGTGATGAAGTCCTTAAAACTATTCTAGTGTGCGATAAAGAGAGGATTTATCTTATAGCTCTTAAACATGTTCGCGATCAAGTGATATGTCATTACAGAATGATGACATCTATCGAACGGAGGTTGTTGTATTCCATATGAGTTGGTTGTTCTCTTAATCAAGGAGTGTGGTGACACTGGTATGGCATATAGATGAGATGTAGGGATACATCATCACTGAACAAATGACTCACCTACTAAGTGTTCTGCTATCAAGAGTTACTCATGAAGTACATGGGTATAAGTGTCCTTCAGATCTGAGATCACCATAGTGACTTACAAGCAACTAACTATACTTTGGTACCAAACTATCTAGATTTTTAATGCAATGATGGAAGGCTACTGGGTACAGTCAAGTACTTATGAAGTCTGTGTATGGATCAAAATAAGATTGACCCCTCTAAATTATTAGAGTTGATGTATCACTGTATTTCAATTTAGTAAAGTCTTGGCCAGGGTAATCCATGAGATGGATTTGAATGGTTGAAATACAATATGGATGAAGCAATCTCGGTTGACAGTTAACCTGAGACCATCCTAGAGCATCCAGGATTAAAAGGATGAATTATGCGGTAACCATGTGTATGAGTTCTGAAATATTTTTTTATGATAATTTGACCTATCTGGATATCAGAAACTATTACTAGATAGTATCTCGATTAGTGCAGGAATTGGTTCTTATGCTACTGGCTTAGTGTTTGACCTATGGAGTCACGCACACAAGTCAGACAAAGTAGAAAGAAATTGGCCTATATTTATATGTCCAATTTGGAAGTACTTGACTTGATTGAATATATAAGCTAACTTGATTAAGAATTAAGTTATGGGTCAAATAAGATTAAAGAGTTGACTATGTCTAGCTAGCACTACACATGAGATTCAGGTTCGATCCAGAGGATGAATAGTTTCTGATCTATGAACCATGAAGCATATGAGATACTAGATTTAAGTGTTGATTAATTTTAAATTAAATTTGAATTAATTAGACTTCATTGGATCTAAAATCTAAGTTAGACTTGGTACAAAAGTCCTAAAGAGTTTGGAATTAGCAGTCTTTCAAAATTATTTCAAACTAGCTTCAAATTAGATTCAAATTGGATCCATTTTGATGAGATATGAGAGTTTTTACTTGCACTAGGATTCTCCTCTCATGTGAGCCGATCAACACCTGAAATGCTGCTAGTTTGGGGCATCCCATGTGGGTGAAAGAGTGGGTGCAAATTGGTTGTCATAAGTGATGGTAATTCTATCTCATGTAGGAATCCTTCTTTCATGAGTATTAAACTAATTCAAATCATATTTGAGTTAGGACTCTTATACTTATTAGGTCATGAGATTCATCTATAAATAGAAAGGATCTCTATCTATGGATGCATAACAAACAAATCAGATTGAGAGAAGAGAGAAAGAAAGAGAGAGGCATGAGAAGAGAGAGAGATCCCTTCTTCTCCTTGGCCTCTCCCTTTGTTGCCGCCCCTTCTTCCTTGGGCATGGGCTCTCCCTGGGCATCCCACCTACTGGAGTGAGGTATCACACCAGTACATCTCTTCCCTCATTTGATTGGATAGTGAAGTCGATTGGATCGGAGTTCATCCTGCTTTCCTGTGGCGTCTGGCATGCATGCAAAGTAGAGGGTCTGTACTTCCAAACCTTCATAAATATTTATATCAGATTATTTGAGATTTGATCTCTAATTTTACTACTAATCAGGTAAAGATTTGATCCTTATTCATGTAGATTAATAGAAAAATTTTTAGATGCAATCTGAAATATATGCATGCATAATTAAATTTTTTGAGATTAATTACATAAAATAGTTAAAAATTTTTATAAAATATTAAATCTATTTTAAGTTTATTTAATAAAATTTTTAATCTGATTCTGATTGGATTAGATGAGCCTAATCAATAGTTGATTGAGATTGTTATAAGTTTGTTATAAGAGAATTCTACTGTTGTTGAATTTCTGATGAAATAATAATGTAAATTAAAATTTATTTTAATAAAATTTTGATATTATTATTTTTTTTATGAAGTGGAGTTTATTATAGATCTGAATTAAATCTATTTTGATATATATTTAGATTTGAATCCTATCAAAATTCAGCACAGCATGAAAATAGATTTTACTAGAAATTTATTTCTTATGTATTCATATTTGTATCTAATTAATTTTTTATATGATATAAAATCTAAAATTTATATTTTATAATTAGTATAAGATTTATTTTAGATTTGATATGATGTATATGATACATTAAATCTATTTAGATTAGATGAAGAATATGATTGATAATATCAAGGACATGTTCATGATATAAAATTATTTTATCAATAATTGTATGTTGATGTAATTATATATGAAATTATATTTTAGATCTTAATAACCTAGTACTCAGATTGATAAGATCATCAGACTGTCTGGTCATAGGAGATTGAAGAGATTAATCTCTCTTTTACCTATTCGATAGGTTCACTTATGATGTGTAGGGGTGTCATTATGATCTGATTTTATAAAAAAAAATGAATAAATTTTTATATATTATTTTGATTATAAATATATTTAGATTAGATCTAAAGTAATTTATGATTCATTATAATAGGATAAAATTTAGATATAAAATTATTTTAGATCTGAATTGCATGTTACATAAGATGTAATCAGTATAGATCTAAATGTTGTCATGATGCATGAGATGTATGTATGAAGTTTAGATCATACCTATGCATGTTTAATTGTTAAACATACTATAAAAATTTATTTTCATGTATTGAAACATATGGTATGCTTCATCTGAAACTCTTGTAGAATAGTTCTATGACTGAAACATATATTTCACATTCTTAGTTTTGAATTAAGTTGGAATGATCTAAATTTGAGAATTGAATATCATTAAGACATCACATAAATCGATGGATAAAGGGTTAGCATGAATTAGGTCTTTCTAATGGGTTTGACCTAGGGTTAGAAATATATATGGATCATATAGAGAAATTGATTAAATCTAATCAAGTGTTGAATTACATCAGGTCAGTATTTCTCTAAATCAATCTCAATAGTTGAAGTTTGATCAAGTCCATATATTTGACCTTAATAAATGGACCATGATCATGGCTCCGTGGTTGAGCCCGAATCTTATGGTAGACCAAATCAAAACTAATTAATCAGTTGGTGTCTAAGGTAAGTTTGACAGATTTGATCAAATAATTTTTAATTGGGAGCTATTCACCTAGATGTGTCTATGGTGAGTTAAGATCATATCCCTCCTACTAATCTCACTTAGCTGGCCAACATGATAGATTGTATTTTGATTAGGTCACTAGTCGATTCGTAAAGACCCATGTCATTAAGGTGAATCAGTGTAACTAATTTAAGTGTCTTTAGACCAGCTTGTGTCTAATCCTTCACATAACTTGATGAAGTCAATGAGAGGATTTGCAATTTGCAGGTCATCTTCTTCTCTTATTCTCAGATCAATGAAATCAAATTTTCTAAATTATTAGATCCATAAAGTGATAAAGTTATGAGATAACTTGATCATTATCTCTCATTAAGGTGCGTGATAATGAGTCCAATATTCTAAATAGGCATTGGAGGCGCCATACACCTGATGTCTATTATGTATTGGAATTGTCATTCATCATATGACCATCATAATATACCTTTAGATCAATGCCCAGGTTAGCCGAGCTACACTCGGGCCTGAACATCCATTTGTTGGATACATTTAGTGTGTCATGTTAATGGTTGGATCTAACCAAAATTTTTAGTAGAGGCACCACACGCCTGCTGAAAAGATACCTAGGGCGAAACCTAATTGTTAGAAGTTGTTTGGTGAAATAATTAGTTATGAACCTACCCATGAATGTACTAAGGTTGGCCGAGCCACACTCGGACCTAAATATAGTCTGTGTGGATTCTAGTACCCACTAAAGAATTAGCATAATTTCTCGAGTTGCAGGTAGAAGCTATCAATTTGTAAAAAAAAGTGAGAGAACCTTTAGTCTAAAGTCCATATCTTCATGATTAAAAATAATTTATATACTAATAGGCTAATATCTTTTTTTTTAGTTATGACGAATACACTATCCCTCCGTATGCTATTGGACAGTGACAAGCTCACCGGACCCATCTTCGATAGTGGGTATCGAAAGTTGAAGATTGTCTTGGAGCATGAGAGGATTTTGTATGTCCTTATGAATGAGGCACCTGAAGAACCTGCAACCAATGCTCCTCGTGCTGCGAGAGATACTTACATGAAGTGGCTTAATGACTGCACGACTGTGCGTTGCATGATGAGGGCAGCTCTGAACGACGAACTTAGTCATAAGTTTGAAGATGCAGAGTCAGAGGAGATCATTAAAATATTGAATGAGTCCTTCAGCACCCCTGAAGATGTGGAGAGACATAAAACCTCCTACGCTGTATTCAATGTCCGTATGTGAGAGGGACTTTAGTCATCGATCATGTATTTTACATGATTGAGCAGATTGAATGCTTTAGCAAACTTGGCTTTCCATTGCATGAATAGTTAGGCAAGGATGCTATCCTCAATTCGCTACTGAAATCCTACCTATCTTTTCTCAGTTATTATAGAATGATGAAGCCTGCAGTGAACTACCATGGTTTGCTAGGGTTACTGTAGACTTTTAAGAAGGATCACCAGCTCTAGAAAGAGTCAGTAAATTTAGTGGGCAGTTCATCTATAGGGCATCAATCCTCTAGGAGAGAAAAGAAGAAAAAGATGCAGAAATCCCATACCATCGCTCCTAAGTAGAGCAAATCATCAAAAGTTGACAAGAGCTAGGCAGAGTACTTCTTTTGTTAGAAGCTGGATGATTGAAAGAGAAATTATCCTGCTTATATAGCTACCCTTGACCCAAACAGGCCTAAAAATAAGAGAAAGAAACAAGCAGTTGCTTTACAAGATACCTATATGATAACTCCTTATAATTTTTCTGTTTGTGATACTACTACCTAGGTATTGGATACTGAAAGTCCTATTAGTATATGCAATTCATTATAAAAAATACAGGTAAGTAGAAAGTTTTAAGAGGACGAACGATTCTTTAACATTGGAGATAGAAGTCTTGTTCTGATTTTGGCCTTAAAAACTTTACAGCTTGTCTTCGAGTCTAGTAGTACCATGTTAGATGATTGTCATTATTGTCTGTCCTTCATGATGAATGTCATCTCTGTAGGCCTTTTAGCCAAACTTGGTTACAAGTTTATAATAAAGGATATTTTTTGTGATATCATTATGAATGATACTACAATTATACATAAATAATTAAAACATGGCATATACATAATATCATAGCCTGTTAGTGTAATGTACACAACTAGCAAATGCTCTAAATTAGATAATATCAGTGAATCCTACCTTTGACATTGCAGGCTTGGTCATGAACAAGAGTAAGATTGATAAGTTGATCAAGGAACGTGTCCTTGAGATAGATGATTGTGAATCATTGCCTACCTGTGAATTCTGTCTACTTGGTAAGATGACTAAGTCATCTTTTAAAGGAAAAGATGAAAAAGCCAATGATGTCCTAGGTCTAATACATACCGATGTATGCAGATCTATGAACATAAGTGTCAGAGGAGGATACTACTACTTTATTATGTTTACAAATGATCTATCGAGGTATGGATATGTCTATCTTATGAAATATAACTCAGAATCATTTGAAATATTCAAATGATTTCATACTGAAATAGAGAAACAAACCAAGAAGAGTATTAAGACCCTTTGATCAGATCGAGATGGTGAATACCTCACCAATAACTTTCTGACATATCTAGAAGAGAATAGGATTCTCTCACAATGGATCACTCCTGGAACACCACAACATAACAGAGTGTCGGAGAGAAGGAATCGAACCTTGTTAGACATGATCCAATCTATGATGAACTTTGTGAGTCTGCCAATTTTTATTTAGGGATATGCTCTAGAAACTCTCTGCTACATTTTGAATAAGGTGCAGAGCAAGTCTGTTGATAAAACTCCATATGAGATATGGACTAGGCATAAGCCAATGCTCTCACACCTTAGGGTCTGGGGGTGTCCAGCTTATGTCAAGCATTTAAAGATAGATAAACTTGGAGTAAAGTTCGACAAATGCTTGTTTGTAGACTACCCAAAGAAAACTAAAGGATACTACTTCTACCTAACTGTAGAACAAAAGGTGTTTGTCAGCAATCGAGTAGTCTTTTTGAAAAAAAAGTTTCTTGATGAAGGAGATAATACCTATAAAATTGAATTTAATGAAGTTCATGAGGTGGAAGGACCGACACAGAATTGAATTTGATTGGTGAATCAAATTTGGAGCCAGTAGAGGCACCATTAAGGAGATCCGATAGAGTACTACATCAGCTGGACAAATACTATGATTTTTTAATCCAAGATGGTGATCTCATCTAACTTGATGAGAATGATGAGGATCCGATCACCTATATGGAGGCCTTACAAAGGTCCGACTCTCAAAAATGGCTTGAGGCCATGAAATTCGAGATGGAGTCCATGAAGATCAATGGTGTATGGACACTAGTTGATCTACCCGAAGGGATAAAATTCATAGGGTGTAAATAGATTTTCAAGAAAAAAAGAGAAGCAGTTGGGAAAGTAGAGACCTATAAAGCCCATCTAGTTGCCAAGGATTATCGTCAGCATTATGATATTGACTATGACGAGACATTCTTCTCTGTGACAATGCTCAAGTCCATCCAGATTATGCTTGCTATCATTGCACACTTAGATTATGAGATCTGATTGATGGATGTCAAAATCATTTTTCTTAATGAAGAGCTGGAAGAAGAAGTGTATATGATACAACCTGAAGGGTTCACATCCATAAATGAGTCAAAAATGTGCAAGCTGAATAGGTCTATTTATGAACTTAAGCAGGCGTCTAGGAGTTGGAACATGTATTTTGATAACGTGATCAAAATATATGATTTTATTAGGAATGGAGAAGAGCCTAACATCTACAAGTGGGCTTCCGATTCTATAGTCATCTTTCTTATGCTGTATATGGATGACATACTGTTACTAAGAAATGACATCCTGACTTTGCAGAGTGTGAAGCTGTGGTTATCATCACAGTTCTCCATGAAGGATTTGGGAGAAGCATCCTACATCCTAGGGATGAAGATCTATAGGGATAGATCTATAAGATTGCTTAGATTGTCCTAATCCACATATATTGATACCTTGTTGAAGTGATTCAATATGGATAAATTCAAGAAAGGCTATCTTCTGATAGTCCATGAGATTACTCATTCCAAGAAGAATTGTCTGACAACTCCTGAGCAGAGAGAGTGCATGAGTAGAATACCATATGCTTTGGCAGTAAGATCTGTCATGTATGCTATGACATGTACGAGATTGGATGTGGTCAATTCACTAGGAGTAGTGAGTAGGTACCAGTCAGATCTGGATGAGAA
The DNA here is from genome assembly GCF_000442705.2 of Elaeis guineensis. Classification (NCBI taxonomy): domain Eukaryota; kingdom Viridiplantae; phylum Streptophyta; class Magnoliopsida; order Arecales; family Arecaceae; genus Elaeis; species Elaeis guineensis. Next base: position 75,564,248 of record NC_025995.2, on the reverse strand, counting down.
GCATTGAAAGATTGCGAAAGTAATTCTTAAGTATTTGAGAAATACTAAAGACTAATGGTTTATCTATGGAGACACTAACCTGAAACTTATAAAATATACTGATTTCAGATTTCAATCAGATTGTGATGACAATAAAAGCTTGTCAGACTATGTATTTACTCTAAATGGAGGAGCTATTTGCTGAAAAAATTTCAAGCAACATATTACGGCCATTCTGTATGTAAAGTGAAATACATTGCTGCGTTGGATGCTGTAAAGGAGAAGGTGTGGTTGTAAAATTTCATCATCGAGCTAAAAGTTACACCTTCTATTGATGGCCCTATTCTGTTGTACTGTGATAGCTCCAGTGTCATAGCTCAGGCGAAAGAACCCAAGTCACACCATCACACCAAGCATGTTCTATGCCGCTATCACCGGATGCAAGAGATCATGAACCGAGATGACGTCGAGCTTCAGAAGATCGATAAAAAGGAGAATCTAACTGATCCCTTTACTAAAGCTCTCGAGATCAAAGAGTTTGATGACTTCAAATGAAAGATGGATATAAGATACTGTCCCGATTGGCTTTAGACCAAGTAGGAGTTGTTGAGAATTGTGTCCTAAAAATAGTCGTGTGATGATTGAGTTCATTCTTGTATATGAACTATTGATTATTAAATAAAAATTATTCTAGCATTTTTCATCACAAAGTAACATCTTCCTTAAACTCTTGTACTGTGATGAAATCCTTAGAACTATGCTATTGTGCGATAAAGAGAGGATTTATCGTATAGTTCTTAAATATATTCATAACCAAGTAATACATCATTACAGGATGATGACGTTTATCGAGTGGAGATCATTGTGTGCCATATGGAATGGTTGTCCTCCTAGCCAAGGAGTGTGGTGACATTGGTATGACATATAGGTGAGATATAAGGGTACATTATCACTGAACAAGTGACTCACCTGCTGAGCATTCTACTATCATGAGCTGCTCGCGAAGCACATGAGTATAAGTATCCTTCAGACTTGAGATCACTATAGTGACTTGCAAGCAACTCACTGTGCTTTGGTGCCAGACTATCTGAATTTCTAATGTAGTGATGGAAGGCTATTGGGTACAGTTAAGTACTTGCGAAGTCTGTGTGTGGATTAAGATGGGATTAACCCCTTTGAATTATTGAAGTTGATATATTACTGTATTTCAATTTAGCAAAGTCTTGGCTAGGATAATCCATGAGATAGATTTGAAAGGTTGAAATACAATGCGGATGAAATAATCTCGATTGACAGTTAACCTGAGATCATCCTAGAGCATCCAAGGTTAAAAGGATGAATTACGAAGTAACCATGTATATGGATTCTAAAATATTTTTTTACAATAATTTGACTTATCTGGACGTCAAAAATTATTGCTAGATGGTATCTCAATTAGTACAAAAATTAGTTCTAGTGCTACCGACTTAGTGTTCGAACCTATGGAGTCACGCACACAAATCAAACAAAGTAGGAAAGAATTAATCTATATTTATATGTCCAATTTGGAAGTACTTGACTTGATTGGACATATAAGGTAACTTGATTGAAAATTAAGTTATGGGTCAAACGAGATTGAAGAGTTGACTATGTTTAGCTAGCACTACATATGAGGATCAGGTTTGATCCCTGGGATGAATAATTTTTGATCTATGATCTATAGAGCATATGAGAGATTAAATTTAAGTATTGATTAATTTTAGACTAGATCTGAATTAATTATACTTAATTAGGTCTAAAATCTAAGTTATACTTGGTACAAAAGTTCTAAAGAGTTTGAGATTAACAACCTTTCAAAATTATTTCGAACCAACTTCGAATTGGATTCGAATCAGATCCGTTTTGATGAGATATGAGAATTTTTACTTGGATTCTCCTCTCATGTGGGCCGACCAATACCTAGAATAGTACTGGTTTAGGGTGTCCCATGTGGGTGAGGGAGTGGGTGCAAATTGGTTGTCATAAGTGATGGCAATTCTATCTGATGTAGGAATCCTTTTTTTATGAGTATTAGACTAATTTAAATCAGATTTGAGTTAGGACTCCTATACTTATTAGGTCATAAAATTCATCTATAAATAGAGAGGGTCTCTACCTATGGATGCATAGCAAACAAATTAGATTGAGAGAAGAGATAAAGAGAGAGAGAGGCATGAGAAGAGAGAGAGGTCCCTTCTTCTCCTTGGTCTCTCCCTTTGCTGCCGCCCCTTCTCCCTTGGGCATGGGCTCTCCTTAAGCATCCCACCTGCTAGTGTGAGGTGTCACACTAGCACATCTCTTCCCTCTTTGATTGGGTTGTGAAGTCGATTGGATCAGAGTTCGTCCTATTTTTCTATGGTGTCTGGTGTGCATGCAAAGTAGAGGATCTGCACTTTCAGGCCTCTGTGAAGGTTTATATCAGATTATTTGAGATTTGATCTCTGATTTCACTACTAATCAGGTAAGGATTTGATCTTTATTCATATAGATTAATAAAAAAATATTTAGATGCAACCTGGGCCTTTCGAAGAGAAACAATTTTCCTTCCCTTTAGCTTGGACCTAGGTCTGACAAGTGTCTATTTGCAGGGTACCCAAAAGAGACCAAGGGATATTACTTCTACCTTGCTGATGAACAAAAAGTGTTCGTCAGTAATAGGATAGTCTTTCTAAAAAATAAATTCTTTGAAGAAAAAACTAATGTCTCAAAGATTGAACTTGATGAAGTTCGATCGATAGAAGAACCGACACAATCTAGTAAACCCATAGAGTCAGACTTGATTAGATCAAATCCAGAATCTATTGTAAAACTATCTTTAAGGAGATTCGATAGAGTATCACATCAATCAAAAAGATACTATAATTTTTTGGTCTAGGACGGGGATCCAGTTGAACTTGATGTGAACAATGAGGATCCGATCACCTATATGGATGCGATGTAGAAGTCTGACTCTGATAAATAGCTGAAAGCTATAAAATCCAAAATGAAGTCTATGAAAGTCAATAATGTATGGACATTGGTTGACCCACCTGAAGGGGTAAAACCCATAGGGTGTAAGTGAATCTTCAAAAGGAAGAGAAGCGCAGATGGGAAGGTAGAGACCTATAAAGTCTGTCTGGTTGCCAAAGGTTATCGTCAGTATTATAATATTGACTATGATGAGATATTTTCTCCTGTGGTAATGCTCAAATCCATTCAGATTATGCTTGCGATTGCAGCATATCTAGACTATGAAATCTGACAAATGACTGTGAAAATAGCCTTCCTAAATGGAGAGCTGGAAGAAGAGATGTATATGGTACAATCTGAAAGTTTCATATCCATAGATGAGTTTAAGGTGTGCAAGCTTCAGAGATTCATTTATGGACTTACATAGGCATCTCAGACTTGAAACTTGTATTTTGATAAAGTGATCAAAATGTATGGCTTCATTAAGAATGGAGAAGAACCCTGCATATACAAGTGGGCTAATAACTCTGTGATAGTATTTCTTATTTTGTATGTGGATGACATTCTCTTAATTAAAAATGACATCTCTGCATTATAGGGAATAAAAATTTGGTTATCATTACAGTTCTCCATGAAGGACTTAAGAGAAGTATTTTTCATCCTTGGGATGAAGATCTATGGAGATCGATTTAAAAGGTTGCTTAAATTATCCTAGTCGACGTATATTGATACTAAAGGTTCAGCATAGAGAATTTCAAAAAAAACTATCTTCTGATAGGTCAAAAAATTTCTCTCTCGAAAAGTGATTGTCCGATACTCCTCAAAAGAGAGAGCATATGAGTAGAATTTCATATACTTCGATAGTGAGATCTATTATGTATGTCATGATATATATGCAATCGAAAATATTATACTCATTAGGAGTAGTGAGCAGATACCAATCCGATCTAGATGAGAATCACTGGAAGGTCGTAAAAACCATCATCAAGTATTTGAAAAATACTAAGAATCAATGGCTTCTCTATGGAGAATCTAACTTAAAACTAGTAGGGTTTACAAATTCTAGTTTACAGTTGGATCATGATGACTGCAAGAGCGTGTCGGAATATATTTATACTATGAACGATGGAGCAATCTACTGAAAAAGTTTCAAGCAGCACACTGTGGCCGACTCTACTTGCGAGGTGGAATATATCACAGCATTCGTTGCTGCAAAGGAAGCCATGTGGTTATGAGAATTCATCAACGAGCTCGGAGTGGCACCCTCCCTTGATGGCCCCATCTTGCTGTACTGTGACAATACTGGCGTCATTGCTCAAGCGAAGGAACCAAGTCACATCTTTGAACCAAGCACATTTTGTGCCACTACCACCTAGTCTGAAAGATCGTGGATCGAGGTGACGTCGAGCTTCAGAAAATTGATGGAAAGGAGAACTTGACCGACCCATTTACTAAAGCCCCCAGTGTCAAGAAGTTTGAAAACTATAAATCAAAGATGGGTATATGATACTATACCGATTGGCTTTAGTCCAAGTGGAAGTTATTGGGAATTGTATCCCAAAGCTAATCGTTAGCCTGTTGATGATTGAGCTTATTATTATAATTATATATAAATTATTGATTTAACAAATATTATTTGATTTTCTTATCATTGTGTACATCTTATTTTGAAATCTTGTTATGTGACAAAGTCCTTAGGACTATTTGATTCAATATAGGAGGATATATCATTTAGTCCTTAAACCTTAAGTTCATGACCAAATGATATACTATTATTAGGACGATAGCTATATCAAATATAGATTGTTGTGTGCCATGTACGTTGGTTGTCCTCTTAACCAAAAAGCATAGAGATACTGGCATGGCATGCAAGTGAGATATAGGAGTACATCTCACTGAACGTGATCAATTGTTGAGCACTCTGCTGACAAGAATAGCTCACGAAGGATATGGATATAAGTATCCCTCCGATCTGAAATCATCATAGTGACTTGCAAGTAACTCACTATGCTTTGGTGCTAGACTACATAAATTTTTAATTCAGTAATAAAAAATTTCTGAGCATAGTCAAATACTTGAAAAGTCGGTGTGTGAGTCAAGATAGAATTGACCCTTCCAAATATGTAGGAGTTAATGTATCAGTGTGTTTTAATTTCATAAAACCTCGACCGAAATAATTCGTGTGATGAATTTTGAAAATTAAAATACAATGTGGATGACCATATCGAGGTTGATAGTTAAATCTTAAGTTATCTTGAGCATTTGGATTAAAGGGATGAATTATACAGTAACCATATACCAATAGGTTCTTGAATGATGCTTTACAATCTTTCGACCTATCCGGATGTCAGATATCATTGCTAGATGGTCACTTTGATTGGTATAGAAAGATTATTTCTATACTACTGGCTTAGGTTCGAACCTATGGGGTCACACTCAAAAAAAATTTCTGTCTGATCATATAGCTGATCGACGATTAAGAATCATTCTAGGATAAAACTATCAATTCGATTAATGATTAACCCTATGTAAAAGTTGTAATAAATTAGTTCACTAATTATTGATGAATTATAAGAGGATTGATTGATAATTAGATTGCTAATTAGCTCAATTTGATTGAGCATTAAGGTTTGGATCAAATCTAATTGAATTGAATTCAATTTGGTTGGATCCGATTAGGTTATGAGATAACCTAATTGCTAAGGGTATTCAATTCCTGATTTGATCAGGGCTTAAGCTCGATTAATTTTTGATTTGATTAAAATTTAATTAAAACTATTTACTACCTAATTAGATTAGATGTGGTGATCCAATTGGGTCTAACCTAATTTGGTTAGGTTAAGAATTTAATTGGATGATAAAATAATTTAAATTCGAATCCCTCGTGCCTCCTTTCTTTGTGCCCCTTTATTTTTCATGTGAGAAATTTTTTTTATAAGATTTTTTTCTTATGTCCAAAAGCTTTTTCTATATCTTTATCTAATTCTTTTTGAATTAGAAATTTATTAGTTTAAATTTGAGTTCAATTAGGTTTGAATTTGAATGAAAACCTAGAGTCCAAATTGAGTTGGACTCTTCCCTTCATGCTACCACCTTTCTCCACACATAAAGTATTTTTGCATGAGATTTTTTATGCTATTCTGATGTTAGTTGACTACTTTCTAAGTTTTAAGATAATAATAAAGTTTAGTTCAAAATTTAATTTAAATTTGATTTGAATTGGTGATAAGGATCAACCAATGTTTGAAATTGAATCGAAACTACCTCTTCCTTATCCTTATCTTCCATGGGATGCCACCCTTAAGAAAGGATCAATTTTGTGTATGATTAGAATTTATTTTTGGCATGAGAAACTTGAGAGTTAGGGCACAAAAAGTTGAGAATGGGTTGGGCATCCGTGCATGAGAAACAGAGAAAATATTTTTCCTCTCGGGCATGAGGTGTAGGGTCTAGGGTTTCAACTCTTGATTTTGTGAGAAGAAAAATACAAGAGTGAGTCTTATTCAATCTCCCACACCACTACCTCCTTATAAAGCTTCATCTTTTGATCTAAAGGAGTCTGAAAGATCTAAAGAAAAAAGCTTGGATCAGCCATCCAGAGCCTTCGACGCAAGCTAGCATCCCACGAAAGAAGATTTGTTTAGGACTTCGAGTGGATGATCTATAGAGGCCAGATGACACTGCGATTGCTCGATATCAGTGAGAGCTTCATACCATACCTACTAATAGCAGATATCATCGATCCATAAAAAGGTGATGAGTTCTGAATTCAACTAATATGATCTAAAGGTTAGATCAGTAGGGCATCGATGTGATCGATGCAGTTTTTTATTTTATATCAAATTTTATTTATAGATTTTTTATGTCAGAAATCTTTAATAGTTATTTAGATCTGATCTAAGGTATGTTTAGAAGATTAAAGTGTTTAATCTTTTTTTTTCATCATAAAATTTTAAAAATACATGCTTTGAACTGTCGATTTTTTCTTCAGTCAATTGGTTTTAAGTTTATGAGGATTGAAAGTCGATTTTTTTTTTAATTTTATGAGAGAGTAGAGATTTTAGTTAAATATTTATATTTAATTTTATATTTATTATTGAGATTTTTAAAATAAATATGCTTTTACTAATTTTTTGGATCCCAACACTTTTCAAGTTGGAAAAATAAAAATCTCTTTACGAGTTAGGGTTCCTAATGGGTACTGTAGTCCCACCGACTAGCATGCTACCTTATCTGACAATTATTAGCAAATCTATCAACCAATAGGTAGATAACTCTTGTCCAATGTTTCTCAAACAAATTGTAGTGGACTTGGTCTTTAGGTCCTGAAACCTCACCTGACAGTTATTGATCACATTCTCCAGTTAAATCAGACCCACCATTAAGCGTGAGTGAAACCATCGTTGGGACCCTCACCTGATAGTTATTGGGTCCAACCCTATCTCCACCCTATAGCATCTCATACCAATAGAGTGGTTGCTTCTCCCCTAATGGAAAATGTATCCTAAAGCCAATCATCTAGGTTGCAGATGATTGTGCTTCATACATATATATAAATTATAAAATAATAAATATTGTTGGTGCAAAAATCCGCTTGCGCCGGAGAAGCTGGAGTTGAGGAAGTCGCGGTCGCCATCGGGACCTACAAAAGAAGTCTAAACTGGAGGTGAGGTTGCTCAAGCAAGACCCTCCGACGCTCAAGTCAGTTCTCTGCCTCAACAATGTTGCTCTTAGATTGATTTTGATGATTACAAAGCAGATTGAAGGGATACAAATAATTTTAAATTGAAAAAGTTCTTATGCTCTTCAAGGGCAAAATTATAATTTCACTAAAATCCTGATTTGATAGTATCATTTGGTAGAACAAATGATTTGTAATCTATTGGTAAAAATTTCATTATTTTTGGACTTATATTTTTGAAGTTATGAAGGTTTGAAGTGCATGAGTCGACTCATGAGTCAACTCATGGCACTATGAGCTGATTGGCACGCAAAAATTCCCCTTGGCATGCTAGTTTTCTGGCTTGGCATGACCTGTGAGTCGACTCATGAGTCGACCCACAAGGCATGAGTCGACTCATGAGTCGACTTTTGCTATTTTGAGCCAAGAAAATCCAGAAACTGAATCTCTAGTCTTTGCAACAGAGGTCGACTCATGAGTCGACCCCTGAAACATGAGTCGACTCATTAGTCGACCCCTGCGACGGAAAATGTCAGCAACGACTATTTTTTTGCCCATTTTAATTGCCTTTTATGCTTCCTAAAATTGCTCTAACGGCTCTTTATCTGCCTAAAATGTTTTCTCTTGTTTCTTAAGGCTATAAAAGGTTTCAAATGGTGAAAGAAATTGCAGAGATCAAACATATATACAAGAGGATCCAAAATCTACACGAGAAAGCCTGAGATCAACGAAATACCCAAAAGAAAAAGAGAGAGGATCCACAATATACAAGAGAGATTGTGAAAGAGAAAAGCAAGAGCATTCAAAGAGAGGATTTTTCAAGCCTATTGTTCAACCTTGATCAAGAGATCTTTCAAAGCCTTCAAGAAGTCCTCAATCAAAGATCATCTTCTTCTCAAGAGTTCATTCAAGCGTTCATCCACCTTGAGAAAATCCAAAAAGGGGATTCTTCATTTGAGTAAAGTATTTTTATTGTTATATTCGCTCATTTAAGGAGCTGTTATTGTATTAACTTGTGCTCTAAATTTTCTTACTCTTTGTGAGTATTTGTTCTTGTTTTTGGAGGGTTTCAAAATAAGGAAAGGTTGATCCGAACCTGAAATCGGAGTGTTTTGGGTTAGCTTGTACCCGAGAAACAAGTAGACTAGTTTGGAATAGCTAGTGTCGGAGTTTTCGACTTTTGTATTTGGGTTGAATACAAGTATAGTGGATTGAAATTCTCAAGTAGGAGCTTGGGGAGTGGATGTAGGTGCAAGGTTGGCACCGAACCACTATAAATCCTTGTGTTTGTGGTGTGCTTTCTTGTTTCTCTTTATTTCTTTATTATATCCTTGCATTCTTGCTTTAGGTAATTAATCTTGAATTAAAGTCTTTGTTCTCATTCATCATAAGTAATTAATTAAGCCTAAAATTCTTAGAAACCCAATTCACCCCCCCTCTTGGGTTACATAGCTGGGCAACAAGTGGTATCAGAGCCCGGAGCTCTAGCCCTTCTTTGATCTAACAATCAAAGAGCCAAAGATCTATGGCAACCCATGTCGGTACTTCTCTAGCCGAGGGGCAATCTACAAACCGACCTTCACTTTTCAATGGGTCTAATTACACCTATTGGAAAGCTCGGATGAAGATATTCATACAAGCACTCGACTATGATATGTGGAGTATCATAGTGAACGGTCCTCACACACCCACCAAGATTATAGATGGTGAGGAGTCAACCAAACCCGAGAAAGAATGAGATGAGGTTGATAAAAATTGGCACAATTAAATGCCAAAGCTATGAATGTTCTTTATTGTGCACTAGATGCAAATGAATTTAATCGTATTTCTACTTGTGCATCTGCTAAAGAAATATGGGATAGGTTAGAAGTAACCCATGAGGGAACAAATCAAGTAAAAGAGACTAAAATAAACATGCTAGTGCATAAATATGAATTGTTCAAAATAGAGCATGATGAGTCCATAACTGCTATGTTTACTCGTTTTACTGATATAATTAATGGTTTGAAGAGTCTTGGCAAATCTTATACTAACAGTGAGCTTGTAAGGAAGATTCTCAGGTCATTGCCAAGAACTTGAGAAGCCAAGGTAACTGCCATCTAAGAAGCAAAGGACTTGAACACTCTACCTCTGGAAGAGCTTCTTGGATCCTTGATGACTCATGAACTTAGCATGAAGCAACATCAAGAGGATGAAGTCAAAAAGAAAAGAACCATTGCCCTCAAATCCACAGCTTGCCTGATGATGAAACGGATGACACTGAAGATGAAGAACAGGATGAAGAGATGGCACTCATCACCCGAAGATTTAAGAAGTTTCTAAGAAAAAGGAAACAGGGGATGAGAAAGAAGTCATTCACAAAAGGGGAACAAAGCAAAGAGAAAGAGAAAGATCAACCCCTTATATGCTACGAGTGCAAGAAGCCAGGACATTTCAGATCCGAATGTCCGCAACTGAAGAGAGGTCCCAAAAAGTTCAAAAAGAAAGCAATGATGGTGACTTGGAGTGCGAGTGACGACTCAAGCTCCGATGAGGAAACCTCAACAGAACAAGCTAACCTGTGCCTTATGGCACACGAAAATGAGGTAACTTCTGAATCCACTAGTGAATTTATTTTGAAGAATTGCATGAAGCATTCTATGACTTAATTGATGAATTAAAGAAACTAGGGATGAAAAATAAAAACTAAAATTAAAAAATCAGTCCTTAGTGAAACAAGCTGAAAACCTTTCAATTAAAAAATCCACCTTGATTAAAGAAAATCAAAGCTTAAAGAATGAAATTAACAAGCTGAAACCTATAGTAGATAAGTTCACCTTAAGTTCAAATAAATTAAATATGATTCTAGATAATCAAAAAGCTGTATATGATAAGGCTGGACTTGGGTATAACCCCTTGAAGAAACAAAAACTTCGGAAGAATATTTATGTAAATTATTCAAGTAACAAGTCTACAAATATCACTTGTTTCAAATGTGGTAGAATAGGACATAAATCATACACATGCCTCAAATCTGCAAACACAACTATAAAAAAATATGGGTTCCAAAAGGAACCATTTTGACTAACCTAAAAGGACCCAAGAAAGCTTGGGTACCTAAGACAGAAACTTGACCTTTGCTTGCAGGTGTGTCTAGCATCCCAAGGAGGAAATAGGAAATGGTATCTTGACAGTGGATGCTCGAGACACATGACTGGTGATGAATCACAATTCATCATGCTTGATACTAAGGATGGAGGGATGGTCACCTTTGGAGATAATGGCAAAGGAAAGATCATCGGGATAGGTAACATTGGTATCACTCCCTCCAAATACATTGAAAATATTTTGTTAGTTAAAGGTTTAAAACATAACTTACTTAGCATTAGTCAATTTTGTGATAAAGGGTATAAAGTTGTTTTTGAATCATCTGTTTGCATTGTGACTAGTCCTATTAACGATGGAATTAAATTTATAGGACATAGGCATGGCAATGTTTATATGGTAGATTTGAATGATTTAGCCAAATTAGACATGCAATGCCTAGTATCCTTAAATGCAAAAGCTAATGAGACTAGTTGGCTGTGGCATCGTAGACTTGCACATATCAGCATGCATTCTCTTTCAAAACTAATAAAGAAAGAATTAGTTCTTGGTTTGCCAAAACTGAATTTTGAAAAGGATAGAATTTGTGATGCATGCCAATTAGGAAAACAAACTAGAGTTTCATTTAAATCCAAAAATACTGTTTCAACTTCTAGACCTCTAGAGCTCTTACATATGGACTTATTTGGACCAACTAGAACCACTAGTCTAGGAGGAAAACGATATGGCTTTGTAATTATAGATGATTACTCTCGTTTTACTTGGTTTTCTTTTTGGCACACAAAAATGAAACTTTTCATATTTTCACTAAATTTCATCGAAAAGTCACTAATGAAAAAGGGTTTTCAATTCAAAATATTAGAAGTGATCATGGAACTGAATTTGAAAATCAAGATTTTAAAATTTTTGTGATGAAAATGGAATCGGCCATAACTTCTCTGCTCTAGGACACCCCAACAGAATGGGGTAGTTGAAAGAAAAATAGAACCTTAGAAGAAATGGCCCGTACCATGTTTTGTGAAAGCAACCTTCCAAGATATTTTTGGGCGGAAGCAATTAACACAGCATGTTACATTTTAAATCGTGCTTTGATTAGACAATTTTTAAAGAAAACCCCTATGAACTTTGGAAAGGAAGAAAACCAAATATTGCATATTTTCATGTTTTTGGTTGCCGATGTTTTGTATTAAATAATGATAAAGAAAGACTTAGTAAATTTGATGCAAAATCAGATGAAGCAATCTTTCTAGGTTACTCCTCCACTAGTAAAACATTTAGAGTTTTAACAAAAGAACTTTAGTAGTTGAGGAGTCCATACATATTGTTTTTGATGAATCTAACGATCTTCCTTCAAGGAAGAATGAGGGTGTTGATGATGCAGATTCACTAATAGAAGGTATGAAGGAGATCACTCTGAAAGATTCAGCAACTCCAGAAGACAAGGATCAAGAAGACGAACAAGATGAGAAAGGTGAAGAAATTCAAGAACAACCTCAAGGTACAAATGACCTACCAAGGAATGGAGGTATGTTCACAACCACCCTAAGGAGTTAATTATTGGTGATCCTATGCATGGGGTAAAAACCGTTCTTCACTTAGAGATGTAGTTAATCATTGTGCTTTTGTATCTCATCTTGAACCTAAAACTTTTGAAGAAGCTGAAAATGATCATAATTGGATTAATGCAATGCAAGAGGAACTTAATCAATTTGAAAGAAATAATGTTTGGACCTTAGTATCAAGACCTAAAAATTATTCAATAATTGGCACAAAATGGGTCTTTAGAAACAAATTAGATGAGCATGGAAATGTAATTAGAAATAAAGCAAGACTGGTTGCTAAGGGATATAATCAAGAAGAAGGAATTGATTTTGATGAAACCTTTGCACCTGTTGCTAGATTAGAAGCTATTAGACTTCTACTTGCATATGCTTGCTTTATGAAATTCAAGTTATTTCAAATGGATGTTAAAAGTGCATTTTTAAATGGATATATTGCTGAAGAAGTATATGTAGAACAACCTCCTGGATTTGAAAATCATGCTTTTCCTAATCATGTCTTTAGATTAAATAAAGCTTTATATGGATTAAAACAAGCACCTAGAGCATGGTATGATAGGCTAAGCAAATTTCTACTAAATAATGGTTTTTCAAGAGGTAATGTAGATACAACCCTCTTTATTAAAAGAAATCAAAATGATATGCTAGTTATACAAATTTATGTTGATGACATAATTTTTGGGTCTACTAATGAATCCCTTTGTCAAGACTTTGCTAAGCTTATGCAGGGGGAGTTCGAGATGAGCATGATGGGAGAACTCACCTTCTTCCTCGGACTCCAAATCAAACAATCAAAAGAGGAATCTCCATCACCCAAAGCAAGTACACCAAGGAACTACTCAAAAGATTTGGAATGGAGAACTGCAAACCAATTGGCACACCAATGAGTCCCTCATGTAAGCTTGACAAGGATGATGAAGGTAAATGTGTAGACTTAAAATACTATAGAGGTATGATTGGCTCATTATTATATTTAACTGCAAGTAGGCCTGATATATGTTTAGTGTTTGTTATGTGCTAGATATCAATCTAATCCTAAAGAATCTCATTTGAATGCTGTTAAAAGAATCCTTAGATACTTAAATGGTACTCAAACCCTAGGGTTATGGTACTCTAAGGACTCACAAATTGATTTATTAGGATATTCAGATGCTGATTTTGCTGGATGTAAATTAGATAGAAAAAGCACAAGTGAAACTTGCCAATTTCTTGGAGTTAACCTAATCTCATGGTTTAGCAAGAAACAAAATTCGGTGGCACTGTCTACGGCTGAGGCCGAATACATTGCAGCCGGAAGTTGTTGTGCTCAAATCTTGTGGATTAAGCAACAACTCGAAGACTTTGGAATCAAACTTAATGAAACACCAATAAGATGTGACAACACAAGTGCCATAAATCTATCTAAAAATCCAATTCAACACTCAAGATCCAAACATATTGAAATAAGACATCATTTTATAAGAGAACATGTTCAAAACAAAAATATAATTCTTGAATATGTTTGCACTGAAAACCAATTAGCTGATATCTTTACAAAGACCCTTAGTGAGGATAGATTCTGTGAAATTAGGAGAAATCTAGGAATTCTAGATCCATATGCCTAAACTTTTCTCAATTTCCAAGAATTAATTCTTAGAGCTCAATTTCCAACATCTATCCTGATCCCAAAAGCTCAAATTTATCATTCTAAAAACTTATCATTGAGCAAAACTCCTTCTCCCAAAATTTCAAATTTTTCTGGAATTTATTCACATTTTTCCTGATTTTCTGAACTTCATGAGTCGACCCCCATGAGTCGACTCAATGGCAAACTTGTAATCCCACCAACTTCCAACGGGCTCATTGTTTTTATATGGGTTACTGTTCATGAGCCGACCCATCCTCTCATCTTCCTCCTTCCAAAAGCCGACTTCTCAATTCCTTTTGCTCCAAATCCAAGGATCTAGTTCGAGGCATTTCTCCCTCCTCCTCTCCACCAAAAATCGCCACCTTGGAAAGGGATTTTTTGTGCTTTCTCACATTGCTTGGCGCGGTTGGAACGTGCCCTAGCACTTCACCGATCTTCCCAAATCCACTTCTTTTCTCCACCAAATCCTTCTTCACTCTCTGTGATCCCTCCTCCACTCATTCAAGTGTTCCTCCAAGTCTTCTACCTGCTACAAAATTGGATATGGCTCCAAAGATGAAGCTTCCCCAAAGAAGAAAGTCAATCCGTGAGCCTGAAGAAATTGTCCGAAAGAAAAGGCATGCTCAGTCTTCAACTGCTCCCACTCCAGTTTCAGTATCTGCTCAAGGTCCCTCTCAATCCTTTCTAAGCCCCAGTGTGAATCCTCTTTCTGATAGAAAAGTCGAAACCGGGAAGAATATAGATTTTCGGTTCTTTGAGAAAGAGGGTTTTACTTTTGCAAGTAAGATTAAAAATCAAGGATGGGAACTCTACTGCTCCCTTAAGGAAGTCACCTATGTTGACCTAGTTAGAGAATTCTACCAGAACCTACTTATGGAATGGGTCAGTGACTTCAACAGTCAAGGAATTGATATTGCTTGATTCTAGATATTGGGAGAAATTCTTCAGTTGCCTAGTGAGGGTTACTCTTACATGGAACTCCCAGTAAAAGAAGAGGGGATCAGAATTATTCTAGGAGAACTTATTCAGGAAGTTTAAACAATTGGAAGCAAAGATTTTGTCCATTGAGATGAGAATCCTGCATCAGATGGTAACGAAGCTCTTCTTTCCTAGGAGTGGTAGCATGATTTACTTTCCAGCAGAGATGTATGTATCATGTTTCATGTCATCACTCAGACCCCCCTGAACCTCCCTGCACTTATGATAGAGGCCATGAGAGAGACTTTGAACAGATCCAAGGCACACTTGCCTTATGGTATGGCCCTTACTAGAGTATTTAGGAGGTTTGGAGTTAGCTGTGAGGGGGAGGCTTCTACTAAACTCTCTCATGTGGACACTTTCAACCAACACACCCTGCACCGAATGGGATTTACTAAGACTGATGGTGGTTGGATCAAGGGATCTGAGGAGAGAGCTGAGGACAGAGCTGAAGAAGAAGGTCCATCATCTCCTGTCCATGACTTCAGGGCAGCATCACCAAATATCCAGTTCATTCCTGATACAGAGGCTGGCCCTTCAGAGTTTACTAGGATGCCCACACCAGTGTATCAGCCAGAGAGCAGAGCACCTCATTCAGAGTTCAGACTGGCTGACGATCAGATCGAGCATATATCACAGCGTGTGGCTTCTTTGCTGTCTAGTCAGTGGAGTAGTACTTCTTTTGCACCAGGAGCCACTTCTTCTGATCAGACCATACTCCCCACATCTCCACCTTGTTTCAGATGATATCAGATCAGTCCATCCGGATCCAGCAGCTTGAGGACACAGTCTGGAGACTGACTGGCAGAGTTCTTGACTTGCAGGGGCAAGTCCTTGCTTTGGCCCATCCCAAGCCACAGGAGTCAACTATTGAGGTCACAGACCTCACTGCAGAGGCTGGCAGGCTCAGAGGAGCACTAGAGGGTGGATATGAGTTACTGAGGAGAGAGATCCAGGATCGAGTGGCATGCAACCACTCAGTTCACTGCTCTACTTCAATCTGTTTCCAGAGCACTGAACGTACTTGATTCTATAGACTCACCCTTTCTGTTCAGTCCTTAGCCTCTCAGCGTACTCAGCCACCCAGTTCATCTCGCTCTCCTGCTCGTGCCAGAGGCAGACGGGGTAGAGGACGCACTTCAGATCCATCAGCTTCTCATACCATATCTGATGACTCCGATCCATGACTTGTCTTGATCATTATTAGATCCTAGGTGTTAGTGTTTTGTTCTAGGATCTGTATTTTTGGGGGCCATGTATTGACAATTAACTGATTAATTTTTATATTAAGAACTATGTATTGAAACAATTATGATTTTATTGGAATCATCTTTTACTTATATTTCACCTTTTGTAATGATGTTGATCATATTTTGGTTATATATATTCTCCTTGTTGAATATTGTCTTCTCTTTGTTGTTGTTTGCTGTTAATAATTGCTGTATTAAGGGGGAGCAAACATCTGTGATTAACTCTAAAGGGGGAGAAATTAAAGAATGTTTCAGAAAAAGGAGAAGTTAACCATGTTTGATGATGTCAAAAAGGGGGAGAAATTAAACAAAAAGCAACTCATCAAAAGCAAAACCCTAAATTATTCAAAAGCAAAATCCTAAATTATGAGAAATTTGGTATCAGACAGAAATTAAACAAAAAACAATTAAATTATGAGCAATTAAAGAAAAAGCAACCCATCAAAAGCAAAACTACAAATTATGAGAAATTAATGAATGAATTGAAGAATTTAAAGAAAATATCAAAAGTACAATGCTAAGTACAATGCAATTATGTAACTTTTAAATTACTTCTTTACATATGCTCTGATTTACTTTAAAAATTTTAATATGCTCTGATATACTTTAAAAAAAAAAAAATTCCAACTTGCTTTGATACATCTTTTGAAATTTTATTTACCTTGATACATCTTAAGAAATTTAACTTACTCTGATACATCTTAAAATTTTTTTTAACTTGCTCTGATACATTATAAAATTTTCTCTGATACATTACAAAATCTTCTCTGATACATTGTAAAATTATTTTCTTGCTCTGATACATTGCAAAATTTATTTTGCTCTGATATAACTTAAACTCAAAATGAGCTAATACACTTTCAAAATCAACTCTTAAACATACTTTGGCACACATAATTTTTTATCATAAAGCAATTAAAGCACATAAGTATTTTTTGCTCTGATGCTAAAACTAAAATCAAATGAGAATGAAATTTTCAAAATACAGCTTAATCTGATAACAAAAACAAGTTTTCCGCTCTAACACCAAAATCACATATTCCAATGAGCATATCTTCAAATCTTTAAGAAAATAGACAAACTATTTTTGTATATGACCATTTATATTACATGCCAAAAGAATCTTACTCTTTTCAAGCATATAAATCTATAATGCATTCTTTTGAAATTATTGATTCACATAAATGCTTTTGTTCAAATATTTTGTCATCATCAAAAAGGGGAGATTGTTGCTCCTAGATTGATTTTGATGATTACAAAGCAGATTGAAGGGATACAAATAATTTTAAATTGAAAAATTCTTATGCTCTTCAAGGGCAAAATCATAATTTCACTAAAATCTGATTTGATAGTATCATTTGGTAGAACAAATGATTTTAATCTATTGTAAAAATTTCATTATTTTTGGACTTATATTTTTGAAGTTATGAAGGTTTGAAGTGCATGAGTCGACTCATGAGTCAACTCATGGCACTATGAGCTGATTGGCACGCAAAAATTCCCTTGGCACGCTAGTTTTCTGGCTTGGCACGACCTGTGAGTCGACTCATGAGTTGACCCACAAGGCATGAGTCGACTCATGAGTCGACTTCTGCTATTTTGAGCCAAGAAAATCCAGAAACTGAATCTCTGGTCTTTGCAATAGAGGTCGACTCATGAGTCGACCCCTGAAGCATGAGTCGACTCATGAGTCGACCCCTGCGATGGAAAATGTCAGCAACGGCTATTTTTTTGCCCGTTTTAATTGCCTTTTATGCTTCCTAAAATTGCTCTAACGGCTCTTTATCTGCCTAAAATATTTTCTCTTGTTTCTTAAGGCTATAAAAGGTTTCAAATGGTGAAAGAAATAGCAGAGAAAAAACATATATACAAAAGGATCCAAAATCTACACGAGAAAGCCTAGATCAACGAAATATCCAAAAGAAAAGAGAGAGGATCCACAATATACAATAGAGATTGTGAAAGAGAAAAGCAAGAGCATTCAAAGAGAGATTTTTCAAGCCTATTGTTCAACCTTGATCAAGAGATCTTTTAAAGCCTTCAAGAAGTCCTCAATCAAAGATCATCTTCTTCTCAAGAGTTCATTCAAGCGTTCATCCACCTTGAGAAAATCCAAAAAGGGGATTCTTCATTTGAGTAAAGTATTTTTATTGTTATATTCGCTCATTTAAGGAGCTGTTATTGTATTAATTTGTGCTCTAAATTTTCTTACTCTTTGTGAGTATTTGTTCTTGTTTTTGGAGGGTTTCCAAACAAAGAAAGATTGATCCGAACCTGAAATCGAAGTATTTTGGGTTAGCTTGTACCCGAGAAACAAGTAGACTAGCTTGGGATAGCTAGTGTCGGAGTTTCCGACTTTTGTATTCGGGTTGAATACAAGTATAGTGGATTGAAATTCTCAAGTAGGAGCTTGGGGAGTGGATGTAGGTGCAAGGTTGGCACCGAACCACTATAAATCCTTGTGTTTGTGGTGTGCTTTCTTGTTTCTCTTTATTTCTTTATTATATCCTTGCATTCTTGCTTTAGGTAATTAATCTTGAATTAAAGTCTTTGTTCTCATTCATCAGAAGTAATTAATTAAGCCTAAAATTTTTAGAAACCCAATTCACCCCCCCTCTTGGGTTGCATAGCTGGGCAACAGTTAGGAACAAGAGGAGGATCTCATCTTAGCATGAGCTGAAATTGACTATTTCGGGGATATGAGGAAAACCTCACCCTAACACAAATAAAGATCCGATCGATTAGGATCGGATGAGGAGAAAAGCCTCCTCAGCGGCTCTTCTACATCCCCACAACCCCACTAAGAGCAGAGGGAAAGCCCTCGCCTAAAGAGAAAGCCCTCGCCCAAATAAAAAGAAAAAGAGAGATAAGAAGGGAAGGCGACAAACTATACCAGCGATAAGTGAAAAACAAACTACGTCAAAGGCACGAGGGACCTCATCTCAATGAAGAAGGATATTCCTATCAAAAACACTCAGTCGCTAAGAGGAAACTTGACACAGGCCGAGGAGAAATAGATAAAAGAAGTTCGGTAAATGACAACTCAATACAAGAATGGACAAGGTAATGGAATTTTTTTTTTCATTTCATTAGTGAAGTGTACATTACAAAGCCTTGAAGGCCAAAAAAGAGAAATGACAAGAAAAGAAAAATAATACATGGAAGGATGAAAGATAAAAAAAAAGAGGCTCTAAGGAAGCCCAGCTTCTTCCAACTTCGAGCTCTCGGTTCCAGTCCTTATTAGGGATTGTTTTAAGTTTTCGACTTCTTCCTTCAGTTCTATCTTTCTCAGCAGCATCTCCTGGTATATTTGGTGGAACCGCCAGCTTTCGCCCTCCAACTTTCGAAGCCTCTTCCTCAGGACCTCGGACTCTGCCTCGGCATCTTTGACTGCCTGCTGCTCGTGGACCAATTGAATCTTCAGCCGCTGCAGTTCAGCCTCTTCCCGTCCAAGGGCCACAGACAGTTCTGCCATGGTCTCCCTCAAGGAGTGGAGCTTGTCGGAGCCTTGTGCAGAGGTAAGCTAGACTCTCTCAGACAACTATCTCTGAAGGTGGGCAACTTCGTCGGTCGCCGTTTGGAGCTTCCTTCGGTAGTCCTCTACTTGCCCGCTCCAACCGACTCGATAGGCATTGTAGTTCACCTCGACGTCCTGCAGCTATTTTTGAAGGTCGGAGAACTTCTTCAACCAATCTCGATCACGGTCAGCCTGGATTGTGAGCCAGGACGAGCTCCCTTCCAACTGACCGATCTTCTCCCGTGCGGCCGCCAGCTCGACTTCAAGGGAGCTGATCTTGGAAGCTTGAGTCCAAGATCGATCGCTGGCATATTTTCGGAGTTCCTCAAGCTCCGTCACGAAGTCAGCCTTCCTCCAGGAATAGTCCATGAGACCCTTTCTGTGGAGGTCCTGAAAGCGAATAGACTCTGCAGTGACTTTCGAATGGCTCTTTCTCAGTCGGTGAAGTTCATCTTTCAGCTTCTTGGATTTCTTCGTCAACTGATGAACTTTCCTTCTGAGATCTCGAATCATCGACTTCAGAGGAATCCCCTGTGGCAGGGGAAGAGCGTCGGCAGGGCACTATCGTTAAGAGACAAAAGCACCGCGACTCAAATTAGTACAAGAAGACAAAAGAGAAGAAAAAGAATGCAGAAGAAAAAAAAAAGGGGGGCCCTCTGTAAAGAAGAATCCGATTTCATTGATTAAATAATTTTTAAGTATAAGAGAATGAAAAAAAATCACCACAAAGGAAAAATACAAAACTAGAGGTTTCGGACCTCTAGGCAGAAGTGAAGGAGCTCGGCACCCTCGAAAGGCCGGCAGCGGCTTCGGAAGGTCCGGCTTCATCGTCGGATGCCTCAATTAGGAAGCCGAGGTCCAACTCAAAAAACTTTTCGGCTACCTTCTCTTGGCAGAGTTCGAAATCCTTGATGAAGGCGTCCTGGCTGAACTGGACCTGTAGATCCTCCATCTCGGAGGAGGCCTTGAACTCCTCCACCGCTCGGGCCCCTGCCTCCAAGACCAGGGACGGGATCCATGCTTTCAGCTCGAAAACCTATGCCTTTAGTTCGGAGACCTCGGCCTCTGCCTTCTTTCTCTCTTCCTCCAAGGCGGTCCTCAGATCGGATGAGGTTTGTCCCTCCTTTTGCAGCACCTCCTGGAGACTTATGACCTCGGCGATCTTCTCCTCGAGGCGGGCAGCCTCAGCCAGGCGACCTTCCTCCACCCAAGCTGCCTCCCTTTTGGCGATCTTCACCGCCTCGACGTTGGTGACAAGCTGATGTCCAATCTGCAAGAGAGGCCAGGGAGTCAATATAAAGGCTAAGGAGTAAATTAAGTAAAGAAACAAGAAGGATAAAAAAGTGAATTAACCTACTTCGAGGAAAGATCCCAAAGAGTCCCAGACCCCCAGCTCGGGATCAGCAAGGACGATCCTCTGGACGACCTCGGGCAGAATGCACCCTTCGACCAACCTCTTTATTAAATCCCTATTGTTGAAGGAATTTTCCCCCAGGTCTTCCTCGGAGCCGTCGGCCCCCTCGACGACAGCCTCGCGGCTGTGGCTCTTCTGGGCCAGGGTCTTCTTTCTCCTCCTCCCTTCGGCCCTGGGTGCCCCCTCGGGACGAGGCTCTGGAGCGGGATCCTCAGTCGGGGGGCTCCTTGAAGAGGCTCGGGGGACTTTGGGTTCGACGTCGGAAGGAATGTCGACGGCAACGACCACCTGAACAGGCACAGTCGAGCTTGTCTCTTCCGCCCTGGCTCTCTTCACCGACCTCGAAGTCGAGGCACCTTTTCTCTCGTAGGTCTTAAGACCCTGGGCTAACCTCTGAGCCATGCCTGCATCCATGTCTGCAATAAAAGAAGATCAACATGGCTCAGAGATAGAATAAGAGAAAGAGGAAGCAGCAAAAAAAAATAAATAAATAATGGTACTGGCAGGGTTAAGAGGACTCAAGCCGATGTTGAACAAGAGTTGTTCCTTCAGAAGTTCAGAGAGGAGGGGGGCTTGATAGGCCTCGAGCTTTTTGGAGGCTTCGAGATCATCCCTTTCTAGGCTAGAAGCCCGACGGACAGAATCTCTCAGAGAGCCCCAAGGGGGTAATCCTAGCTCCAAGGTCAGGCATCAGATATAGAAGAACCTCTCCTTCCAGTTGTGGATAGAAGAGAGGGCACCTTTCAATAATCCCTTTCTATCGAACTGGGAGGAGAAGTACCACCAGTCCTTTGCCGAGGGGTGACATTTGAAGGTATAGAAATACCTAAATAAAGAAAGGGTCAGCCAAACTCCAACTATATGACAAAGGAAAAGAAATCCTATCAAAAACTTAAAGGAGTTCGGCGCTACTGAGACTAGAGAAATATTCAGAAAATGAAAAAGAGCGACGACAAAAGGCAGAAGTGAAAGCCGAAGTCCGGTACGGAAGACCTCCTGATACAGACAGAAGCGATCGGGAGGAGGGGCGCTAGCCCGGTCAGTTGGCCTGGAAAGCTCCAGCTCGTACTCCGGAGGAACTCCATACTGAATCCTTATCAGTGAGAGTTCATCCGAAGTCAAAGAGCTGGGGATGGTGTCCGACGCAAAGACCAGACGAGGTTCGGTCCTAACTACGGATTCGTCTACGGTACAAGGACTTTGGGAAACTGAGACTGACGAACTCTTAGAACCGCTAGAAGAGGAGATATCGGAAGACATTTTAGATCAAATGAAAGTCACAAAAATTCCAAAAAAAATCAAAAAAAATAAAAAATAAGCTCTCGAGGAAGCTAAACGAACGGAATACAAAGAAGAAAGAACAAAAAAATAACAATAAGTTTCGAAACTAACCTAGGTTGGCCCGAGGAGTGCAGGAAGATGGCAAGGATGATGGAAGTCGACCCGAAGGATGCCTAAGGCCGAGAAGGATGCTAAAAGAAGCTGGAGCTCTCGGGGAAGAAGAGGAGACCGAGGGATTCTCTCAGGCAAAGTGAAACCCCTGAAGGAGGAGGACGTATTTAAATAGACCCCGAGGTCTGACACAATAATGATTGCAGATCTTCTCTGACTGACCTACACTCACCGCGTGTCTCACTCACTATGGCAGACGGCTGAAAATGGCTGACAGCTGATAAAATTATTATTACACCGTACCTAGAGCCACGCCCCAGCGGGAATTCTAAAAAAATCTTTTCGGATCGCTTTGATTTGAAAAGACTCCAGCACCAGCGTGCCAAACACCAAAATATCTGGAAATCACCGAGTGCGAAAATCGAGAGGGGCAACTTCGGCTGTAAAAATTTTTCTGTACTTTCTTCATTCGAAATCCGAACTCGAAAGTAGGAGGACTGGTGTTGGATATAAAATACCCCCAATCGAAGTTTGTAAAAGACCGACCCTTCCAGGACTCTTCCGGCTTCCGACCTTGTGTGGCGTCTCTCTGAAACCCCTCGACCGTCCGAGCTTCCATGATACTGTCTGGACTTCTCCGACAATGAGCTTCTCCATTCATCTACCGGGCCATTCCAAAAGCTCTCTGGGCTTCACTATCAGCCGATCTTCTACAGTGATCAACTATTCTCCGAATCCCTTCCAGACTTCTTCCGACCACAGACGACCCTACTCCGAACTTCTTTCGGACTTCGTCAATATTCGAGCTTCTCCGACAACGAGATTTCTACAGTAATCAGACTCCATCCAAGTTTCGACGATGGTCAACCAGCTTCCGGATTTCACCCGAGCTCCTGCGAGAGCCGAACTTCTACAGCAAGCAGTCTACTCCAAACTTCTACAGCAAGCAATCTACTCCGAACTCCTACTGTAGGCGGTCTACTTTGGATATCTACTCCAGATCCTGGATGAGCTTCTACAACGGAACAAGATCCACCGGCCAGGTCACTACTTTGAGCTTCCACGACAACCGATCTTCGACCAAGCTTCTACAATAAGCGGCCTCCTTTCAGCCTTCTACAAGAATCGAACTCCATCCGAACTTCCATAGTGGATGGATTTCGGACGAGCTTCTACAACAGATGGGCTCCAGCAGCTGGATTTCTACAACGACCGATCACCTCCGATGTCTGAAGAACCTCCCTAGCCATCAACCTTCAATAGCGTTAGCCGGACTTCAATAATGCCATCCAGACTTCCATAAGATCCCCAGACTCCTTCAGCGGACGAACCTCCCCAATGCCATCCAAAGTCCACCGCCGGCCGACCCTCCACCAGATTCTTCATGAAACTGAACTTTTCCAACCAAAAATTCCCGTCCGAGCTTCTACAGCAGATGGTTCCCGCCTGCAGCATCAGTGCTCTAGGCACCCAACAACAATAAACCCATCACAACCTCGAAAACATCCGAGCTTCTCCTAGATTGACGGGATAGAGAGCCATTCCACTCCATCAGACATCCCAGCCGAGCTCCAGCCGACAGATCCGAACTCTCTGGCAAGTCACGACAATGGCCACTACCCTACTCCACTCTCTGCAATGGATTCCGCATGGCTCTACCACTCTCTGACAAGTCACGACAACGGACACCACTCTACTCTCCGGGCTCCACCACTCTCTGGCAAGTCGCGACAACAGATACCACTCCACTCTCCGTAACAAACTCCACGTGGCCCTGAACGGCCCCTGACGTCGCTACTCTCCGTAACAAACTTTGCGTGGCTCTGAACGGCCCACCACCAGGTGGTTACAGACATCGCTGTCAATCAGTTACTCTCTTCGTCTATAAAAAGGGACCCCCAGATACGTTCTTCTCTAAGCTCTAAACTCTATCTCGAAATTCTGCTAAAATTTTCACTCGAGCACTCCATTTCTGTTGAAGCAGAGTACTGACTTGAGCATCGGAGGATCTTGTCAGAGCACCCCCAACTCTGATTTAGACTTTCCTTGCAGGTCCCGACGGTGGCCGCGGTCATGTCAACTCTAGCTTCTTCGACTTCGGTAGAATTCTGCACCAACAATAATGTAAGTCAGAATTAATTTGATGAAATCAATACATAATGATTAAATGAAAAAGAGAGATATGGTATGGACGAGCCTTGTCATGTGAAATAGTCCGCTAGGAGCTTATGCCTGGGATAGCCCGTCAGGAGCTTATGCCTGAGATAGCCCCCACTGGCTTATAGATGGATCAGCCGGTCAGAAGCTCAAGCTTGGGACAGTCCGTCAGGAGCTTATGCCTAGGACAACCTCTCACAAGCTTTCGTACATGGGACAGCCAGCCAGGAGCTCATCCTGGGATAGCCTTGAAAGGCTTTTAAGTGAAAATTAATTCGGATGATGACTGAGGTATAGACTTGGTTAGTCCAAAGTCAAAAAGAAAAAAGTTAAAGATCATATGATAATCAAAAGAGAAATGAAAGATAAGACATGAAATAATTGTTGAACAAAAGTATTTCACCCATTAATATATGATGATGCATCTCTTTTGGCAAGACAGATAATTTATAGATATTTGAATTATTTCGGATATTGAACATGAGATTTTATATTTTATTGCTTATTCTTATTTTCAGATTATATTATTATATCAGTGTGATATGAAAATTTTTACTGGACTATAAAACTCATATTCCTTCATCTTTCTTTTTCTTCTTAGAGTTACAGGACGCTCATGATTGGCCATAGTTTGGATTACGGGAGAGCAGATGAATAAATAGAATATCATGATATCTGATCAGAAGATTAAAAAAATTTTATTTGAAATTATGTAAGTTTTACTAGTTATTATTGAAATTAGATATTATGGATGTTGATGTTGTAAGAATTTATTTTTGGCCTTGCATATTCTTTAGGACTTGCTTTAAAGAGTGTGCGGCCATCACGTATCCGAACCGACTGTTGGGTTCGAAGTGTGACAGAATGGTATCAGAGCTTAGATTATAATCATTTGGAGACTATGATATAAGTGATTAAGATGTGACAGAATGGTATCAAAGTTTAGGTTATGATCATTAGGGTTATGATATAAGTGATTAGGATATGAAAAAATGATATTAGAGCTTAAGTTTAAGTCGCTAGGGATTATGAAGTGATATCAAAACTTTATGCATGATCAATAGGATGCGACAGAATGATATCAGAGCTTAGGTTATGATCATTGGAGATTATGATATAAGTGATTAGGATGTGACAGAATGGTATCAGAGCTTAGGTTATGATCATTGGAGATTATGATATAAGTGATTAGGATGTAATAGAATGGTATCAGAGCTTAGGTTTAAGATCACTAGGAATTATGAAGTGATATCAAAACTTTATGCATGATCAATAGGATGTGACAGAGAGATATCAGAGAATATGACTGAAGTAGTATTAAAACTTTAAGGTCACTAAAGATTGTGATATTTTTAGGATTATAATCAATAGAGTATGATAGATAATATCAGAGTTTAAGGTTATGATTATTAAGGATATGATAGAATGATATTAGAGTTTAGATTATGATCACTAAAGAATTTGACTTAAGTGATATTTGAGTTTAAGATTATAATTATTCAAAATTATGACTTTAGTGATATTTGAACTTGAGACTATGATCATGAGGAACATGATGGACATAAAAGAAAAAAATTAGTATTTGGATTTTAAATCAATAGATACGATGATGAAATTTATGCATAAGTGACATATGATGTCTATAATAAAATTGATGAGTTATATCTTGAATTTCAATTAGTAAGGTTGACCTAAGTATAAGAAGAGTTGATCTTGAAATGAAGTGCAAGGTATTGATAAGTTATGTTGATTATACTAGATAATTTTGAAATATTAAACTTATATGATTGAAGATCATGATATTTTTTTTAATTTTGATGATAATTATCTGAGCATTATAAATTTTGAACTTATTAAAAAAAAAGTTAATTAAGGTATAGTCTAAAAAAGAATTATATCATATGAGAGAGAAATATTTTTGAGTATTGAATCTATAAGAGGATCATATATGAAACTCTAATTTAAATGAAAAATATGCTTGAATTTTATTATAAAAATATGAGATGCATATCTTGATAAAATCTTTAGTTATTCAAAATATCATATTTGGATATGATTTTTTGATCTTTCAAGTTGTATTAAATTTCAAGTCAAAAACTTGCTTTTCTAAGTAGATCTAAGATATTTTGATATTGTTGTTTAATTGAATAAGAAAATTGATTTTGTTAGAGTATGATATACACATTATGATGCAATCTTTAATAATTTATATTTCAATCTTTGGATTAGATTTCTTACTTTTTCTTGTGATTATTGAAGATAGTGGATGGTAATTCAATTAAATTTAGATTTCTGAGCTGATCTAAGATATCTTGTTATTGTTAAAATTTTGAATGACTTATATAAGAGATAATATTTTACATGAATTTATCTATTAATGTAAAAGATTGTGATGACGAGAGTTTTACAAGAAATAATCAAGTTGATTCTACTTACAAAGATGTTGACTTGAGTTCTTCTAGCTTCTTTAAGTTAGAGTTAATTCTTTTACAAAGAAAGGTTGGTTTAAAAATTATCTAAATGATTATAAGGTAAATCTAAAATTAACTTTAATTAATTTTAAATAAGTTAAATTTTTTGAGGAGTGATGAAGCTTATACAATGATTTCAAACATAGAAAGTAGATCAAGATTTAATTTTGATGTGCTATGCCTAAGGAGCAATAAAGATAAAGAAATTTAAAGTTTTGCTCTAAGATCTATATAAAAATTTAAAAGTTGGATCTACCTTGAATTGATCTAACATAAAAAGATATTTTTATCTTTGATAGACTTATATAATTTGATAAATTAAGATCAGAGTGAGCAGCAAAAGCATGGTGGTTTAAATCGATTAGAAATATTAATCTTTTGATTCAAAAGATATTATGGAATACATTAGTTGTAAATAAGGAAGGATTTTATTGATAATGAAATGATGCTACAGATCTTGATCTAATCTGATCATAGTCGAATAATTTTTGTACTAGTAGGTTATTTCATTGCGGATAATACCAAGAAGAATCCTAAATATCTCAAGTTTATTGTTAACAGCTTGATAATTCTTTTATTAGTTCAAACCTAGAATATCTTAACACAGATCTCATTTTTTTGAGATTTATTATTGTTACTCGAACCGATGTAGAGGGTTGAAGTTTCTCTAAGATGGCAGTCCAGTTGTTAAATTTGTTGGAAGGTCAAGAGAAGAAAAAAATTGATGATTGTGAAGAGTGCCCAATGTTTGGCCTTTTTTTATTTTCTATCATAGGTAGTCTGAGATAATTATGAATTTCGAGTAGAATGTATTGGACAAATAACTGTGTTATGTTAATAAAAGGTCAAAATGTTACTGTTTTTCGAAAAAAATTGAGAATCAATATAAAAAGAAATAAATTTGAGATTTCATATAATTTTGTCAAATCAAGATCATGAGACATAAATAATTGTAAGATATTATCGAAAGCGTGAGAATGACATGATGAGTGTATATTTTTAAGTACATATCTCAACAACATAACTTAATTTCGAAGACGAAATTATTTTAAGGGATGGAGAATGTAATAACCCAGCCTATTGGGCCCTGGATCAAGCCCATCTAGATTTAGGTCCACTAAGCCCACAGTTCAAAAAAAAAAAAAGGAATGGAAAGAAGACTCCTGATGAGAGTCTTCTTCTCTGATGAACCTGATCGAAGAAGGGTTCTAGGATCCTTAAAACTCTAGGGCCCTCTATAAATAAGTCTTTCCCCTCCCTAAGAACCTCCATCAGTGATCTTCAAGCTTGATTCCTCCTCTTTTCTCCGTGGAAGCTGCGGCCTCCCATTATTGTGTTCGTCGAAAATCGAAGGTCGAAGATGCTACCAGAGATCAGGTAAGGCTTCAATTTTTCTTCTTTTCCCTCTTTCTCTTCTCCCCATGGCTTTAGACCCTCGTCGGTCATTGGGATCATCAAAAAATCCATGAAAAGGGTGAACCCCTGTTCGGTCAAGCCACCTTTCTTTTTTTCCGACCATCGATGCCATCGGTTGCGACGTCTCACCCCTAGGATAGGATCCTCATCCCTTTATCTATCTTCCTTGAAGGTATTGGCTATCGGTGATCGGCCAATGACTGAAAAATTAAAAAAAAAAAGCGACGGTCCCCTATTTTTCTGATCTCTTCTTGATTTCTCACCGATCGAATCTTGCCGCCGATCATCTTTTCTCTATTTTCTCGATCTAATTTCTCTCTCTAAATTCTCTCTCTTTATAGATTTTGACTCTCTAGGATCTTTTTTTCTCTCTTATTGCATCACGGATTCTTGGATGAACTTGAGATAAAAATAAGATGACTTGAGATTACTTTACAATTCGTGCAGTAGATTGGATCTCGGTCCGATTCTTATTCGAAATTTATAACATCGATCATGATTAATCTATATTGAGTCATCCTAATATGACCTCTGATGATCTCGATCATGATTGTTTCATCTGAAGGATACGAAGATTCTCTCTTCACTTTCTCTCTCCACTCTCTCTCTTCATGAATTTTCTCTCTTTAGAAGTCTTGTGGACCAATAGAGGGTCCAGATACTTAGACAAATTTCAATTTTGGGTAATCCTAGGAGAAGTCCTGGATTTGTGTTATTAGGATCGATTATCGATAATTTCTTCATATATGATTTTTATATTTGATCACGATCATGAAGAGATACGATTGTTTGCATAAGATGTCGAGTGGAATATCTTATTTTCAAAATTCATAAATCAAAGAAGAACATTGATTTCTATGCTTGAATCAGTCACCGATAATAGTAAGAATCCCTGTACATGATCACCATTATATATATGCTATCTTAGTGTTGGTCTTGCATCATTAGATTTGCATCGTCGAATATAAGATCGATGAATTTATTATATCTGAGATACTGTTATCTGATTTTGAGCATGAGTATGTTATGTCAATATATATGTATCAAAGATTGATGGCATGATTATATAGATACGACATATCTAAATTGATCATAATGTAAGTCGGAATTAATTTGATGAAATCAACACATAATGATTAAATGAAAAAGAGAGATATGGTATGGACTAGCCTTGTCATGTGGAATAGTCCGATAGGAGCTTATGTCTGGGATAGTCCGCTAGAAGCTTATGCTTGGGATAGCCCCCACTGGCTTATAGGTGGATCAGTCGGTCAGGAGCTCATGCCTGGGACAGCCTGTCAGGAACTTATATTTGGGACAGCCTCTCACGGGCTTTCGTACGTGGGACAGCCGGCTAGGAGCTCATCCTGGGACAGCCTTGAAAGACTTTTAAGTAGAAATTGATTCGGATGATGACTAAGGTATAGACTTGATTAGTCCAGAGCCAAAAGGAAAAAGGTTAAAGATCATATGATAATCAAAAGAGAAATGAAAGACGAGATATGAAGCAATTGTTGAATAAAAATATTTCACCCATTAATATATGATGATGCATCTCTTTTGACATGACAGATAATTTATAGATGTTTGAATTATTTCGAATATTAAATATGAGATTTTATGTTTTATTGCTTATTCTTATATTTAGATTATATTATTATATCGGTGTGATATGGGAATTCTTATTGGGCTGTAAAGCTCACATCCCTTCATTTTTTTTTTGCTTCTCAGAGTTACAGGACGCTCATGATTGGCTATAGTTTGGATTGCGGGAGAGCAGATGAATAAATAGAATATCATGATATCTGATCAGAGGATTGAAGGAATTTTATTTGTAATTATACAAGTTTTACTAGTTATTATTGGAATTAGATATTATGGATGTTGAGATTGTAAGGATTTATTTTTGGCCTTGCATATTCTTTGGGACTTGTTCTAGAGAATGTGCGGCCATCACGTATCCGAACTGGCTATTAGGTTCGGGGCGTAACAAAACTTACACAAGATTTTAGGTGAATCAGGTAAGACTATAGTTGGATCCATACCCAATCCATAGTGCCACAGGTCTAGATTGAAGATTTCCAATCTTGTGAACAGGTCTAACTACTAGTAAATATATCTAAATACTACTACTACTGCGACTAATTGGGCACATAAGATGCATGTTTCAGAGAAGAGAAGAAACAGTGTACATGAATAATATTCAAGAAGAAAATACAAATTAGATCTTTTTATTTTAAATCAATTTTAAAAATGATCATAATTTATTAAATAATATGTGATCTCAAAACATCGTTCTATTCGGATTTATATCTGATTGGGCGCGACTGTTTATAGTAGAATTTGACTTAGAAAATCCTTCCAGTTATATTATTATTTAATTGGGCTGGAATTTTTATATGGAAAATGTTTTAGTTAAGGTCATTTATTAGGAAGGAATCTCAGAGAAAAAGTATTCCTTAAAAAACACCAAAATCAGCTAATTTGATTCATAAAATTCCCTCTAAATTAACATATCCAAATTAGCTGGAAGTATGTTGGTACGATAGATCTGCGTTATCAAGGAAAAGTTGGTGGAAATTTTCAATATATATATATATATATATATATATATATATATTGAAGTTCAGGTGATGTAGTGTGGAAGACTTAATTGAAAATGACAAATCTAATCCAAAAATTCCGACCTGAGGACTACAAGAAATTTAATCAGACCAAATTTCAGTAAGTAAATATAACTACTTTCTCGGAACATGGACTATAGAATAATCCTAGCAGAGTCGAGCATCTCCCAAGTCAACCTTTCTCCAAATATTGCTAAAAGTGTTATATACGATCTTGTTTGATATTTTTTTTTCTTATTTTTATATTTAAAATAAAATTATGAAAACACAAACAAAAAATATATTTGAGACTATTACTATTATTATTATTATTATTATTATTATTATTATTATTATTATTATTATTATTATTAAAAACTATCCATTTGAATTTAAACTTAAAAATAATTACTCCATTGAGTTTCAAATAAAAGCAGCTATGCGTTTGAAACATAACTTAAAAGTAACTACCTAAATAGAGATCAAATGACCCAATTACTCTCGCAGTTATAAAGCAATACTATATTATTATAAAATAATATCATACTATTATAAAATTACACTGTACTATTATAAAGCAACACTGCATTGTTGTAAAGTAATATTACAGTAAAAAAATACTACACTATGATAATGTAATACTACCTTGTACTATCTTATTGTAAAAGAATATTATACTATTATAATATAATAAAGCAATATTGTATTATTATAAAAGAATACTATACTAATATAATATAATACTACCTTATTGTAAAGAAATACCATACTAATACAATACAATAAAGCAATACTATATTATTATAAAGTAATACTACACTAATATAATATTATACTATCTTATTATAAAAGAATACTACACTATGATAATATAATACTGTAGTATTTTAAAGGATATAAGGGTATAAGGATATAATGGTTATTTCAGCAAAATAGATAGTTGTTTTTAACTTATGTTTTAAATGAGTAGCTACTTTTACTTGAAACTCAAGTGGATAATTATTTTTAAGTTAAAAGTATAGTCGAAGATTTATTTCCAATTCTCTATTATTATTATTATTATTATTGATTATTATTAATTTTTATTATTTTAAAAAATAAAAAAACTTATTTTTACTATTTTCAAAAATAAAAAATGCATGTCCTTTACCATCACCACTATTGACACCACCTCCACTATAATTATTATTGTATTATTATTTTCAGTACCATCCATGTCACTACCACCATCGTAATAATTACAGTTACCATTATTGTTATAATTATCGCTGCCACTATCCCTACCACCTTTGCAATATCTTTCACCACCGTAAGTGTATAATTCTCTTTCATATCACATCATTATCTTTATCACTCCACCATATTGCCAATGCTTGCACACTATTATGATTACTACTATTATCCTCAAGTTGCGATTACATTGCTAGTATCGTTGCTGCTATAGCACCACCATCACTATCATCTCAATTATTTTGTTCACCACTACCACCATTTAGAAAATTATTATTATAATTATATTATTAAAAATAATTAATTATATCATATATATTTATTTTTTTAAATTAATTAGTTATACTGTACATATTTATATTTTAAAATTTAAAATAAAATAAAAAAATATTTTTATTTCTAAAAATAAAAATTTAAACATGATGCCAAATAGTGCAGACATGTGACCATTTTGGCCCGCTAGCTGATCAAAATCATAAAGCTGCAGGTGCAGAGCATCTTTATGGCATGTGCCATCCCACGTAACCGGCAGAAGGACATGGATGACTACGAGTTCAAGCGAGGGTTAGGTGGCCATTTTCCTTTTTCTTTTGCTAAAGGTTAGGTAGCCTCTTTGATTGGATTTTGAGTCACGTGGTCCCTTTCTGCGGCCAGCCTTTTTGGAAATCTCCCCACTCGGCGCATGGTTGTAGGTCACCTGTGCCACGACGAATTAGTTATCAAGGGACATGACTTCATCCCCATTAAGACTGAGCCATGGGATTTTGATGGGTTAGGTTTTCATCCATGCGTAGCCAAAGACATGCAGTTTGACTCTCTCTCTCTCTCCTGCGGCTTTTAAAGTCTCTATATAAAATTTCTGCAGAATAAAAAATTTACATAGAAATTTATCAAAGTTTTAAAATTTATATAAAATATTTTCTACAACTTTAAATTCTATATAAATTAAATTTTCTGCATGATTTAATTTCTATATAGAATTTTTGTATCTTCAAAAACACTACAGAAATTTTTTGCATCATTAGAAACTGTACAAAAATTTCTATTGCTTTAAAAATTTTGCATATTATTAGTTGGCTTTCAAAATGATTTATTGTTGCTTTTTCAAAAAATATTGAAAATGTGTGAAGATCATAAAGTAACTTTATTTATTATATTTTTAGCACAATTATTTAATTTAGTTGTTGTTATTATTCTTTATTGTATTTATTTGAAAATCAAATATTGAATTATTAAAAGCCATTAATTAACTATTCATTATTCAAGCATATAATGCTGAAGTCTTGGAAACTTTTATTTGCAAAACCAATTGAACAACCAAAACTTCATAGATCACTTCTTTTAATGAGCATAATAT
Source organism: Elaeis guineensis (assembly GCF_000442705.2). Classification (NCBI taxonomy): domain Eukaryota; kingdom Viridiplantae; phylum Streptophyta; class Magnoliopsida; order Arecales; family Arecaceae; genus Elaeis; species Elaeis guineensis. Next base: position 75,530,566 of record NC_025995.2, on the reverse strand, counting down.
AATTAAATCTAAGAAGTCTAGTAGATCCTTTTCTAGAAGCCAAGTTAAATATTAGCTCACCATCTTAGGTTTGATTCTGCCATTGTCTCCTAATCCTAGATGATCTTCTAGATCTACTTCTTAATCGTCTTTGAGTCCTCAAGATTCTGAATCCTTTGGCTCTTATTTAAAAATCTTTGAAGAGATTGATTTTCATTGCCACCATAAAAGCCTTAGTACCCTTTCAGATTCTCTTGATTTAAAATCAATCGTCAGATATCTTTTCCTTCTTGAAAGTACTGTCATAGCATGAGGACTCTTCTAAGTAAATTCTTATATCTCGAAGCACTATAGAGGCTGAATTAGTCACTCTGGATACCATCTGTACTGAGATAGTGGTTTAAAAATTTTATCTTAGAGCTATATTAGTGGCTAAGCCAATTAATTTGGGCATATCAATCCATTATGACAATAAAATCATAATTGAACTAACTAATCAAATAAGTACTAATAAAAATATGAACCAACATATCCTGATCTATCAAAAATTTGTAAACAACTCAAAAAGAGTAATACTATTTATTAAAATTTTTTAAATCTGAGAAAAATTTGGTTGATCAATTAACCAAGGATTTATGTAGGAGTAAAGTCCTTTAATCATTAAGGGAGATAGGGGGTAAGCTCACTATTTGGTCATTGACAGTGGATATCTAACATATATAATTGGAGATCATGTAAAAAAGGTTCATTGTGATGGAAATGAAGTTGATTGGTGATTATATTAGACCATATTCTTAGAGTATATTTCCTCCCATCCCTATGACAAGTACTCTTATCAATGACAAATAAATTAAAATGATTGACTTATACTCTTAATGAGTCTAAGATACATGACTACAAAAAAATAGACTATTAGTGATAGCTAAATATCATCACTAATAGTCATTTTACCATCGCTAATAGTATTAGCGACTGCATGCTGTCATTAAAATTCGATGGAAATAATTTCATCACTAGTTATCATTATTAGTGACGGCAAATTCATCATCGCTAATAATAGTAATTAGCGATGGTATTAACAATAAAAAACCATCATTAATAATTTTAATTTTTCTCTTAATTAAAGTGTTAAAAAATTATTAGCGATAGTCATTGTTGTTACTACTATCATAGCTAATAGTTTATAATTTTTTTATAAAAAATTTATAATTAAATATTTTAAAATATATTTTAATAATATTAATAAGTAATAATATTTTTTAAAATTTATTATAAATAAAATAATAATTATTTAATAAAATTATAAATATAAAATTAATTATATTATATTAAAAATATAAATTATATAATTTTATAAATTTATACTACTTTATAAGTATCAAATTATGTACATATCAAAAAAATCATGTAAGATGGTCCTCATCATCCTCTTCTTGCTCCTATACATCCTTTCCAGCAGCTGGTGGATGAGTGTCAGATGTCCCAATATTTTGTAATAAAAAATAAAATATTATTAATAAATTTTAATACAAAAATATATATATCGATATAGAGATATATATTTCGATATACTAATTTGATTCTCAAATAGATTATTTCTATGCATTTCATTCGATGATACGGAGCTATAGACATCTCTAGCTTATCGTTTGGATAGTTAGATTGAATTTTTACCTCTTATATCTTCTTTCTGGACTCAAGCCTGAACATGTGAATATTGGATCTATGTCCTAAAAGCTAGATTGATCGATACTTGTAAAATATTCTTAAGACATAATTTATAAAATTAATTTTGATATTAATAAAATTAGATTTTTTCTATTCATATTGTGTTTAATTGTATTTATGAATTGTCCATTGGGTTAATGGATATAATAATATATATTTTCAAGAGTTAAAAATTTGAGAGTTAAAAATTTGAGACATGTGTTATTGTAGTTAATTCATAAATTACTTTCGATTGTAGGATTATCATGAAAATGGTGATCGATCTGAAAGATTGGTGTATGATCATTTTTTTAGGATAGATGAGTTTTGAATCTATGGTGTGGAGACATCAGAGCAAAAGTATAGGAGCTTGATAAGAGTAAGGGTACTGAGCATGATCAATCATGATTAGCCACAAAAAAATCTATCTTTTCGTCAGTGATATATTCATAGCTGCGGTTGTATGTTTAATTCTCTGATCTGAGGTGCATCGATTATTTATCTTGAGGATGCTGTAGTTTGACTATACCATAACTTGGTCTCCTAGACATATGAGCCTTGAGGTATACGTTAGTTGCAGTATGTTCATTGTAGGAGTTAGATTGCACCAAGATGGGATCTATCACCTCAATAGAGGAGTAGTCCTATGAAGATTATGAGATTAAGTCTTAAAGTCCATGGCCATGACAATATGAAAGATAGAAAAGTATTTTTATTGGGTTTTACATCGGACTCGAATCGATTGATTTTATCATATGACAGTAATGAGGTTTGAGGAGTTAATCTTGATCTTGATCCTGTCAGAATTCACGATAGAAGAATTGAATTACACGGTAATTGCACCTAAAGGTTCATTCTTCAGTTCTGCTGGGTTGCCACCACATACTGCTAGATGTCATCGGTAGATTGTGAGACTAATTAAGAATTATTTTGATGATCAATGATTTTTAATTGACTGAATTGAAAAAAGTTCTAATCCATCGAAAAGAGTTTTGATGATATTGCTGATATAGATCATAATATATTTTACTACAAGACAGAATTGGATCTATAGGATCACACAAACAAAGATATTGATCTAGGATTGTTCAATTAGGCTATGTAGTCTGATTGGATTAGGATCAATTGAATTCTAACTTTGGATTTAAAGAAGCCATGCTAGCATATGGTTAAACTCATTTTTTTCTACTTGATTTAGATTCCCTATTAGATAGAATTTAACCAAATTAAAGCAATCTCAAATTGGGTTCCAAATGTAGGTGCACCCAGGTTCAGTGAACAACATAATTTGATTGGGTTTGAGGGGTGCCAAATGTTGGCATCACCCAATTTTGTTCGACCATGAAGAAGGCTCATACCCACATGGATTTGATCCATGTGTGTTGCCCAAATTCAGATAAGGAAAAGAGTTGGGATAAGCCTCATCCACTAGTAGATAAGGATAAGAGATTTGATCTCATTTGAACTTCAAATACAGATTTGAATTCAATTTCGAATTTAAACCATTTGAATTCGAATCAGAAGTGGATTAAAATGGGGTGACAACAACCTTATCATATCTTCATGCTAATCTGAGTTTCTTATTGATTTTTATGCAACAAAACAAGGAAGAAATCAGAGTACGGCGGACCAAACAGAGGTAGATTGGTATGGGGCGACAACAACCTTATCATATCTTCATGCTAATCTGAGTTTCTTATTGGTTTTTATGCAACAAGACAAGGGAGAAATCAGAGTACGGTAGACCAAGCAGAGTCCTTCTGCTAGCATTAAGGCATCTGATCCGATCAGATGCCTATATAAAGGGTCCCTTTTGATTGGCTGCAAGTGGTTACAGTAGATAGAAAATTTTTCACATCTCCCCTCCTTTCCATGCCTCCTCCCTCTTCTCTTTTTGATCTCTCATCCTCTTCCACAGTCAAGAATGTTAAGAATGCCATCTGATGGGTTCGATGCATCAAAAGCTGTCAGATCTATGCGAAGAAGTGAGAAGGCTGCGATCAAAGACTGATCGAAGCTCTGTCAGAGATCAAATCGAAGGCAGACAGAGGAGCTTGTTGATCCATCTAGGAGTAGGAGGATTGATCAAGAAAAAAAATTCTAGATCAAGCCCAAGTGCATACCTGTAGAGGTCGGGCACGTGAGCCGCTTAACAGTGAATCTTGAAAATTCATGGATCATCGGATTGCGGAGATTGTCTACCTGCATAAGGTGATGTGATCACCTTTGTTATTGTTTACATGCTGATTTATTATGCTTAATATTTGATTTAGATATATGTATGGCATGCCGGGTTGAAGCAAAAATTTTTAAATTCCGCTGCTTTTGATTTGAACAGATCTGGTGCGCAATCCGTTCCTTCAACTGGTATTAAAGCCAGATTCTATGGATCATAGATCTAGATCGAATCAGATCTAATTCAGATATGATCTAAAGTAGTGATCAGATTTGATAATATTAGATTAGATCTAACTTTTAGCATATTTAGATAGATCTAAAAGTAGTTTAGATTTGATCGTAAGCATGTTTTTAGATTAGATCTATTTTGATATATAAGATATATGTGTAGATCTAGTTTAAAGTCTAAGTAGTCAAGTACTCTAATTGGGTTTTTCACTAGGCCATCCGGTCATAAAAGGAAGCGGGGATTGAGTCCCTCTCTTATCCAATCAAAGGGTTCTCTTATGACATATAGGAGTGCCATGTGATTACATAACATAAAGAAGAACAGCGAAGGAAAAATTGAATTTTCTACAAAACTCTAAATCCAAAAGCCCCAAGTTTTGATGCATAATTAAGTTGTTTAGACTTTAAAATTATTTTAATTTTTAAATTAGAACTTTTTATTATGCATGGATTGTTAAAATTGTGAAACTCGTTGCTGGTACATCCATCGAGTCGACTTGATTTTTCTTCGAGTCGACTTCTTTTCATTGGAGTCGACTCAAGATCCTGTGGAGCTGGCTCAATTTGCAGATGAGCCAACTTGGTTTAGCGGATTATGGAAAACGGGTTCTTTGTTCGTCATAGGGAGCCGGCTCGATTTAGACTCAAGCCGACTCGTTGTGATGAGTCAACTAGAGTTCAGGACGAGACGACTTGAGTGTGAGTAGAAAATTTTGTATGTGATGCAATGTTGATCTAAATTATTTAGACATCTGATTAGACCTATGGACTTAATTAAGAATTAAAATATGAAATTAAACAAATCTAAAATTGAGAATTGGAGATCTAAGTCAATATTCATAATACATGGGTTTAGGATGTGGGTAGCTTAATTAGATCTAGTTTGAGTGGTTGATCAAATTGAATCAAATATTAGTTAGGATGGGATCAAATGTGCTCATGACTAATTCAAGTAGTTGTAGTTTGATCAGATCGATTAACAGCCACATGTTATCGATCAACTTAAAATCTAATTTAGCTTAGTGGTTCAATCCTAGGTCAATAGGCTAACCTGATCAATTTTAATGAACCAATTTAGTATCTAAAATAAGTACATAGATAGTGGTTCATTAATTAATTTTGTTATCTGATCTGATCAATTTGTTAGTGTCTAAGGAAAGCAACAGGGGGATCCTAACTCATTTTAACTTATCTGGCTATTTTGAGAGATTATATTTTGTATTAGGTTATTTGTTGACTCGAGCTAACCCATACCACTAGGTTAGTCATAATCTTTATGATTAATTAAGAAAGAGATCTAAATCAAATCTTTTTAATAAAATATTAAGTCTAGCGGTTTTCCACCATTGTAGTTGTGCGAGCCCTTCTCGGGGTTGACTATTCTCGGCTGGACATAGTAGTTCAGTTGCACCAAAAAGATGCAACCATGCTATTAGGCATAAGATGCTGTGAGATGGAGATGGGGTTAGACTTAATATTCCAGATACAGTGAGAGTCCTAATGACGGTTTCATTTCGCACAAACGGTGGGTCTGACTTAATATAGAGTGGGCCAATATTTCGGACATGGTGAGGCTTTTTGAATTAGAGATCGGAGATAGCTGCAATATATTTAAAAGAATATTAGACAAGAGTTGTCCACTCATTGACTGACCCATCATCAATAACTGTTAGGTAAGGTGGTGAGCCAATCGATAAGACTGCAACACCCACTAGAAATCTTTGATCGTAGAGATTTTCGTTTCTCTATCCAGAAAGTATGAGGATCTGAGAAAAATAATGGGAGCCTAAATTTATTTTTAAAATAAAATTTTTAAAATAAATTGATTAAGTTAATTATAGAATCTAACTTAAAACTTTGACTCTTTACAGGAACAATGTCTGCTTCCAATCTCCTAGCTCGAATCCTTGAGACCAATAGGTTGACTAGATCAAATTTTAAGAATTGGCTTTAGAACTTGAAAATTATTTTGAATTCTGAAAAATTAGCCTATGTCCTTGATCAGGACCTTCCTCCTCTTTCAGCTCATCCGACTACTGATCAGAGAGCATCTCACGAGAAGTGGTTGGACGATGATAACAAGATTAGGTGCTATGTGTTGGCATCAATATCTAACAAATTATAGCACCAACATGAGAACATGAGGATTGCCAAATAGATACTGGCTCACCTGCAAGAGTTATATGGTGAGCAGAGCCACGCAGCTCACTACGAAGTGTCCAAGCGACTTTTCAAAGTGAAGATGCATGATGGATAGTCGGTCCATGATTATTGTTTGACACTGATCAAGAATCTTGAGGAGCTTGAGAAGCTCGAGATGTCCATGAATAAGGACTTACAGATTGACCTTATTCTATAGTCCTTGACTGATTCATATGGACAGTTTATTATAAACTTTCATATGAATAAGATCCAATGCACTATGGCCGAGTTGATGAACATATTGATCACAACTGAGGAAACCTTGAAGAGTTCAAAAGACTCTGTAATTACTGTGGAGTGGACTTCTTCCAAAAGAAAGTCTATTGAGAAGAAGAAAAAATCCATGAAGAAACAAGAAATAGAGAGCAAGAAGAAGGAGAAGAAGGTAGTTCTAAATAAGAAGGCCGCTAATAAAGAAAAATATTTTTATTACAATATTGACGGCCACTGAAAATAGAACTGCTCAACTTACCTAGTGATCCTGAAGAACAAGAAGGAAGGTGGATCTTCTGAAGGTATGCTCATCATAGAAACAAATCTAACGATCACTTCTGCATCCAGTTGGGTGCTTGACTCTGGATCTAGTGCTCATTTATGTACTTCTTTGCAAGATCTAGAGGATAGCAGAAGGTTGAGGGATAGCGAAATGATTCTACACATCGAAAATAGAGTAAAAGTTACTATTATGGTCGTAGAAACATACCCTCCGCGACTATCGTCAAAAAATATTTTATTATTAAGAGACTATTACTTTGTACTTACTACGAGTAGGAATCTAATTTCTATCTCTTGCTTAACGTAAGAAGATTATGTAATTAGTTTTTTTAAGGATCACTATAATATTTATTTTAAAAATAATAAAATTGAAAGTGGTTTCTTTATCAAGAGTCTCTATCAGTTATATGTATATGTTTCTATAAATTATGTCACGCAAAATGTGAATGCCATAGGTTCTAAAGTCTTAGAGATAATGTAAACGAAAAGTATTTGTGGCACCTAAGACTAGATCACATTGGAGAAGATAAGATTAATAGATTAAAGAAAATCAGACTGTTGGATCCGTTGACTTTCGAGTTATATCTGATTTGTGAATCATGCTTTAAAAAAAATGATCAAGCTATCCTTTGTAGGATATGAGAAAAGAACCATAGAGATACTTGCTCTGGTGCATTCTGATGTCTATGGCCCATTTGAGTGCCAGATTGAGGAGATTTTTTCTCCTTTATTATCTTTATCAATGATTTTTTATGGTATGAGTATGTATACCTTATGCATCACAAGTTTGAGGCCTTTGAAAAGTTCAAAAAATTCAGACATGAAGTGAAGAAATAAATGAAAAAGTCCTTTAAGGTTCTTCAATCAAATCGAGGAGGTGAATACTATAGTAAAAATATTTTGAATTATCTTAAGAAACATGGCATAATCTCATAGTGGACTCCACTTGAAATGTCTCAACTTAACGAGATTTCAAAATAAAAAAATTAGACCTTATTAGATATGGTTCGTTCCATGATGAGCTTCACAAACTTTTCTATTTTTTTTAAGGATATTATCTTTTGATTATGATTTATATGCTGAATAGGGTTTTATCTAAAATCATTCCTACTACACCATATGAGATGTGGCATAGTAAGAAATCGAGTTTGAGTCACCTTAAGATTTGGAGTTGTCTGACTCATGTCAAACGACAACAGACAGATAAATTAGAAATCAGGTCCCTTAGAGCTCGTTTTATTGGATATCCTAAGGAGTCTTTAGGATATTATTTCTATCTTCTGGAAGATCACAATATGATTGTGAGTCAGCATGCAGTCTTTCTTGAAAAATAGTTTATTCAAGATGGAGGCATGGGAAGATAGATTAGGCTCGAGAAGAAAGTCTCTGAAGAGCAGCGAGCCTTGGAACCTGAGGAACCAATTCAGTTTGAGTCGATTCATACACTTCCTCCACCTCATAAGTCTAATAGGATTTTTCATCCTCTCGAGAGGTACTTAGGTATTATCTCAGAGGATGTAGAAAAAATATTTCTCATAGAAAATGGGATACATGGAGATAACCCCAAAACCTATAACAAGATGATATTAGATATCGAGTCTGAAAAATAATTAGAGGCAATGAAGTTAGAAATTGACTCGATGGACTCTAATCAAGTCTAGACCTTGATAGATCCACTTGAAGATAGTGTACCTATTAGGTGTAAATAGATTTTCAAAAGAAAGATAGGTACAGATGAAAAGGTAAAGACCTTTAAAGCTAGGCTCGTGGCGAAAGGGTATAGTCAGCGCGAAGGCGTTGACTATCAGGATACCTTCTCGCCTGTGGCTATGCTTAAGTCTATCCACACATTGCTTGCCATTGTAGCATATTTTGACTACGAAATATGGCAAAGAGATGTGAAAAGTATTCTTGAATGGATATCTTGAGGAAGATATTTATATAGAACAGCCACTTAATTTCACTTTCAGTGATAGTGATCATAGGATTTGCCAACTGTAAAGCTTCATTTATAGACTCAAGCAAGCAACTCAGAGTTAAAATGCTCATTTCAACGATGTAATCAAATTATTTGGTTTCACCAAGAATGAGGAAGAATCGTATGTCTTCAAAAAGTTTAGTAGGAGTGCTGTCACGTTCCTTATATTATACATGGATGATATCCTCCTAATTGGGAATGATATTTCTATGTTGATCTTAATTAAAATTTGATTATCTAAGAAATTTTTTATGAAAGATCTAGGTAAGGCATCCTTCATTTTGGAGATTGAGATCTATAGAGATAAATCTAGGAAGATGCTAGTATTGTTATAAAAGATGTACATTGAGGAGGTACTGAAGAAGTTCAGCATGAAAAATTTCAAGAAAGATTTGGTACCCTTCAGATATGACATTCATCTCTTCAAAAAAATATGCCCCAACACACTGAAAGAGATTGAATGCATGAACAAAATCTCTTATGCTTCGGCTATAGGGAGTCTTATATATGCCATACTTTGTATGCAACCTAATATTGCCCATGCTATGAGTGTCACAAGCACATATCAGTCAAATCCAGATGAAGAGCACAAAACTTCTATAAAATGTATTCTTAAGTACTTGAGAAGGACTAAGGATATGTTTTTGATCTTTAAAAATGGAGAACTTAAAGTGCAGGGAATATACTGATTCAGACTTCATATCTGATATTGATGATCAAAAATCGATATCAGAAAGTATTTTCTTATGCAATAGTGGTACTGTCAACTGGAAGAGTTCTAAGCAGACTGTGATTACAGACTCCATTATAGAAGTAGAATACATCACCCCGTCGAAAGCTGTGAAGGAGGTATTTTAGTTCAAAAGATTTGTTGCAGAGCTAGATGTGATGCCATCAGATGTCGTCTCACTTTACTATGACAACAACAACACCATAGCCTTTGCTAAGGAGCCGAGGTCTCATAAAAAATCTAAATACATTGAGCAGTGGTTCCACCTCATCCGTGATTATCTCGAGAAAGGATACGTCGAGGTGAAGAGAGTCGACATCGCGGACAATGTGGCTGACCTATTGATGAAGCAATTGAGCCAGCAAAAGACTTAAACCTACCTTGAGAAGATCGAACTTAGATTTGTAGCCAATTGGCTTTAGTGCAAGTGAGAGTTTGTTGGATGTATGCCCTAGAAGCCAGATTGACTGACATTTGTAAAATATTCTTAAGACATAATTTATAAAATTGATTTTGATATTCATAAAATTGGGTTTTTTCTATTTATATTATGCTTAATTATGTTTGTGAATCATCCATTGGGTTAATAGATATGATAACACATATTCTCAAGAGTTGAGAATTTAAGACATATGTTATTATAGTTAACTCATAAATTGCTCCTGATAATAGGATCATCATGGGGGTGGTGATCGATCTAGAAGATTGGTGTGTAATCACTTCTTTCAGATAGATGAGTCTTGAATCAATAATGTGGAGATATCAGAATAAAAGTATAGGTACTTATTAAGAATAAAGGTACTGAGCGTGACCAATCACGAACAGTCACAAGAATATCTACCTTCTCGTCAGTAACATATTCATAGTTGTGGTTGTGTGTTTAGTTCTCTGATATGAGGTGCATCGGCCATTCACTTTGAGGGTGCTACAGTTTGACTATACAATAACTCGATCTCCTAGCCATACAGAGCCTTGAGGTGTATGTTGGCTATAGTATGTTTATTGTAGGAGTTGGACTGCACCAAGATGAAATCTATTGATCTCGATAGAGGAGTAGTCCTATGAAGATCATGAGATTGAGTCCTAAAGCCCATAGTCATGGCAGTGTGAAAGATAGAAAAGTATTTCTATTGGATTTCACATTGGATTCGAATCGATTGATTTTATCATATGACAGGATGAGGTTTGACGAGTTAATCTTGACCTCGATCTTATCAAAACTTATGATAGAAGAATCGAATCATATGGTAATTATACTTAGAGGTTCATTCTTCAATTTTGCTAGATTGCTATCACATACTGTTAGGTATCACTGGTAGATTATGAGACTAATTAAGAATCATTTTGATGATCAATGATTCTTAATTGACTGAATCGGACAGAGTTTCGATCCATCAAAAAAGTTTTGATGATATTACTGATAGAGATCATAATATATCTCACTACCAAATAGAATTGGACCTATGGGGTTACACAAACAAGGGTATTGGTTTATGATTGCACAATTGGGTTATGTAGTATGATTGGGTTAGGATCAATTAAGTCCTAGCTTTGAATTTAAGAAAGTCATGCTAGCACATGGTTAAACCTATTTTCTCCTACTTGATTTAGGTTTCCTATTAGATAGGATTTAATCAAATTAAAACAAGCTCAAATTGGGTTTCAAATGTTGGTGCACCCAGGTTCACTGAACAACCTAATTTGATTAGGTTTAAGGGGTGCCAAATGTTGGCGCCACCCAATTTTGTTTGAGTATGAAGAGGGCTCATGCCCATATGGATTTGATCTATGTGTGTCACCCAGATTCAAATAAGGGAAAGAGATTAGGATAAGCCTCATCCACTAGTAGATGAGGATAAAAGATTTGATCTCATTTAAATTCAAATACAGATTTGACTTCAATTTTGAATTTAAACTGTTTGAATTCGAATCAGAGGAGGATTGAAATGGGACGACAACAACCTTATCATATCTCCATGCTAATCTGAGTTTCTTATTGATTTTTGTGTGACAAAATAAGGGAGAAATCAGAGTGGGGCATACCAAGCAGAGTCCTTCTGCTTTAAGGCATCTGATCCAATCAGATGCCTATATAAAGGATCCCTTTTGATCGGCTGCAAGTGGTTATAGCAGATAGAAAATTTTTCATTCCTCCCCTCCTCCTTTCCATGCCGCCTTCCTCTTCTCTTTTTGGTCTCTCACCCTCTTCCATTTTCAAGAGTGTTGAGCGTGCCATTTGGTGGGTTCGAAGCATCAAAAGCCATTAGATCTATGCAAAGAAGTGAGAAGGCTGTGATCAAAGGCTGATCGAAGCTTTATTGAAGATCAGATCAAAGGTAGACAGAGGAGCTTGCTGATCTATCTAAGAGTAGATGGATTGATTAAGGAGAAAACATCATAGATTGAGTTTGAGAGGATACCTGTAGAGGTCAGACACTTACGGAGATCGTCTACCCGCGTAAGGTGATGTGATCATCCGTATTATTGTTTGCATACTGATTTATTATGCTTAATATCTGATTTAGACCTATATATGGCATGCCGAGTCAGAGCAAAAATTATTAAATTCTGCTACCTCTGATCCAAACCGATCCGGTGCGCAACCAATTTTTTTAGTGAAGCTTTTAAATATAAAAATTTAAAATAAATAAAAAAATTATTAATAGACTTGCCTGCTGTGATGACTGTGACAACGAGCCCAGCTGATCGCGTAGATGCAGATCTCAGAGAACTTCAACGATCGTTTCATGGATGGCATGTCGGAAGCTCCAAGGTCGCTAGCTCCAAAGCCTCTCCACGACGTCCTCCTCATGTGTATCAGCCCATGTTTGGGTCATCTAGCCCTAAGAGGAGTATCAAGCTACTGAAAGGTCGAAGCTGTGGCCAAATCTTATGATCCGACTTCTACTCACCCCTTCGATGGCCCTAAGCCATCCATCGAGATCAAAGAGGGGCTGAGAGGATGGATCCTTGTCATGTCGCGATACAAGATACTCTGTATAATCCATATATATAGTTTAAAAATTCATTAGTCTATATATATCAGTATATATAAAAATTTGATAAATAATATTTTAAGTTGTTACCGCGATCTATCGAGATCGAGGATCTAAGTAATCACTAGTCCTCCTAAACTGATGTGTGGCCTCCCATATTTGCAGCTACCTTGGTGCACGACCCAGCTGTCATGTCTATAATAAATAAATAATAAAATTAAATTAATTAATATATATATAATTAATTCAATATGAAATTAATTTAAGTATAGAATTTTTATCAATCTATTGACCACAATATGTGTGCCAATGGAGCTGCCAGTATGCTTGATCGGATGCTGCTAGACAGACCGATCCTATCATGCCCTCTACCACCTATAGAGTACTTTTCAGTACTCCACTGGTCACAGAGGGCCTCCAATATGTCCGTCCACATCCATTGATTTATGTAAGACTTCCAGTCTGATGGTGACTCAAAACTGGAGTACTCTATGATGGACTGTCGAAGGCTATATAGTCCATCACGGAACCTCCATGTGGCCACCTCCTTAAAGGTCCGATGGCCAGCCTCCTCATTTTGAGGAGTCTCGAATCGATAGTACCCATGCAAGTAGAAGCAACTTTGTATTAATAAATAGAATACAAATCTATCATGAATTTAAAAATTAAACATCTTTGACTTACCAGAAACATCTTCCAGGCTGCATCACAAGCCTCCGGTGGCTAACTGGAGAACTCATTCATCGACTCTAGCATCCATCGTCGGATGATGTCGGTAACCACATGAGGCACCCCGAGCTCTATAAATGTACTATAAAATTTATTTTGAATAGTAAATGTTAGACTCAAAAATGACTAAAATTTAAACATATTCAGTGAAAATATATAGTACTTACATGCGGCTCTGAATGTGGATGAGCTCTTTATCCTCTGATCGAGTTGGAGGTGCCACGAGCCGAGCGGGTCCTCTACCACACTGCAGACTCTGAGAACTGAATGCTGCTTTATGTGAGTGTGGGGTCACTGATGACTTCACGTCATCTGAATTTGAGAGTATCAAGATATCATAAAGAATGTTATATTAGATAATAAAATATAAAATAATATAAAAGAGAATATTTAAAGTATTAGAGTTTACTACATGGTGTATGTGCCACAAAATCATGCAATTGGCTACATGAGAGCTCTCTCCTCTAGAGCTCTCTCCTTGGCTGTGACGGCTCTGATCTCAAGAAGATATGATCTATAATCTTTGAAAAAATAACTATATATCATATTGAATTAACTATGTATCAGAATAAAATAACTATGTATCATATTTATTTAACTGTATACTATATTTACTTAACTTTGTATCATGTTCATAAAAGTAATGTGGCATTTTTGTATGCTTGAAGAAGGAAGTAATGCTATAATGGTTTGAATAGGAACTGTGGCTGATATAATTTATCTAGTTTTTAAAATAATTTTATATCAATTTATCTATATTTTATTTTCATTCAGGGGACCAATAGACCAACACATTATCATATACTACTGGATGAAAATTATTTTTCTGCTGATATATTATAGATGCTAACTAACAATCTTACATAACATCTGATCTCTCTGATGGAGGATCGACATCGGTTGGCAAGTCTAGGGATAGGTCTACTATGGTGTGCCATCTACCATAGATCAAGGACATGATTAAAGAAGCTATATATGTTTATAAAATCTAATCAAGTACATATGAATAAAGTTGAATAAAGTCAAGTATATATGTTCATAAAATCTAATCTTCGACATCCATCAGTTTTAAGACATCATACGGATGAAGAAAAAGAGGCCATAGCAATCTGTGGAGTTAGTTCCTTCAATATTCATTTAGTTTGGATCATCATCAAGAAAAATAAGAAGGTAACCATAAGAATATAGCAACTAAAATCCATCGGCACCCATCAACTTTAAGACATTATATGGGACAAAGAAAAAGAGGCCATAATATACTTCATGCCAAATGTATTAGTTGTTTAGCTTACCTCATGCCAAATTTACCATAATCATGGGCTGTCTAAATTTTTTGTTAGGTAGCTTAGTCGATAGATCATCCAAAGTATTATTTGTAACAAAAATAAGTAACACCAACATAGTATATAAAGCTAGTGAGGTAATAAGAAAGTGTCATTTTTGTGATCGATTATAAAGAACTCTGCTGTCAGCTAAAAATAGATCAAAAAATTAAAAGATAATAATAGAGTCATGCCCAATTATTCCAACCATATCCTTTCCTTCCTAAACTATCCTTATTACTTTCCCCCTATTCCACATGCCAATATGCCCATGAAGGAGCATGACATAGGGGCATAAAAGTCAATTCGATTTCCACCATATCTGATACCATCCGTTTCTTTCCCGACATGAGCCCCCCACCCCTCTCACTCACGAGTCCCAACCCACCTCACGAAAAAGGTGCTACCACTTTTACAAAATGAAAACATACTTATGGAAAAGGGCCCCAGAAAGGCTACTTTTTTCGAAATTGTTGAAGCTTATGTGGACAATTAAAAGGCCTGCCACACCACTCATCGACCTCTCCTTATAGCAAATAGGACTGCAAATGGGCTGGGCTGAGCCAGGACACACCCCTCCTTGAGTCCGATCCAAAAATTTTTTCGGACTTCGAGCCGAACATAGGGCCTAGAGAAATACTCCTCCGACTGCCATCAGAGTAGATGAGCAGATCAAAACTGATTCGTCAGTGGTGGCCCGACCTCGAATTCCTACTGTTGAAGGCAGTAGGGCTACTCTTGCTAGAAAGCTTTCTGGAGTGGTTCTATCTCCTGAGAATAATATTAATTTTAATTAATTAAATTTATTAATTTAAAATTAATTTAATTAAATATTATTAATTTAATCTAAATATTAAATCTAATTTAATTAAATTATATAAATATTAATTTAAAAATATTAAAAAAATTTAAAACCCATGAATCGCTAATCGCTATCGCCGCAATCATTAATACTTATCAAACCCCCCGAGGATGGTGCTTGGCACAGAGGGGGCATTGCGGCATGAAGGCAGTGCTATGCGGTAGGAGACGGTGCTGCACGATAGGAGAAGAGAGAGGAGGAAGGTGGGGGGAAGAAGGTGGGAGATAGGTTGGGGGCTCGAGGAGGCCGTCGAGGGCTCATGGAGGCGATTAGAGGGAGGCAGGTCGAAGGTTCGGAGATGTGGGTTAGGGGCTCGGAGCTCAGGGAGGTGGTCAGGGGGAGGCAGATCGAGAGCTTAGGGCTTGGGGAGGCGGTCGGTGGCTCAAAAAAGTCAGATCCGATGGTGGGGGAAAGAGGGGGACCAAAGGTAGCTGGGGAGAGACGGCTGGGGGCTCGAGGAGGCGGTCAGGGCTCGGGGAGGTAGTCGAGTGTCTCAGGATCCGACATACAGGGGCTCGGAGAGGCAGCTGGAGGAGGCAGGTAGGAGCTTGGGGAGGCGGCCAGGGGCTCGAGGCTCGAGGCTCGAGGAGGTGGCCGAGGGCTCGAGGAGGAGGGAGGCGGCTGAGGGACATGGGATCCGACAGATGGGGGCTCGAGGAGGCGACTGGGGGAGTCAGACTGGGGGCTCGAGGAGGCGGATCGGGGGCTCAAGGCTTGGGGAGGTGGCCGGAGGGAGGCAGGCCAGGGGCTCGAGGCTTGAGGAGGTGGCCGACGGCTCAAGAAGGCTGAATCTGATGGCGGGAGAAGAGGAGGACAGGACGCAGTCGGGGGGAGGCGTGCCAGGGGCTCGAAGAGGCGGTCGGGGCTTGGGGAGGGGGTCGAGAGCTCGGGATCTAGCAGATGGGGGCTCGAGGAGGCAACTGAGAGAGGCAGGTTGGGGGCTCTGGGAGGTGGTCGGGGGCTCGGGATCCGATGGATGGGGGCTTGAGGAGGCAGTCAGAGGCTTGGGGCTTGGAGAGGCAGTTTGGGGCAGGGGGAGGTGGTCGAGGGCTCGAGGAAGCCCGATCCGATGGTGGGGGAAAGAGGGAGATCGGAGGCGATCGAGGAGAGGCAGGCCGAGGGCTTGGGGAGGCGACCGGAGGCACAAGGAGGGAGAAATCCAAGGGAGAGGGTGGGTCGCCAGTGGGGGAGCCAACCCAAAAAATGAGAAGGGGGTGGGGGAAAATGAGGGCGTGCAGAGAATCAAAAAGGGGGAAAAATTTAGGGTTATTAGTGATGGAAAAATACCATCGCTAATAAGATCACTCCGTCGTTAATAATACCATGGTCAAATTAAAAAAAATAAAATTACTTTTTATAATCGATGCAACCAACCGTTGCTAAAAGCCAAAAAAGCCATTACTATTTTTTTTTACGATGGCATAATTATTGGTCACCATTTATCATTGATAAAAAGTATTAATAGCGACGATAAAATTGCCGTCACTAATAGCCATCAGTAATGGTCCTTTTTCTTGTAGTGATAGAAAATCTATAGGACATTAGGTTACAAATACCATTGCAGGACATGCCCATGTGGGAATTATTGTATAGGCTGTGATACAAGTTTGGGATAATCTTAATGAAGTTCTTATGAAAAAAAGTCAAGATATAAAGTGCAAGACCTTTAAACAACATTGACTGCATTGAGATCCAATTTGTCCACACTGCGCAAGTGATAAGTAGAAATTTGAGTCAAAGGATATAGTTGAAGATCTAATCTACTATGGTTTCTTCAAATAGATACAATCAATACTAAATGAGGTTCAAGTCTATATAGCATATCTCACTGATTACATAGTAGAAGTTAACATAATAGAACTCACCCAGATATTCTACTTTATGATTTTAAAAATTTAGATCTTTTATGTGGAATTGTTGGAGTTTTAATTTAAAATGATTTAAATTTTTATCCTCAAAATTTTTTAGCTTAAAATCTTTAAAATAGTTTCTTGCCAAACACATTTTTCCAAAAGTTGTAACACTTCGAAAGAGAATGTTGTATTCTGAAGAGATATGATATTTTCAAAACATCATGTATCTTCAGAACCATTACATCTCCTTAGTCATCCGATTAGAGTCCATAAATAGACTATTTTGGGATATAACCAAAATAATTACATATCCACTTTCGCTGGTGTGCTTGATTTATGTCACAAATTGACATAAAAAGTATCAATTAATATCTAAATTATCTAACTTTATTAAGAAATTGATACTTGTTATTATATTTTGTAGAAGAAGAGATCATCAATAGAAAGAACAAGGAAAGAGGATTCCAACGGCGCAAATTTTATGCAAAACGGAGTTAAATTGACCCAGGAATTGAAGAATGAAGAAAGAAGACTCAATTGGGTCAAACCCGAGTCAAATCAGATCAAAATTGGTCAAAAATCAACTGATTTGGTGATCTGGTTAGCCGCCTGGTCCACAGCAACAGGCGCATGGACCATGGACCCATCGGCGCACCATAAACCCCCTAAAACCTCTTAGTCCCACATCGGAAGTTTTGAAAACCTTATAACCCCCAAATGCCTATAAAAAGCCCCCAAAGGCCCTTGTTTTATGTATTCTTCCTTGAGATCAAGCTTGTAACCCTAGATAGTGGGATTTTTAGCTCTCTTTTTAAGCCTCGAGCTTTGAGGTTTTTGTAATAAATTTTTTTTTATATATAAAATCTTATTTTTATGCAATTTCATCTCTTTACATTATGCAATTTATTTTTCTTGCAATTAGGATAGTTTAATTTATGCAATTTAATTTTATGCAATTAGGTTAGTTTAAATTATGCAGTTTAAATTTATGCAATTAGGATAGTTTAATTTATGAAATTAGGGTAGTTTATTTTTCTGCATTTAAATTTTGCAAGTAGATTTAGATCATGTCTAGCTAAGCATCCCTTCTAGGGTTTGCGATGAAGCTAGATCATGAGTAGGGATTTTACATAGAGTTCTTTCTTTTTCTTAGGGTTTCTTTTTCTTCCTCTTTTGCCAAGAATTTTTGATGAACTACAGTTGGGTCAGAGTCCCTTCATAGTTCATGCTTGATTCAGTGCATAGGAGGAGAAAACCCTAAGGGATCCTAGTTACTACTCCCCTGTAAAGAATCTTGATGGATTATCGTTGGGCCTTAGTCCCTTCATAATCTATGCTTGGGAAAGACAAGAGGAGTAGTCGTTAGGATCAATAAGAAAAATTCTAGGTAGAATTCCCTAATCTAGATCTAGTGGATTCAAAAAACCCTAGATCCTTAGTCTTATTGTCTTTAGCAAACAACTTTCGACTTTCGATTTTTGTTAAAGCTCACTTGAGCATAGATTTGAAAATCATTTTTAAAACCAAGTCTCTGTGGGATCGACCCGTACTCGCTGGTCGTGCTACTCTGCACACCGTGCGCTTGCGGTTTTATTTACAAATTTTAAGATTTGAACATCAAGTTTTTGGCGCCGTTGCCGGGGATCTGGCGTTTTAAATTATTTTCAAATATTTGTTCTTCGTGCGTTATAACTCTTTTTTTTTTTTTTCTTCTTTAGGTTTCTATATTTAGTTGGTGATTGCTGGAAAACTCAGGTACGCTTCTAATTTCTCTTTTATTATTTTTAGTTAATTACTTTTGCTTTTAGACCTAATCATTTGAATTTACTTAATCATAAAAAAAAAAAAATATAAAACAAAACAAAAGACATTTCATAATCGTGAAGTAAAATATCAAAATAAAAAAAATTTCTAAATTAAAATCTTTTACATTCTTGGTCATCTTGTTTATTTGTATTTGTATTTTCATAATTAATCTAAGGGCATCAACCCATTAACAAGATAAGGTGGGGATTTCATTACCCGTCCTTAGCCCAAAAACCTTCTCCATCATATTGCATTACCTAGACTTTTAATCTTAAAATCAATTAGACGTCAACCTTAAGGAATTCGAGCTCAATAGGACAAGGAACCCTAAGAGTTCTACCAAGTTTGAGTTGTTTGATTAGTTGGTGTCTAGGCAAGTCCCTGAGGGTGGTTTGTTAAATTGGTTCAATTGCTGGCCTGGCCAACTCATTTGGTGTCTAGAAAAGCAACGATGAGTGAACCTCCCACCTCTTATACTTACCTGGCTAACTAGTTGATCAATCTCCACTTGGAAGGTTTGAAGGGTCATCTTGGAACAGTTAGGAGCTGTCTAGATTTAGGTTAACCCTAGGATAGATTGAGTTTAATTTATTGATTCACTTGTTTGAAAAAAAAAAAAAAATTTAAAATTTAAATTAATTTGGTTACTTTTCTTTAGATTTAGGACTCCTTAGGATCTTCTCTTTAGAACTTTTTCTCTTTTCTTTCTTTTCCTTATACATAAAAATTTTATAAAAAAAAAAAAAAAAAATTGTATAAACATCGAGAACCGTACACCTCGTGTGTGGAGAAGAGTGTCGGGTCGTCTAGTTAGAATTGAGTCAATTCCTGTTGTTCCAATGGCTGAACCAATCCAACCCATGACCCTTAAGGATTTGTGTTATCCAGTTGGCTCCATCCAACCATCTTGTATCAGGTTGCCACAACCCACAGCTAACAATTTTGAAATCAAATCTCAAATCATAAATATGCTTCCAAAATTCACAGGATTAGAAGATGCTTATATATTTATTAGAGAATTTGAGGAGGTATGTGCAACCATGAAACTGCAATTAACAGAGGATGAGGTCAAACTTAGATTAATCAACTTTGCCCTTAAGGACAATGCTAAGAAGTGGCTTTATAGTCTGCCAAACTATTCTGTCACTACTTGGGAGGGCTTTGTGAGAACATTTTTAAAAAAGTATTTCCCCCATCATAAAACAGCTAGGATTAGGAATGAAATAAATCAATTTTACCAACTAGCTGGTGAATCATTTTGGAAGTACTTTGATCGTTTCAAGAATCTTTTGACCCAATGCCCACACCATGGAATAGAAACTTGGAGACTATGCCAGATCATCTATGAGGGGTTAGATTCAAACTCAAGAACCATGCTAGAGTCCATGTGCCAAGGCCAATTTATGGACAAAGAAACTACTGAAGCTTGGCAATTCTTAGAAGACCTAGCCGAGAAAAATTTACAGTGGGAAACAACTAGGGAACCTGATAAAGCTACACCTTCAAGAGGAGGAATGCATCAAATTCAACCAACCCTAGCATCAGAGGCCAAGATTGCAACCTTAACACGTAGATTGGAAGCCTTAGAATTACAGAGACCAGCCAATGTAAATCAAATATCTGCACCCATGTGTAAAGGGTGCAATGCACCAGACCATGTCTTAGAAGAATGTTCCTACTCGAATGAGTGTGCACAGGTGAATGCCACCTATCAAGGACCATTGAACAATCCTTATGCACCCACATATAACCCAGGTTGGAGGAATCACCCGAATTTCTCATGGTCCCAGAATCCTAATGTAGGTAATCCAAATTTCAATCAGCAAAATCTAAGGTCCAACCCAGTGATGAACAACCCGCCAGGCTTCCATGATAATGACAAAAAATTACCTCTTTAGAGAAAAGCCTAGAAGCCATGATGAAAACACATACCAGCTTTATGCAAACTACGGGTCAACTCATAAATAATAACACCCAAGCTATAGCCCGTCTGGAAATGCAAGTAAGTCAGCTGGCTTCGACCATTAGTGAACGAGAACATGGTAGGTTACCTAGCCAACATGAGCCAAATCCTAGGAACCAAAATGGTCCACGACCCCAACAAGGAAACCAAGTTAATGGTATAAATGCCATTCATACCTTAAGATCAGGAAAACAAATAGACAATAAGGTAGTTGCACTTGATGATATAGATGACTCATCTGCCGAGTCACCTTCTAAAACTACTACCTTTCAACCTCAAGCACCAGAAACTGAAAATTCACCTAGTCCAGTACTTAAAAGTCCTAGAGCTCCTTTTCCAAACAGACTGAAATCCAATAAATCTGAACATTTAGACAAAATTTTAGAGGTATTTAAACAAGTCCAAGTTAATATTCCTCTTTTAGATATAATCCATCAGGTTCCAACTTATGCCAAATTTTTAAAAGATCTCTGCACTAGGAAAAGGACCACTAATGTACCAAAGAAAGCATTTTTGGCTGCAAGTGTCAGTTCATACCTATCTAGCCATGTGCCAATTAAATATAAGGACCCTGGAGCTCCAACAATTTCTTGTGTTATTGGAGAAACCAATATAAAAAAGGCCTTGCTAGATCTAGGAGCTAGTGTGAATATCCTTCCATATTCGGTGTATGAACAACTAGGATTAGAAAAACTTCAACCTACTGGGATCACATTACAGTTAGCCGATAGATCTCTCAGGATCCCTAAGGGAATGGTCGAGGATGTTCTGATAAAGGTTGAAAATTTCATTTTTCCTGTAGATTTTATTGTTTTAGAGACTGAGCCAGTTGCGAATCCTAAAGGACATATACCTGTCATTTTAGGAAGACCATTCTTAGCTACGGCCAATGCTGAAATCAATTGTCGAAATGGTCTAATGAAGTTATCCTTTGAGAATATGACCATTGAGCTTAATGTTTTTAACTTAGAACAGGAATCCTCTTCTCATGCTGATGTCAATGTAGTCCAAGATGGTATTTATGAATCCATTGACATTAGTGATGATGAAGTCGACCTAGAGTCTAACCCCTGGTTAATCCATGAGTCTGAGGATGTCAATGAAATACTTAAAGAAAATCAGATTAATCAGGAATCGACACTTCCTACTGAACCAATCATTGAGATGGTGAACTCATCACCTAAACCATCGATAGAGGAAGCACCCATTTTAGAACTGAAGCCCCTCCCAGAACATCTCAAGTATGCATATCTAGGACCCAAAGAAACTTTGCCTGTAATTATTGCATCAGACCTAGATCCCAAGCAAGAGGAGGAGTTATTGTCAGTTCTAAAAGCAAATCAAGAGGCAATAGGTTGGACCATAGCAGATATCAAAGGAATAAGCCCTTCTATAGTTCAACATAGAATATACTTAGAGGAAGAGGCTAAACCAACAAGAGAAGCCCAAAGAAGGCTTAATCCAGTTATGAAGGATGTAGTTAAAAAGGAGATTCTGAAACTCCTAGATAGTGGAATAATTTATCCTATTTCTGATAGCTCTTGGGTAAGCCCAGTTCAAGTAGTACCCAAGAAATCTGGGGTAACAGTGGTCCAAAATGATGCAAACGAACTTATCCCAACTAGGACCCAAACGGGATGGAGGGTCTGTATAGACTATAGAAAGTTGAATGCTGCGACAAGGAAAGATCACTTTCCTTTGCCATTTATTGATCAAATGTTGGAAAGACTAGCCGGACAAGAGTTTTACTGTTTTCTTGATGGATACTCCGGTTACAACCAGATCCCCATAGCCGCTGAAGATCAAGAAAAGACTACATTCACCTGTCCATTTGGTACTTTTGCCTATAGACGAATGCCCTTTGGACTATGTAATGCACCGGCAACCTTTCAGAGATGCATGATCAGCATATTTTCAAATATGATAGAACGATTTCTAGAAATTTTTATGGATGACTTTTCTGTTTTTGGTCTAACCTTCTCCGAATGTCTGAATCACCTGCAATTAGTTCTAGAACGATGTAAGGAGAAGCACCTAGTTCTCAACTGGGAAAAATGTCAGTTTATGGTCAAACAGGGAATAGTTCTTGGCCATGTCATTTCTAAAAAGGGGATTGAAGTGGACAAGGCCAAAATAGATCTAATTGCAAGTCTTCCACCACCTAAATCTGTGAAAGAAATACGTTCATTTTTAGGTCATGCTGGATTCTATAGAAGGTTTATTGCCAACTTTAGCAAAGTAGCACATCCACTGACTAATCTTTTGGCAAAGGATACTAAATTTGAATTTACTCATGAGTGCTTGGAATCCTTTGAATTTCTAAAAAATGCACTTGTATCAGCTCCAATCATTCATCCTCCTGTCTGGTCTGAACCATTTGAATTAATGTGTGATGCGTCCGATCATGTTGTGGGCGCAATCTTAGGTCAACGAATAAATAAGCTGCCTAGAGTGATATATTATGCAAGTAAAACCTTAAATGATGTGCAGCTTAACTACACCACAACTGAGAAGGAGTTCCTTGCCGTTGTCTTTGCTTGAGAGAAATTTAGATCTTATTTGGTTGGGACCCACACCATTGTTTACACCGATCACTCAGCCATTAGACATCTCCTAGCAAAGAAGGATGCCAAGGCACGTTTAATCAGATGGATTTTGCTCCTTCAAGAATTTGACCTAGAAATTAGGGACAAGAAAGGCACTGAGAACGTTGTAGCAGATCATTTGTCCCGAATTCCAGTCACACCATCTAGTGAACCACCCATCAATGAATCTTTTCCAGATGAGCAGCTCATGTCTGTGTCTGCTGAACCTTGGTTTGCTGATATTGTAAATTATTTAGCCATAGGTAAGATACCTTCTCATTGGACTAAGCAGGATAAATATAAATTCTTTGTCCAAGTGAAGTATTTCATTTGGGATGATCCTTATCTTTTTAAACAATGTCCTGATCAAATTATTAGAAGGTGTATCCCAGATAACGAAGTCATGAATATTTTATCTTTTTGTCATGATCAAGCATGTGGGGGTCACTTCGCGTCTAAGAAAACTGCTGCTAAGGTTCTCCAATGTGGTTTTTATTGGCCCAATTTGTTTAAGGATGCTCACGAATATTGTAAAAATTGTGCTCAATGTCAGAAAATGGGCCGAATCACCAAGCGACACATGATGCCACTCAACCCAATCTTGGTAGTTGAAGTTTTTGATGTTTGGGGGATCGATTTCATGGGACCATTTCCAAATTCCTTTGGAAATGAATATATTCTAGTAGCAGTTGATTATGTTTCAAAATGGGTAGAAGCAATTGCATGTAGAACATCCGATAGCAAAATGGTCATGAAGTTTCTTAAAGAAAATATTCTCTCCCGTTTCGGTATTCCTAGGGCAATCATTAGTGATCGGGGAACCCATTTTTGTAACCGACCTTTTGCAACATTGATGAAAAAGTATAATGTCACCCACAAATTGGCCACACCATATCATCCTCAAACTAGTGGGCAAGTTGAAGTGTCAAACCGACAAATCAAACAGATCCTGGAAAAAACTGTTAATGCCAATAGAAAGGATTGGTCTTTAAAATTAATTGATGCACTTTGGGCATACCGAACCGCTTTCAAGACCAATCTAGGAATGTCTCCTTATAGGATTGTGTTTGGTAAACCATGTCACTTGCCTATTGAGATAGAACACAAAGCCATGTGGGCCATCAAACAACTAAATACAAATTTGAACGATGCTGGAAACCATAGGAAGCTTCAATTGAATGAATTAGAAGAACTTAGAAATGAAGCCTATGAAAATGCAAGGATATACAAGGAACGAACCAAAGCATTTCATGATCAATCAATTATAAGAAAAACTTTCAATATCGGACAAAAGGTGCTCTTATATAACTCTAGATTACATCTGTTTCCAGGAAAGCTTAGGTCTAGATGGACAGGACCATTTTTAGTAAAGGAAGTTTTTTCACACGGGGCTGTTGAGATTGAAAACCCAAGTAATGGTGTTATCTTTAAAGTTAATGGTCAACGATTAAAACCATTCTTGGAATTACCTGTCAAGACTGTTGAAGATGCCATGGTTCTTTATGAACCAACTTATTCTGATTAAGTTGCTTCGAGGTTTGGTCTGGCTGAAGACATAAAACTTAGCGCTTCTGGGAGGCAACCCAGCTTATTTAATTTCTAATGCTTTCTTTGTTTTCAGTTTGCTTAGGACAAATAAATTAGATAAACTCCATTGGGGACAATGTCGGTCAAGTTGAGGGGAGAGCTTGAACAAAATCAGGTGTTATCATTTCCTTTTCCTTCCACTATGAGTTATTTCTTGCATTTAATATATTATGTAAAAAAAATAATAATAATAATAAAAATATATATATATATATGAAATAAATTAATCTATAAAAGAAATAAGAGTAAGTTAGAAAGTATTTGCTAATGTAGTGAGTCACGGAGAAGATTAGCTGGTTAGACTCTTGGTGGCTTAGGTCATTTAAAGACTATTAGCACTTCCAATTGCACATGCACACTAACAAGGTAAAGTAGGTGTTAATTGTAAGGCCAATTAAGAATTTGAGTATTATTTAAATTAGATAATTTTCTCTACACCCCAATTGAAGAAATTTGAATTTAAGGAAAGAGCTACCTGCCTGAAATAAAATGCAAAACACAGAGTAAATGTGGATTGCCCTAAGCCTAGTAACCGGGTCTCTTCACCTAAGTCAAGTGTTGAGATTCGCGTCAAACGGTGGTGG
>NC_025995.2:75489782-75499782 GCF_000442705.2 Elaeis guineensis | reverse complement strand
TAATTTGTATATGAGATATATGATATCATGTTATGATCTGAATTTTAGTTTAGATCTAAATTTTACATACATATATGAGATATATATTTGTATGTTAAATCTGAAAATTAGTTTCATGATTTAAAATTTATCTTTTATGCAAAAAATTTAGATCTAAAATTTAATTTTAGAATATGAAATTTATGTTTATGTATGAGGATTTTGATTATAAAAAAAATAAAAAATTAGGTCATGTAATTAGATTGCATCTAGGATTTTTGATTTGAACGTTATGGATTTAATTCGATTAAGTAATTGATTAAACTGAGTTAAGTGTTGATTATGGTTACATCAATTAAGTTATATGATCAAGCAATTATTGTTGATCAAATCGATTAAATCTCATATGTAAAATTGATTAATCTAAGGACCTAATTCAGTTCAATGGCTTGATCCTGATTCGCTTGAGCTAACCTATTTGGACCAATTGATCTATTGGTGTCTAAGGTAAATAATTGAGAGGTGGTTATTTAATTAGTTTCGTTAGCTATCCTGACTAATTTATTAGTGTCTAAAGAAAACAACGGAGGACCCCCACCGATCTCCACTTATCTGGCCAATTTGGAAGATTGAGTCTTTTATAAGATTGCTTGGTATTTTAGTTTAGCCCATGCTAATTAGATGAGTTATATAATGACTGATTAGATGAGACCTAATCTAAATCTTCCCATAAATATTAAGTCCATAAGTCTTCCATTATGGTAGATGTGGAGGCGTGCTACTGGTGTTGATTGTTCTCGGCTGGTCACAATGTTTCAGTTGCATCAAAAATATGCAACCACTCTATTAGCAAAGAGTTGCTCTAGGGTAAGGATGGGGTTGGGCCCAATAACTATTAGGTGACAGACCTAATGATGATCTTGCACCTGCTTATGAATGGTGGGTCGAGCTTAACTAAGAAGTGTGGTCATTAACTTTTAGGTGAGCCCACATGACTTAGAGATCAAGTTGCTGCAACATGCTTAGAAAAGCATCTGGACGAAGAGTTATCTACGCATTAGTGTGGATGTTACCAAAAACTATTAGGTGAGGTATATGGCATCGGTAGGACCGCAGCACCCATTAGAAATCTATTTATCGCGTTAGGATTTTTGTTTTCTACCCGAAGAGTGGAGGGATCCAAAAAATTAGTGGAAGTCATTGTTTACATCTTAAAATTTTTAGAAATAAATATAATTTTAAAGTATAAAAGTTTAACTTGAATCTTTACTTTTGTAGTTAAATAATATCAGCCTCGAACCCTCTAGCCTACATTCTTGAATCCAATCGTTTGATCAGAACAAACTATAAAGACTAGTTAAAAAATCTCAAGATTATCCTGGCTTCTGAAAAACTAAGTCATGTACTCAACCAAGAACCCCTAGTATTACCAAACCATCCTACTGTTGAGCAAAGAGCTGCTTATGAAAAATAGATGGATGAAGACAGTCAGGTCAAGCGCTATGCATTGGCATCTATATCAAATGAATTGCAGAGTCAGCATGAGTATATACCCACTATCAGAGCTATGATCACTCATCTACAAGAGTTGTATGGTGAGCAGAGCCATACAGCGTGCTTCGAAGTATCCAAGAGACTCTTCAATTTGAAGATGTGTAAAAAACAGTCAGTCTATGAGCAATGTATGATAGTAATCAAGGACATTGAGGTGCTTGGGAAGCTCAGGCATAATATGCAAAAGAAATTACAGATGAATTTGATTCTTCAATCTCTTACGAGTTCATATAGTTAATTTATTATAAATTTTTATATGAACAAACTTGATTGCACTATACCCGAACTGGTCAATATGTTGGTCACTATGGAAGGAATCTTGAAGAGTTCAAGGGGACTATTCTCATTGTAGAGTGGACTTCTTCCAAGAGAAAGTCTAGTTGAAAGAAGAAGATAAAATCCATTAAGAAGTAAAAGAAAGAGAGCAAGCCAAAGAAAGATGTTCTAAAAAAAGCTGAAGCAAAGGGAAAGTATTTTCACTGTGGTGCTGAAGGCCACTAGAGAAGGAATTGTCCACTCTATTTAGAAAGCTTAAAGATCAAGAAGGATGATAAACCTTCAGAAGGTATGCTCGTAATTGAATCTAACCTTACAGTTTTTTCTACTTCTAATTGGGTATTAGACTCTGATTCGAGTGCTCATATATGTACCTCAATGCAGGGTCTAATAGAAAGTAGGAGATTGAGAGAAGTTGACATGATCCTTTAGATCGATAATGGAGCAAAAGTTACTGCAGAAGCCGTTGGCACTTATCCTCTTCGATTACTATCAGAATTTAGATTAGATTTAAAAGATTGTTATTTTATTCCTGTAGCTAGTAGAATTTGATTTTCATGTTTGTGTTAGCACAGGATGCTTTTGAATTTAATTTTAATAAAAAAAATTATTTTATTTATTTATAAAATAAATTGATTGTATGTTGTCTTTTAATTAACAGTCTATGTCACTTGCATATTGATGAGAATATAAATTTGAACGAGCAAATAGTGAGTACCGTAGGTCAAAAGAGATCTAGAAATGAAATTAACCAAAAGTACTTATGGCATCATAGACAAGGCCATATTGGAGAGGATAGGATAAACAAACTAGAAAAGGATGGGATCCTTAGCTTTCTTCATCCAGAGTTATATCTAGCTTGTGAATTTTATCTTTGAGAAAAAATAGTCAAGTTACCCTTTGTAGGATATGAAAAAAGGGCCACTGAGTTACTTGTCCTGGCACACACCGATGTGTATGGGCCATTTGATGTGCAGGCTAGGAGTGGTTAGAACTACTTTATTACCTTTATCGATGATTTGTCTAGGTATGGGTATGTATATTTGATGAAACATAAATCTGAAGCTTTTGAAAAGTTCAAAAAATTTAGAAATAAAGTAAAAAAATAAATAGGCAAACTTATTAAGGTTCTTCAATCTGATCGAGGAGGTGAATACCTTAGTCGAAAATTTTTAGAATATCTTAAGGACAACGGTAAAGTCTCTCATTGGACTCTTCTCGGAACACCTCAGCTCAATGGGGTATCTGAAAGGAAGAATAGGACCCTATTAGATATGGTCACATCCATGATGAGCTTCACTGATCTATCCTTATATCTTTGGGGATATGCCTTATTAATTGCCATTCACCTGTTGAATAGGGTTCCATCAAAATCTGTTCTTACCACACCTTATGAGATATGGTACAGTAAGAAGTCGGGTCTAGGTTATCTTAAGACTTGGGGATGTCTTACCTATGTCAAGAGATAGATGACTGATAAATTGGAGGATAGATCTGTAATAGCTCATTTTATAGGGTATCCAAAAGAATCAATGGGATACTACTCTACTTTCCATAAGATCACAATGTGATTGTGAGTTGGGATGCCATATTTTTAGAAAAATAGTTCATCCAGGATGGTGGCAGTGGGAGGTTAGTAGAGCTCAAAGAGGTCTCTGAAGAGCAAAGAGCTATAGATCCTTAGGAATCCATTATTCATGAGCCAGTAGTTGACGTTCTTCTATCACCTCATAAATCTAGCAGGATCTCTCGACCTTCTGAAAGGTACATGGGTATGCTTACTGAGGAAGTAAAGAAAAGGTTCCTTATGGGAGATAAGAGTCATGGTGATGATCTTAATACCTTTGACGAGGTGATGTCTGATATCGATTCTGAGAAATGGTTAGATGCAATGAAGTCAAAAATTAACTCGATGCATTCGAACCAAGTATGGATCTTAGTGGATCCACTCGAGGATATAGTATCCATTGGGTGTAAATGAATCTACAAAAGAAAAATAGGTGTTGATGGTAAGGTAGAGACCTATAAAGCTAAGCTTATGGCAAAAGGTTATAGCCAGCACGAGGATATTGACTATCAAGAAATCTTTTCATCCATAGCCATGCTGAAATCCATCCACACTCTGCTTGCTATTACAGCTTATTATAATTATGAAATCTAACAGATGGATGTGAAAACTGCCTTCTTGAATGGATATTTTGAGAAAAATATCTATATGGAGTAACCTTTGGGTTTTACATCTGGTGATGGTGATCACAGAGTTTGCAAGCTGCAAAGGTCTATATATGGATTAAAGCAAGCTTCTCGGAGTTGGAATCATCATTTGAATAATGCGATCAAATCATTTGACTTCATCAAGAATGAAGAAGAACCTTGTATATATAAAAGGGTCAATGGGAGCATAATAATATTTTTTTTATTATACGTAGATGATATTCTCCTCATTGAGAATGATATTCTCATGTTGACCATGGTCAAAAGATAGTTGTTTAAGAAATTCTCCATGAAAGATCTAGGAGAAGCATCCTATATTCTTAAAATAAAGATCTATAGGGATAGATCTAAAAGGATGCTAGGCCTATCACAAAAGCTATATATAGAGAAAATACTGAAAAGGTTTAGCATGAAAAACTCTAAAAGAGGACTTTTACCTCTTAGGCATGGTATTCATCTTTTCAAGATGATGTATCCGACCACGTCTAAGGAAGTTCAGTGTATGAGTAGGATTCTTTATGCCTCAACCATAGAGAGCCTCATGTATGCCATGCTATATACTCGATCTGATATTGCTCTTGCTATGAGTGTCATGAGCAAGTATTAGTTGAATCTAGACGAGGAGCATTGGATAGCTGTGAAAAATATCTTTAAGTACTTGAAAAGAACTAAGAATTTGTTCTTGATATTTGGAGGAAGTTTTGAGTTGTGAGTTGAAGGATATATTGATTCAAATTTTATGTCTGATCCTGATAATAGAAAGTTTACGTTAGGATATATGTTCGCATGCAATGGTGGTACAGTCAGCTGGAAGAGTTTCAAGCAACCCATCATAGTGGATTCAATCTCAGAGGCTGAATATGTCGTTGCTTCGGATGCTGCAAAGGAAGGCTTCTGGCTCAAAAAATTTATTGTGAAACTTGGGATTATAACATCAGATGCCATACCACTTTACTGCGATAACAATGGAGCCATAGCACTTGCAAAAGAGCCGAGGTCTCATCAGAAATCAAAGTACATTGAACAGCGGTATCATATTATAGCGACTATCTCGAAAAGAAATATGTCGAGATGCAAAGAGTAGACTCCACAGACAATGTGGCAAACCTGCTAACAAAGTAATTGAGCCAGCCAAAAATGAAAGTCCACCTTGAGAGGATGGGACTTAGATTAGTGGCCAATTGTCTTTAGTCCAAGGGGGAGATTGTTAGATGTATGTCCTAGAAGCCAATATGGTTAATACATTATAATAAAATTAAGATACAATTTTATACTTAATATATTGATTTGATCAATAAAAAGACAAGTTTAATTTTCATTCAAGAGTGATGTGTCCTTGAATCATCCATGGAATTAACATTTTGATACATATTTTCAAAGTGTTGAGAATTAAAGACATGTATTTAATTTCTAAATGCTCTCGATCATAGTATCATCATGAGGATGGTGTTCGATCTAGATAGATCGATGTACAGATCACTTCCTTTGAGATAGATGAGTCTCTGGTGTATAGTGTAGAGACACTGAGCGATGAGTGCGGATAGTTGTTAGAGAATAACTAGTACTGAGATGGATCATACGAGAGGTCACTTAGATTTCTACTCGATCATCAGTGATTGTCTCGATACTATAGTTGTGTGAATGATCCTTTGACCTACGATCGTATGACTACTCGTAGTGAGACTGCTGAAGTTTGACTGACACATAAACATGATCTCAATGAGCCCTTGTAGTAGATGTTGGTGACAGTTGATCCATTATAAGAGTAGGATGCGCATCAAGATAGAATCTATCGATCTTGATAGAAAAGAGTAGTCCTATGAGATTTGAGAGGCTAAGTCTAAAAATCTGTGGCCACAGCAGTATGATTGATGAAAAAAATTTTTCATAAGGATCACAATTGGACTTAAGCTAATCAAATCTATCATATGACTGATGATGAGGTTTAATAATTTATCCATGACCTGCCATCTAGTCGGGACTCATGATAGAGGGATTGAATCACATACAAACTACACCTTGAGGTTCTTTTTTGGTTCTACTGGATTGTCATTATATACTGCTAGGTGTCACTGATGGATTGTGAGAGCTCACTAGGGTTGCTTAGGATCGACAATCTTTGATGAGTTAGAGTAGAATTATTTCGATCCATTGAAAATAGTTTCAATGATACTATGATAGAAATCATTGTATATCTCACTACCAGATAGAACTAAATCTATGGGATCACACAATAAAGAAATTAGATCTAGAATAAGCAATTAGGCTTATGAAGCCTCAATTGGGTTTAGAGAAACCTTATTGGGTTCAGGATAACTTTGCTAGCACATGGTTGGATCTAATTTTTTCTTTACATTTAAATTTTTTATTTGATAAGATTAATTTAAATTTAATTATCTACTAATAACCTAAATGAATTAGATTCATTGGGCTCCAATTGTTGAGTGCCTAAAATTTTGGATCAAATAAATTAAGGGTTCAAGTTCTTAATTAATTTTCTTGATAGTTTCCATTAGGTGCCACTTAATTTGATCAAGTTGGGCATGTCCACCCATTAGAGGGTGTGTGGAACTATTATGGGGCATCCCATGGGTGCCATGTTGGATGTATTTTTATGGGTACAAAGGTTCTAATAGTTAGCACCTAAAAGATCTCCTAAAGGGAGTCAACTAACTAAAGAAATAAGGATTCCTAATGAAAGTAGGAGTTATATTAAGTGGTTGTTTGGTTTTGAATAGGATTTAAATCTTATGCCTATTTAAAGGAGACTTCCTTAAGGTCTCTAAGTACTTCAACCAGCAGCCCCACATCTCCCTTGAAGAGCCCACACCTCCTCTTTCTCTTCTCCCTCTCTTCTCACTTGGAGATCTAATGCCCTTACCTTAGGCATCCTCAATCTTCAATGCCCAAGGGTGTTTGGGTGTCCTATATCCCTTGCTAGTTTTTAGTCCTCGGTTGCTCCATAATCTAGGAAAGAAAAGTAAGAGAAGAAGAAGATCAAGAAAAGGATCAAAGAGTTGATTGCGATCCAGGCTTTGTTTAGATTCGTAGGCTAATTTTTCTTAGAAAAAAAATCAATATAAAAAAAAGACTATTCTAGGCTGATCCTGAGTGGATACCCATAGAGGTCGGATACTTACACAGCTAAGAGAAAGTCTATTCTCTTTTAGATCCAGATTTGAAGAAAAGATTTACGAAATAGGTATGTGATTCGATCACATGTTCAATTTCAGCATTTATTCAATTTCAGCATATGAAGTAGATTCTAGTGGTTTATATTTTATGCATGCATGATATAGATTAAAAAATATTTTAATCTTCTATTCCACTATGATGTTTAGCAAAAAAAATTGAAACATACATGCATGCTCCGATATTAAAATTCTAACAGTGGGATCAGAGCTGTCGGCTTTATATGCATGAAATTGACATACATATTTTGAAAAGAGTTTCAAAATTTGATTTTTTTTTGATACATAAAATATATAGATGAGTATTCTAAATCTAAAATTTATTTCAGATTTAATTTTTAAAATATATAGTTAATATGTAAAAACATGTATAGATCTAAATTTTATTCTAAAATGATTTTTAGTTTATAATTATGTGATATGTAGATGCATACATAAATCTAAAATTTTATTTGACCTAATTCATGATTCATATATAAAATATATGATTGTATATTTAGATCAAAAAATTATTTTCAATATGATTCATGATTTATATATGAGATATATGATATCATGTTACAATCTGAATTTTAGTTTAGATCTGAATTTACATAAATATATGAGATATATATTTGTATATTAAATCTAAAAATTAGTTTCATAATTTAAAACTTATTTTTTATATAAAAAATTTAGATCTAAAATTTAGTTTTAGAATCTAAAATTTGTGTTTATGCATTGGGGTTTTGGTTATGGAAAAATAAAAAATTAGGTCATGTAATTAGATTGCATCTAGAATTTTTGATTTGAATGTTATGGGTTTAATTCGATTAAGTAATTGATCAAATTGAGTCAAGTATTTATTATGGTTAGCTCAATTAAGTTATATGATCAAGCAATTATTGTTGATCAAATTGATTAAATCTCATATGTAAAATCGATTAACCTAAGGACCTAATTCAGCTCGGTGGCTTGAGCCTGATTCATTTGAGCTAACCTATTTAGACCAATTATCCTATTGGTGTCTAAGATAAGTAATTAAGAGATGGTTATTTAATTAGTTTCATTAACTGATTTGGCCAATTTATTAGTGTCTAAAAAAAATAACGGAGGGGACCCCCACCGATCTCTACTTACCTGGCCAATTTGGAAGATTGAGTCTTGAATAAGATTGCTTGGCATTTTGGTTTAGTCCATGCCAATTAAATCAGTCATATGATGACTGATTAAATGAGACCTAAACTTAAACTTAAATTTTTCTATAAATATTAAGTCCATAGGTCTTCCACCATTGTAGATGTGCAGGCATGCTACTGGTGTTGATTGTTCTCAACTGGTTACAGTGGTTCAGTTGCACTGAGAATACACAATCACTATATTAACAAAGAGTTACTCTAGGATAAAGATGGGGTTGGGCCCAATAACTATTAGGTGAGAGACCCAATGATGGCCTTGTACCTACTTGTAAACAGTGGATCGGGCTTAACTAAGGAGTGTGGTCAATAACTGTTAGGTGAGTCCACATGACTTATAGATCAAGTCACTGCAACATGCTTAGAGAAATATCTGGGCAAAGAGTTATCCATGCATCGGTGTGAATATTACCAATAACTGTTAGGTGAGGTACATGGCATCGGTGGGACTGCAACAACCACTAGGAATTCATTTGTTGTGTTAGGATTTTATTTCTAATTTGGAGAGTGGAGGGATCTGAAAAATTAGGAGTTATTATTTGCATCTTAAAATTTTTAGAAGTAAATATAATTTTAAAATATAAAAGTCTAACTTGAATCTCTACTCTTATAGTTAAACAATGTCAGCCTCGAACCCTCTAGCATGCATCCTTGAATCCAATCGTTTGACCAGAATAAATTATAAAGATGGGCTAAGAAACCTTAGGATTATCCTGACTTCTAAAAAATTAGGTCATGTACTCGATCAGGAACCCCTAGTGTTACTAAACCATCCTATTGCTGAGCAAAGAGCTGTTTATGAAAAGTGAACAGATGAAGACATTCGGGTCAAGTGCTATGTGCTGGCATTTATGTCAAATGAGTTGTAGAGTCGGTATTAGCATATGCCCACTATCAGAGCTATGATCACTTACCTACAAGAGTTGTAGATGAGCAGAGCTGTACAGCATACTTTGAAGTATCCAAGAGACTCTTAAATTTGAAGATGCATGAAGGGCAGTCAGTCCATGAGTATTGTATGACAGTAATCAAGGTCATTGAGGAGCTTGAGAAGCTCGGGCTTAATATGCAAAAGAAATTGCAGATGGATTTGATCCTTTAATCCCTTACGAGTTCATATAATCAATTTATTATAAATTTTTATATGAACAAACTTAATTGCACTATACCCAAATTGGTCAACATATTGGTTACTACAGAAGAAACCTTGAAGAGTTCAAGGGGGACTGTTCTCACTGTAGAGCAGATTTTTTTCAAGAAAAAGTCTAGTTGGAAGAAGATAAAATTCACTAAGAAGCAGAAGAAAGAGAGCAAGCCAAAGAAGGATGTTTCAAAGAAGGCTAAAGCAAAGGGAAAGTATTTTCACTATGATGTTGAAGGCCACTGGAGAAGGAACTGTCCACTCTACCTGGAGAGTCTAAAGACTAAGAAGAGTGATAAACCGTCAAAAGGTATGCTTGTAATTGAATCTAACCTTACGGTTTCTTCTACTTTTAGTTAGATATTAGACTCTGGTTCGAGTGCTCATATATGTATCTCAATGCAGGGTCTAATAGAAAGTAGAAGGTTGAAAAAATATGACATGATCTTTTAGATCGGTAATGAAGCAAA
>NC_025995.2:75474782-75482282 GCF_000442705.2 Elaeis guineensis | reverse complement strand
TGATCTATCAAATGATTAAATTAGGCTCCAAAATTGAGAGTGGCAACGAAGTACCAGCCTTATATTGTACAAGAAGAGCTTTCCGAAATGGATTCATAATAGTGATTCTGACTCCAGATGAGAAAGTTATGGCTATTCTAGCTAGCAGTGTTAAAATCGATCGAATTAAGGGTAGTCAACCTAGTTTCTTTGACCTTTCGAGTCTGTTTCTTCAAATCATAGTTTGCACCAGTTAAGACGTATGCATCATACTCTCCAGGATAGAAAGAACTCATCCTCAAGTTTGAAAACTTCAATACTTTCTGCAAGTAAGAGTAATTTATCAGAAGGTTAATGCTGGTCTCTAATTTTGGTATAAGCAGATCTTCCTTCTTCATCGGTGTTAAAGTAATCTTTTGACAGTCCTTCTAGAATATGTAGGTATTTCGGCAACCATCATAAGTGACCCTATGATCATACTATAAAAGCCTTCTCAAAAGTAGATAGCTCACATCCATGGCAATGACGTTGCACCAAACCTTATCGAAATATTTTTGTCTGATGGAAAATGATACAAGGCAGTGACTATTGTCAATTACTTTACTTCCTTTTCAGAACCATGAAAGCTTGTATGGCTGAGGATGCTTTTTGTTGGTTAGATTTAGCTTAGAGATGATCTTTTAAGAGATGATGTTCTTGTAGCTACCTCCATCGATGATAAATTTGCAGACCTTTTTTTGGTGATGCAGTAGTGTGGAAGAAGTTGGTCTGCCTTTAGTCTTCTTTCTCCTTCTTTTTGTGAGCAAGCATGCTCTTTTGAATAACTAGAGCCTCTCCTTTATCCTGAAATAGCAGAAAATCATTTTTCTCTTCACCTCCTTCATCATAGATAGGCTCTTGAACCTCTTCAGATATCTCCTCTTCTTCTATCAAGAAATGCTTTCTAGACTGACTAGCAGGCTTCTTACATTTGCTTCGCATATGCCTGATCTCGCTATAGTTGTAGCATCATAACATAGAAGACCCACTCGGAGTTGGCTTAAAGGACCTCATCTTAACAGCACTACAAACAAGAGGGATAGAAACTGGGTTGCACTGCATATCTCCTTCTCTTCGATGTGTGGCTGCCTTATAGGGAAGGATCAGGCCTAGGCATAGGCCTACATCATAGCTGTTCTTCAGCAACTATAGCGTGATGGTAGGCTTCTTTGATAATCCATAAGGAGTGGAGCCTTAAAACATCTTGGATTGATTGCCTTAACCCACCTAGATATCTCACCACCATCTGCTCCTCGCTCTTTGATAGATTGTTTTTGACCACTAGTTGATAGAACTCCTTCATGTAATCATCCATGGATCTAGATCTTTGTTTGAGATTTTGTAGGTGTTGGTATAGGGACTATGTGTAGTTGAAGGATAAAAATTGCTCCCATAATGCCTTCTTCATATTCTCCCAGTCCTAGATCTTTTGCTTACCTTTATGTTTTCTGATCTTTTTCAGCTGTTGTCACTAGGTAGAAGCCTAACTCATCAATGTTAGCATGACAAGTTTCACCTTTTTGTCATTTGGGACCTCCTTATACTCGAAAATGCATTTGATCTGATCCAACCAATCGAGGAACACCTCCATTTATAGATTATCCGAATATTTAGGTAGATCTACTCTAATAAAATTGAACCAACAGGTTGAATGCTTGAATGCATCATCTTGGCCTTCATGTCGGTGGGTGATAATATCCCTATGGAAGGGGTTCTCAAAATCTAAAGTCTCTTCATCAGATCTGTGATTTTTTGGATTAGCCTCAAATCTCACCTCCCAAGTTTTCAATTGCATGAGATGCATAGTCAGTTCTATCACCTATTTTCTCAAATCTTTGCACTCAATCATCAGATCCTGCTCCTGCTGCATGATTTCATCATGAGCTAGCACTGTCTGATTTGCAGGTTAGTTCATTTTGCAATCACCATCCACCATCAGGACTACAGGAAAGAATTATCACTCAAAGATCATTAGGCTCTGATACCAACTGATGTAGCCTAGGTCATGTTTTGATGGAGAGAGACAAAAGATGCATGAAACAAAGAAAAATGGCAAAAGAAGAACAAACTCTCTTCTTTGAAGTTTTGATTCAATAATCATGAAATAAACTAAAATTGATGACAACATTATCCAAAAAGGGCCTTATTTATAGTGTAAAAGCCCTAACCTAATAGCAAAAAAAATTTGAAATAAAATAGAAAAAAGATTAATATAAGGATTAAAACTTTCAATTAGATTAGGATTTTTCCAAGTTTCTGTTGATCTGTCAAATAATTAAATTAGGCTTTAAAATTGAAAGTGGTGGTGAAGCACCAGCCTCATAGAGCACGAAAAGAGCTTTTTAAAAGGGGGTCATAATAGTGATTCTGATATCGAATGAGAATGTTATAACCGTTCCAGCTTAATAGTGTCAAAATTGATAGGATTAGGAGTAGTCAGCCCAGTTTCTTGAGCTTTCGGATCCATTTTCTCAAATCAAGATTTGTTCCAGCTAAGATATCTGCATCAGATTCTGTTTAAATATCACATGAAAGTAGTATTGATATGTGAAATTCTAGATTTACTACATATATCTTTGAGCGAGTATGCTTATGTTTCATAGAAATCAATTAAAATAGCTTCTTATATGGTCTCTAATTTGACTATGATTTGAGTTTGGCTAATAGTATTGATCATTAGCCACATATCAGAAACTAGTTTCTTTAAAGTCTTGCTAGTTGAGGCCAATTGTTAGTAGAGTTAATTTTTTTTGAGCCTAGCAAGTTGAAGATCATCATTGATACATAATAATTAGAATTTGATTAAAAATTTATAAATCTAATTAGATTGAATTTCATATATTTTATTTGGACTAAACCAGATGTGATTTGGTTTGGATTCAAATAAAAAAATTAAGAGTCTTTATTGGAATAGGACTCTTCTCCCATGCACCTCCCACTTTGGCGCCATATATCCTCATGCACAAATAGTTTTTGCATGAGATTTTTTCATGCCAAAGAGTCTTTTCCCTTCTCTATCCCACATCCTAATTTGGATAGGATCAAGTTTTAAATGGTATGTTCAAATCTAATTTGAAATAGGATACCATATAGATAATGTTTGACATTATCTCTAAGACCTTGCCACCAACTTATTTTTTTCTCTTTATATGTGCAATATTTTGAGGATATTTTTTATGAAAAATTATTTAAAAAATTGATTTACTATAAAAAAAATATGGAAAGGGGCATCCCATATTTTTTTTACATATTTTGGTGTGAATTTTTGAGTAGGGGCGACAACACATCAAGAGTTTATGATCTCTAGGACTCTTCACCCTTATTTCTTACATGCCTATAAAAAGGGGTTTTTATTTTTATTTTGAATGTGTAAGAGAGTAAAAAGATTTCTCTACATGTTGAGGGTCTTGGGCCATGAGTTCTTGATGTAGAAAAATAGAGGAGGGTCCTCTTCTCTTAGGGTGTGCGCAAAAATCAGGTTTCTAGGGTTTTGTTCCTCAGCGTTTACGAAGAGAGAAAAAATAAGAAAAAAATTATTTTCTTCTCTATATTTCTTTCACCTCTTCATCTCCTCTAGAAGTCTATCTTTAATCTCTAAAAAAATTTTAAAGATTTGAAAAAAAGATCCAGATCAGTCAAGAAGAAGGTCTTCATGCGAGCTAGCACTTCCGAGAAGACCGATCAGATCGGAGCTTCGAGTGGACTTTCCATAGAGGCCGGATGCATGTGCAGTTGTGAACAATCAGTAAGAATCCTCTCTACTATATCTCTTAACAATGATGATTATCGATCCATGCTCAGGTATCGAGTTCTGAACTCAGATTAGAAGTAGATATGATCTACTGCTTACATGTATGCATGCTGATTTTATCTTCAATATTTTTCAGATTTTATATGCAACATATCATGTCATAGATCCTAGAGTAGGTTGATTT
The DNA here is from genome assembly GCF_000442705.2 of Elaeis guineensis. Lineage (NCBI taxonomy): Eukaryota > Viridiplantae > Streptophyta > Magnoliopsida > Arecales > Arecaceae > Elaeis > Elaeis guineensis. Next base: position 75,478,329 of record NC_025995.2, on the reverse strand, counting down.
GATGATTAGATCATATATATGTTAGATTAATTTGATTAATCTAATTATCTTCTATTGTAATTTATTCAAAAAAATTTCAAAATACATGCATGAAATTGCCTACATTTTTTAACAGTAGTATCAGAGCCTAGGTTTGTTATGACATGTTATATATGTATATTAAATCTAAAATTTAATTTTATTTAGATTTGATATATGATATTGATCTAAATTTAATTAATGATTGATCGGACAAACTGACATAAGGTTGTCCTGCTGTATGGTTTACCCCTTACAGTGAAAAGGTTATCTTAGTTTGTGCTGATCATTGATAAAATTTAATTTTATGTATTTTATGTGTTGTTTATGATCTGATTTAGATATGATCTAAAGTTATAATTAGATCTGATGTAATTTAGATTAGATCTAAATTCATGGATATGTGATATGTGATTAGATTAGATGATCCAAGTAGCAAGTAGTTAGATTGGGTTGATCACCAGACCGTCCGATCATAGGAGCAAGAAAGGTTTAAAGGTCCTCTCTTCTCATTCGATGGGATGCTCTTATGACATGTAGGGGTGCCATGTGATTAGATTCCATGAAGAAGAATGCAAAAGAAAAAACTTATTTTTTTACAAAATCTTAGATCTTGAAATCCTAGGTTTATTATATGTGATACAAAGTTGTATGAAATGTAAGATATCTAATCTATGTGATTAAAATTATTTTAATCGTAAAAAAATAAAATCTCAAATCATAAAAAGTTTTATATATGATCTAAAAGATATTTATGATTGATTTTATTTTAAAATTATACAAGATTTTTCAGATCTAAAATATGCTCGTACAATTATTGAGCCAACCCAATTTTGAACTATGTTGACTCAGTCTCTTTGTGCAGCTGGCTCAATGTTGATTGAGTAGATCTAGTTTTAGAGTAAAAAATCTTTGCATAATATTTATTATAAATTATTTACAAAATAAAAAGGTTGAAATTATTTCAAATCTAAATCTAAACCCATGTTAATACTGAAACTTAATTAAAAATTAAGTGTAAAATCGATTAGATCTAGAATTATGATTTAAGATCTAATAACATTGCATAAAACATGAGAGCATGGATTAGCTCAAATTAGATCCTTTTAATTGGATTAGACCTAAGGCTAGAATCAAAAAATTAGTGGACTAACCAGAAAAATTGATTAAATCTAACAAAATATTAAATTAGATTAAATCATAATTTCTCTAGAACGAATACAATAGTTATAGATGGTCAAATCCATATCTTTGATTAGATCAAATGAACCTTGATTATGGCTCAGTGGTTGAATCTGAATTATTAAGTTGGTTAAATCAAAACTAATTAACCAATTAATATCTAAGATAAGTTCAACATTCCGACCGATAGTTTTTAATTGAGAGTGGCTTACCTGGCCATTTTGATGGTGTCTAAGGTAAGCGGAGCAGACCCTTCCACTAATCTCACTTACCTGGCCAATTTGATGGATTATGTCTTGATTAGACCGCTAAGTGATTTGAGTTGACCCATACCATTAAGGTTGATCAGTGTGACTGATCTAGGTATCAGTTCAACCAGCATGATCTTAATCCAATTCAATGACTTGGTGAAGTCAGTGAGAGGATTGTGATTTACTGGTTGATCTCTTTTCTTCTCTTGACTCATAAATTAAATCTTCTAAATTATTAGGTCTATAAAATGAGCTAGTTATAGAGATAACTAGATCATAGCCTCCCATTAAGTTGTGTGATAATGGATCCATTAGTATGATGATCATTGGAGGCCCAAAGGCTTGGTGTTCATCTGCTATTGGAATTATCATTCAATAATATGATGACTTAGTCGAGTCTCTCTGTCAGTGGTCAGGTTAGCCGGTCAAAGTCGGATCTGATTATTTGATAGTTGGATTCGTAAGTATGATCATGTTAATGATTAGACCTAACTAGGGCTTGCAGAGAGACCAAAGTCAACTGAAAAGTTATTTGGGGCTAAATCAAGTACTAAAAATTATTTGGTGAAATAATTGGTTAAAAACCTACCCATAGATGTACATGGGTGAGCCGACCAAAGTCGGACTCATGTGTAGTCTGTGTGGATTCTAGTATCTGCTAAGGAATTAGAGTAATTCTTCGGATTAGAGGTAGAGGCTACCAATTTGACTAAAATAGTGAGAGAATCTTTAGACTAAAGTCTAAGTCTTTAGGCTTAATCAATTCATAAACATAGAGATCTTGTATTTTCTTTCAGTTATGGCTAGATGTCCATTGCTCTGTTCACTGTTTGACAGTGACTTATTTATAGGACCCAACTTTGATAGATGGTATCAGAAGTTGCAAATAGTTTTAGAGTTTGAATGGATCCTACATATGATTATGGATCCAACACCTGAAGTTTCCACGTCCAACACATACGATGCAATCAAAGACACTTATTAGAAGTGGCCATATGATCGTATCACCATGTGATATTTTTGAGAGCAGTGAAGAATACGAATTTAGTTGTAAATTCGATGATACTCAGTGAGAGAAAATCCTTCAAATGTTGAAGGAGTTATTTTGCACCTCTAAAGATGTATCTTTAGTGGGGCAATAATCTTTGAAAAAAGAAGGTACAAAAGAGTCATGCTTGGACTGAAGAGCTCGAACTGACAAAAGAGTCTAAGGTTAACTTAGTCTAGTAGAATCTCTTGATCTGAATAGGTTAAGGAAGAGAAATCAGCAAAGAATTGCTGGATAAGATACTTATATGATAACACCTTATAATTTCTCTATCTATGACACTACTACCTAGATATTGGATATCGAAAGTCAATGCAAATTGTTGCAACGACTTCAGGTTAGTAGAAAGTTTGAAAATCGTAAGAGGTTCCTGAACATTGGAGTTAGAAGTTATGTTCCAATCTTGGTTTTAGGAATTGTCGAGCCTATTTTCGATTCTAACAATATCGTTTTAGTGATTGTCATTATTATCTAATGATTTTTGTGATATCATTATGAGTGATATTAAAATCATGCGGACAACTAAGAAATGACATTTACACTGTCTGTTGGTGTACTGTACGCAACCATTAAACAAACTCCTTAGAGTAGATAATGTCATAGATTTCTACCTTTGGCAATTTAGGCTCGATCATGTAAACAAGAATAGGATCAACAGGATAATTTTTGAAGTCAATGACTATAAATTATTGTCAATTTGTCAATCCTATTTTCTTAGTAAGATGACCGAGTCACCTTTTGCTGGAAAAGTGAACGAGCCAATGATATTCTAAATCTGATACATACTAATGTATTAGACCTACGAACATGTTTATCATAAATTTGGATTATTTAAAATATTCAAATAATTCCATCATAAGATAGAGGAACAAACTAGAAAGAGCATTGAAGCTCTTCGATCAGACCAAAGAGGAGAATGCCTTTCCGTGAGTTTTTGACATATCTAGAAGAAAATAAGATTCTCTCTTATTGGAATCAACTTTGTTAGACATAGTTCGATCCATGATGGGGTTTGTAAGTCTGTCAGTCTCCTTTAAGGGTTATGCTC
>NC_025995.2:75454709-75474682 GCF_000442705.2 Elaeis guineensis | reverse complement strand
AACATCGCTGGCTCTTTCACCTTTTTTCTTAAAAGATGACTTAGTTATCTTACCAAAAAGATAGGATTCGCAAGCAGGCAATGATTCACAATCATCTATTTCAAAGATATGTTCCTTGATCAATGTATCAATCCTATTCTTGTTCACATGACTAAGCTTACAATGCCAAAGGTAGGATTCACTGATATTATCTAATTTAAGATATTTGCTGGCTATGTACATTATACTAACAAGCTGTGATATTATGTATATGTCATATTTTAATTATCCATGTATAATTACAGTATCATTCATAATGATATCACAAAAATCATCCTTTATTATAAATTTGTAACAAAGTTTGGCCAAAAGGCCTATAGAGATGACATTCATCAAAAAGAAGGAACAATAATGACAATCATCTAACATGACACTACCGGACTCGAAGACAAGCTGCAAAGATTCAAAGGTCAGAACTGGAATAAGACTTCCATCTCCAATATTAAGGAACCGCTCGCCCTCTCTAAATTTTTTACTTACCTGTAGTCCCTACAATGATTTGCATATATTAATCAGACTTTCAGTATCCAATACCCAGGTAATAGTATCACAAATAGAAAAATTACAAGGAGCCATCATATAAGTACCTTGTGAAGCAACTACTTGCTTCTTTCTCTTATTTTTAGGTCTGTTTGGGTCAAGGGTGGCTATATAAGTAGCACAATTCCTCTTCCAATGATCCATCTTCTTACAAAAGAAGCACTCTGTTTGACTCTTATCAACTTTTGACATTTTGCTCTGCTTAGGATCGGAGGCATGGGATTTTTGTACCTTTCTTTTTTTTCTAGAGGATTGATGACCTACTGATAAATCTTTCACTAAATTCATTAGCTTCTTTTGGAGCGGTGGTCCTTCTCAAAAGTCTGCAGTAATCCTAGCAAATCATGATAGTTCACTGCAGGCTTCATCATTCTGTAATGACTGAAAAAGGATAGGTAGGATGTCGGTAGCGAATTGAGAATAGCATCATTGCCTAACTGTTCATACAACAGAAAGTCAAGTTTGCTATGACGTTCAATCTGCTCAATCATGTACAGTACATAATCGGTGACTGAAGCTCCTTCTTGCATATGGATATTGAACATTGTGCAGGAGGTTTTGTATCTCTCCGCATCCTCAGGGGTGTCGAAAGGCTCATTCAACATTTGAATGATCTCCTTAGGCTACGCATCCTTAAACTTATGGCTAAACTCATCATTCATAACTGCCCTCATCACACAATGCACAGTCGTACGGTTATTGAGCCACTTCACATAAGTGTCTCTCACGACACGAGGAGCGTTGGCTGCAGATTTTTCAGGTGCCTCGTCTGTAAGGATGTATAAAATTCTCTTGTGCTCCAAGACGATCTTCAACTTTTGATACCAGCTATTATAGTTGGATTCAATAAGCTTGTCGCTGTCCAACAGTGTATAGAGGATAGTGTGTTGGCCATAACTGAAAAGAAAAATACAAGTTAGTATATGAATTATTTTTTAATCCCAAAGATATTGACTTTAGTCTAAAGGTCCTTTTACTATTTTTATGAATTGATAGCCTCTACCTCCAACTTGAAGAATTACACTAATTTCTTAGCAGGTACTAGAATCCACATAGACTGCATTAAGACCCGAGTGTGGCTCGACCAAATCAATTATTTTTCTAAATAATTTCTAGCAATTAGGTTTTGCCTTAGGCATCCCTTCAACAGGTGTGTGGTGCCTCCACTGAAAATTTTAGTTAGGTCCAACCATTAATATGACAACATCAAGTGCATCCAACAAATGAATGTTCAGGTCCGAGTGTGGCTCGATCAATCCGAGCATTGATCTAAAGGTACATCACGATGATCATATGATGGATGATAATTTCAATACGTAATAGACACCAAACATGTGGCGCCTCTAATGCCTATTTGAAATATTAGACTCATTATCACGTACCTTAATAGGAGGCTATGATCAAGTTATCCCATAACTTTATCATTTTATGAATCTAATAATTTAAAAAATTTGATTTCATTGACCTGAGAATAAGAGAAGAAGTTGACCTACAAGCTACAAATCCTCCCACTGACTTTATCAAGTCATATAGGGGATTAAATACAAGCTGGTCTAAAGATACCTAAATCAGTCACACTGGTGCACTTTAATGGCATGAGTCTGCACGAATTGACTAGTGGCCTAATCAAAATATAATCTACCATGTCGATCAGATAAGTGAGATCAATGGGAGGGATGTGTCCTTAACTCACCGTAGATGTATCTAGGTGAATAGCTCTCAATTAAAAATTGCTTGATCGAATCTGCCAAACTTACTTTAGACACTAACTAGTTAATTAGTTTCGATTTTATCCACTAGAAGATTCGGACTCAACCACGGAGCCATGATCATGATCTATTTATTAGGGTCAAATACATGGACTTGATCAAACTTCAATTATTGAGATTGATCTAGAGAAATTCTATCCTAATCTAATTCAACACTTGATTAGATTTAATTAATTTCTTTACTTGGTCAATATGTGTTTCTAATCCTAGGTCTAACCCATTAGAAGGACTTGATCCAAGCTAACTCTTTGCCCATCGATTTATGTGGTGTCTTAATATCTTCAATTCTCAAATTTAGATCATTCAAACTTAATTCAAAATTAAGTGTGTAAAACGTGGGTTTCAATTTGTAGAACTATTCTATCAGAGTTTCAGGTGAAGTATACCATATATTTTAATTCATAAAAAAAAATTTATAATATATTTAATAATTAAATATGTATAGGTATGATCTAAACTTCATACATACATCTCATGCATCATGACAACTTTTACATCAATATCGATTACATCTTATGTAACATGCTATTCAGATTTTAAATAATTTTATATTTAAATTTTATCTTATTGTAATGAATCATAAATCACTTTAGATCTAATCTAAATATATTTATGATTAAAATAATTTATAAGAATCTGTTCACTTTTTTTCTTCATGAAACTGGATCATAACAACATCTCTACATGTCATGAGAAAACCCATCAAATAGGTAAACGAGAGATTAATCTCTTTGATCTCTTATGATTGGATGGTCTGACGATCTCATCAATCCGAGTACTAAGCTATTAAGATCTGAAATCTAATTTCATATATAATTACACCAATATGTAATTATTGATAAAATAATTTTATGTCATGAACATGTCCTTGATCTTATCAATCATGTTCTTTATCTAATCTAATTAAATTTGATGTAGCATATACATCATATCATATCTGAAACATATCTTATACTGATTATAAAATATTAATTTTAAATTTAATATCATATAAAAAATTAATTAGATGCAAACATGAATGCATAATAATTAAATTTTTGATAACATCTATTTTCGTATAGTACTGAATTTTGATAGGATTCAGATCTAAATATCTATCAAAATAGATTCAATTCAGATCTAAAATAAATCTTACTTCTTAATAAAAATAATAACATTAAAATTTTATTAAAATAAATTTAAAATAAATTTTAATTCATATTATTATTCTAATAAAAATTCAGCAACAGCAAAATTGTTAAAACAAACTTATAACAATCTTAATCAACAATTGCTTAGGCTCATCTAATCCAATCAAAATCAGATCAAAAATTTTATATAAATAAATTTAAATTAAATTTAATATCTAATATAAAATTTTAATTATATACAATATATAATTAATTCAAAAAAAATTAGTTATGCATGCATGAATTAAAGGCCGGCTCTGATACCATTTGAAGGGAAAGAAAAAGTTTCTCTTCGGATAGCTCAGATTGTATCTAAAAAATTTTTATTGATCTACATGATTAAGAATCAAATTTTTACCTGATTAGCAGCAAAATAAGAGATTAAATCTCTAAAAATTTAAAACAAATCTTCGTGGAGGTCTGAAAGTGCAGATCCTCTACTTCGCATACACGCCAGATAACATAAGAAAGTGGGATAAACTCTGATCAAATCACCTTCGCAACTAAATCAAACGAGAAAGGAGAGGTGCTGGTGTGATGCCTCACACCAGCAAGAGGGATGCCCAAGGTGGGCCCATGGCAAGGAGAAGGGGCCGGCACTAAGGGGAGATGCCAAGGAGAGGAATGTAGGGGCTCCCTCTTCTCATGCCTCTCTCTCCCTTTCTCTCTTCTTTCAATCTAATTTTTGCTATGCATCCATAGATAGAGACCCTCTCTATTTATAGATGATTTCTATAACCCAATAAGTATAAGACTCCTAACTCAAATATGCTTTGAATCAGTCCAATACTCATGAAAGAAGGACTCCTACATGAGATACAATTGCCATCACATATGGCATCCACATTGCACCCATTCCCACACCCATATAGGACACCCACAACTAGTACTATTTCAGGTGCTGGTTGGCCCAAGAGAGAGAAGAATCTCAATGCAAGTGGGATCCTAATATCTCATCCAAAATAGATCCAATTTAAATCTAATTCGAAGCTAGTTCGAAATAATTTACTGTCAATCTTAAACTCTTTAGGACTTTTGTATCAAGTCTAACTTAAATTTTTAGATCCAATTAAGTCTAATTAATTTAGATCTAATCTAAAATTAATCAGTACTTAAATCTAATTTCTCATATGCTTCATAGATCATAGATCAGAAACTGTTCATCCTCAGGATCGAACCTGAATCTTATGTGTAGTACTAGCTAGACATAGTCAACTCTTCAATCTCATTTGACCCATAACTTAATTTTTAATTAAGTTAGCTTATATGCCTAATCAAGTTCAGTACTTCCAAATTGGATATATAAACATAGGTCAATACTTTTCTATGGTGTCTGACTTGTGTGTGTGACTCCATAGGTTCAAACACTAAGCCGGTAGCACAGGAACTGATTTCTGCACTAATTGAGATACCATCTAGCAATGATTTTTGATGTCTAGATAGGTCAAATTATCACAAAAGAATATTTTAGAACCCATGCATATGGTTACCACATAATTCATGCTTTTGACCCTGGATGCTTTAGGATGGTCTCAGATTAACTGTCAATCGAGATTGCTTCATCCACATTATATTTCAACCTTTCAAATCTATCTCATGAATTATCCTGACCAAGATTTTACTAAATTAAAATACAGTGATACATCAGCTTCAATGATCCGAAGGGGTCAATCCCATCTTGTTCCACACACAAACTTCGCAAGTACTTGACTGTATCCAGTAGTCTTTCATCACTGTATTAGAAATCCAGATAGTCTGACATCAAAGTACAGTGAGTTGCTTGCAAGTTACTATAGTGATCTCAGGTCTAAAGGGTACTTATATCCATGTGCTTCGTGAGCAGTTCTTAACAGCAGAATGCTCAGTAGGTGAGTCACTTGTTCAGTGATGATATACTTCTATATTTTATCTGTATATCATATCAGTATCACCACACTCTTTAGTTAAGAAGACAACCAACCCATATGGCACACAATGATCTCTACTCGATAAACATCATCATTCTGTAATGACGTATCAATTGATTGCAAACATATTTAAGAACTATACGATAAATCCTCTCTTTATTGTACACCAATATAGTTCTAAGAATTTCATCACAACACAAGAGTTCAAGAAAGATATAACTTTATGATGAAAAATATCAGAATAATTATTATTCAATAATCAATAATTCATATATAAAGATGAACTAAATCATCACACGATTAATTTTAGGATATAATTTTTAATAGAAATTAGGTTCAATTATGTGCTAGCAAGGTTATCCTAAACCCAATAGGATTTTTCTAAATCTAATTAAGACTTTATAAGCCCAATTGCTTATTCTAGATCTAATCTCTTTGTTGTGTGATCCTATAGGTTCAATTCTATCTGCTAGTAAGATATACTATGATCTCTATCATAATATCATTGAAACTCTTTTTAATGAGTTGGAATGATTTCACTCTAACTCATCAAAGATTGTCGATCCTGAGTAATCCTAGTAAGCTCTCACAATCTATCAATAACACCTTGCAATATGTAGTAGCAACCCATTAGAATTGAAAAAGAATCTCAAGGTACAGTTTTCATGTGATTCAGTCCCTCTATCATGAGTCCTGACTAGATGACAAGTCATGGATAAATCATCAAACCTCATCATCAGTTATATGATAGATTCGATTAACTCAAGTCCAATTGTGATCCTCATAAAAATTTTTTTTCATCCATCACATTGCTATGGCCATAGACTCTTGGACTTAACCTCTAAAATTTCATAAGACTACTCTTCTTTATCAAGATCGATAGATTCCATCTAGATGCGCATCCTACTCCTACAATGGATCAATTATTGCCAACATCCACTATAAGATCTCAATGAGACTATATTTATGTATCAGTCAAACTCCAGCAGCCTCACTATGAGCAGTCATACCATCGCAGGTTAAAGGACCATTCACACAACTATAGTATCGAGACAATCACTGATGATTGATTAGAAATTTAAGCGATCTCTCATATGATCATGCTCAATACTAGTTTCTCTCTAATAATTACTCATACTCGTCGCTCAGTATCTCTACACTATAGATTGAAGACTCATCTATTCGAAAAAATGATCTATGACCGATCTATCCGGATCGATCACCATCCTCATGATGATATTATGATCGAAGTATTTAAAAATTAATTATACATATCTCTAATTCTCAATATCTTGAAAATATGTATCAAAGTATTAATTTCATGAATGATTCAAGGACCCATCACTCTTGAATGAAAATAAAACTTGTCCTTTTATTGATCAAATCAATGTACTAAGTACAAAATTATGTCCTAGATTTATTACAATGTGTCAGTCGTATTGACTTCTAGGATATACATCTAACATGCAGAAGCATCTCAGCAATTTTTGTAAGATCCTCACTGATCTCCTCAGCATTGGTGAGAAAGTTGAGGAGAAGACCAAGGCATTGGTCTTGCTTTCTTTGCTTCCCCCTTCTTTTGAGTCTTTGATGACTACTCTTCTTGTAAGAAAGAGCACCATCAAGATGGACAAGATTATTTCTGTATTTCTCTAGAATGAGATTCTCTGATGGAAGAACTGAGCCTTTAGTTCAGGTAGTGACTCGGCTATGGCAGTGGTTGGAGGTGATGGTAGCAGAAGATGAAGCGATAGAGGATTGCAAGGTGGGTGATCCAGGTCCAAGTCAAGGGACTTTAGCAAGATCAGATGTGTGATGAGTTGGGGCATCACATCAGAGATTGCCCACAGCCCAGAGATCGAACAAAGGCTACTGCAGCGACGATAGTCCAAAGTAGCGATACAAAAGAAAGTGATGATATTCTTCTGGTGTCTGATGAGGTATCTACTTCTTCTTCATAGTGAATTTTAGATTCTACATGTTCGCATCATATTTGTTGCAGAGAAAAGTATTTGACTCCTTAGAGAGCAATGAGGGCATTGTTCATCCATCGGATGGATCGAGCTATGCAATAAGGGCATTGGGACTATCAGCTTACAGACTTATGATGGAGTAGTAAAGAAATTGGGTAGATCCGATGCATATCTAATTTTAGGAGAAATCTAATTTTACTAAACAGACTGGATTTAAGTAGCTACAGATGGAGAGCTAAGGATGGAATCCTGAAGGTTCTGTACAGTAGTAGGGTTGTGATGAAAAGAAAGAGATATGGAGGATATTATCTCTTGGCAGGAAGCTCAGCATGAGGTGGAGCTTCAGAAGCCAGTGGGAGCTCAGAGTGAAGTGGAGCTCCAGATACAAGTGGATTGGGTACGAGATGAGAGACTCGAGAGGATGATAGGTGATGTCGTAGGGTGAAATTTCTATTACCGTAGGAGACTATCCCGAACAGATCTTAGGTTAGATAGATCACAGCATATGACGAATATGAGATTGAGCAGTCTAGCTCGACTCCCATATTTGTCTATCCATGAGCAATTAGGTATTTACCCCAGGGCATGGGAGATTTCATCCAGAAGCTTTCAAAATTATGTGGAGGCCGAATGTCAAATCGAGGTGGAGATTGTTGAGTTTTGGCACCTCAAATTTAATCCACAGTAGCCTAAGAAGGAGATGCCTGTTGGGGTAGATCCCTTTGAAAGAAATATGTAGTAGTGCTATGCATGTAATTTTAAAATTTTTATACAGTAAAAATAAAAGATTAAATAATTTAATCCCAATCACAAGCATAAGATCTAATCTTAGACTACTACATCATGATCTATGATGTGAAAAATATATGCTTTAGATTTGAAAAAAAAAATACATCGATCTCATCAATGCTGAAATTTTAGATCTAACATTGTGATCAGGATAAAATAGAAAACATTACCAAACAACTTTGATATTGATTTTCTCTGATCCAACGGTTAGAGAAGGTGTTCCTCAGGTCTCTCACAGTCACACGAAGTCATCTGATCTCTATAAGAAAATCTATGTGCAGATCAAGAACTTGGAGGTGCTAGCCTGCAAGCAACTTTGACGACTGATCTATTCTTTTTCCTTCAAGCACCTTGTGTTAGGATGCGCAGGGATTTCATGCATGCATTTTAAAATTTTTTATAGTAAAAAATATTAGATTAAACTATTTAATCTATAAATGCATGCATAAGATCTAATTTTAAAACTCCTACAAACAGATCTATGATATAAATTTATATGCATAAAAATCTGAATTTAAAACAATAAGCATGTGAACTAAAAATCAATATTTAGTAATAGATCTAATCTACTACTATCAAGGTTTCAAATTCAATACCTGAGCATGGGTAGTCGAACTTCACGATCGAGAATATAAATCTGGAAGTTCTCTTTGGTTGCTTGCAACCGCATAAGCATCCAGTCTCTACGGATGGTCCACACGAAGTCCTCAGACTGATCAGCCCTCCATGGGAGTGCTAGCTCGTGCAGTTGACTTCTGATGACAGATCTGATTTGATCTCCTTCTTCGATCATCTTGGATCTTTTCAATGTCGAAGATGGATCAGAGGAGGATGCTGGATGGTAGAGGAAAGGTAGATAAAGACTCTCTTCTCTTTGATTTTTTCTCACCCAGAAACTCTAGAATAATTCTAGGTCTCTCACTCGAGAAGAGATCGATCTTCTCCTTTGTTCATGCCAAAGAAGATAGAAGCCCACCCAAATCTCATGCCCCAAAAAGGGTATTCAATCCCTTTTTCCCTCTGGTATCTCACGATGAAAACCTCAGAGTTTTTGGCACACAAAAATATTGGCTTTTTATGGTTGTCGTATACATCGGATTAGATAGTATAAGGGCTGGAGTTTGTTACAATTCAAATTATTTTAAATTTTAATTTAACTCTAATATCTCATGATGAAAACCATAGAGTTTTTGACACACAAAATTATAGGCTTTTATGGTTGTCGTACACATCGAATTAGATAGTATAAGGACTGGAGTTTGTTGCAATTCAAATCAATTTTGAATTTTAATTTTTTCTCACCTTTATCTAACTTAAAGAGGGACCTACCAAAAGATTTTAAGGATGGAAAACAAATGGGAGCTCCTCCTTTTTGTCACACAAAACAAGCTCCTTCACAAAGCGTCAGCAAGTGGTATGATAGGGATAGGTTTTTGAGTTTAAATTCAAACATTTTGAATTCAATTTAAAATAAACCTAACCCACTCCAAAGAGGGTGACAAAAAAGGGTTTAGCTTTAGGTTTTCTCATACACAAACTAATTTTGTGTGATGAGAAAAGGGTGAGTCTTTCTGGGTGGCGCAAGGGAGAGAGTCCCATTTATTTGAGACTCTAGGGTTTAACCAATTGGATTTTTTTCAAACCCAATCCAATCAAACCCAAATAAAGTATAATGAACCTAATCTAATTAGGCTCCAATAACTTTAATTAAATCTAATCAAATCAATAAATTAATCGAGTCATAGATCGGATCAAATCAGGATCAATTCTCCCTTATCGATTAGGTCATCTCATAACCTAATCAGACCTAACCTGCTTGAATTCAATTCAATCAGACTTGATCTAGACTTTAATAATCAATCAAATTGAGTTAATTAGTAACTCTTCATTAGAGTCTCAGTCCAGTGGGACTCTTCAGTAGAGTCTCCATCCAGTGGGACTCTTCAGATCAGTCATCTCAGTCCAGTGGGACTCTTCAAATTAGCCATTAATTGGAGAGAAACATCTAATGTGTGTGTAATCCTGTAGGTTCAAACTTAAGCCGATAGTACAGGAACTGATTTCTGTACCAATCAGAGTAACCATGTAGTAATGGTACCCAACGTCTGGATAGACCGAACATATGCAAAGCAACACTCAAGAACCTACTTGGATATAGTTACCATATAATTCATCCCTTTAACCCTTGATGCTAGGATGACTTAGAGTTTAAAATATCAACTCTTAATAGTACATCCATTATGTCTCAACCTAATAAATCCTGTGACTCCTCACAAAGACTGTCCTGGTCAAGATCTTACTAAATTGAAATATAAAGCATTCTCTTCAATTCTTTAGAGTGGTCAATTCTATCTTGACTCATGCACTGACTTCACAAGTACTTGACTGTATCTAAAAATCTTTCGATCCTGAATTAAAAATTCAAGTAGTCTGGCACCAAAGTACAGTGAGTTGCTTGCAAGTCATCGTGGTAATCTCAAGTCGGAGGGACACTTATACTCATATCCCTTCGGAGTGACTCTTGACAGTAGAGTGCTTCAAAATTGATCACGTTCAGTGAAATATACTCCTACATTTCACCTGCATGCCACACCAACGTCTCCACGCTCCTTGGTTAAGAGGACAACCAACTAATATAGCACACAATGACCTACACTTGATATGTCTATTATCTTAGTAATAGCATATCATTTGGTCATAAATTTATTTAAGGACTAAACAATAAGTCCTCCTTTATCGATTTAAAATAGTCCTAAGGATTTTCATCATAACAAGAAGTTCGATATAGAAGATGTGCAAACTTATGATAAAACTTTATCAAATAAATATTTTATTAATTAATTCATATACAATTATATCAATTAGCACAACCATTAATAGGCTGATGATTGACTTTAGGATATATTTTTCAATAACTCCCACTTGTACTAAAGTCAATCGGTACAGTATCGTATACCCATCTTCATTTTATAATCTTCAAACTCCTTTATCGTAAGAGCTTTAGTGAATGGGTCGGTCAGATTCTTCTTTCTGTCGATCTTCTATAGGTCGATGTCACCTCAATCTATGATCTCTCAGATAAGGTGGTAGCGACGCAGAATATGCTTCGTCTGCTGATGTGCCTTCGGCTTCTTTGTCTAAGCTATGGCTCCAGTACTATCTCAATAAAGTAGAACTGGACCATCAATGAAGGGTACCACTCCAAGCTCGATGATGAACTTTCTCAGCCACACAACTTTCTTTGCAGCATCGGATGCTATGATGTATTCCGCCTCGCATACTGAATCGGCTACAATGTGCTGCTTGAAACTTTTCCAATAGATAGCCCCACCATTTAGAGTAAAGATATATCCCCATACGCTTTTGCTATCATTACAATCTGATTGAAAACTGAATCAGTGTATCCCATGAGTTTCAAGTCAAATTCCTCATAAACGAGCCATTGATCCTTAGTATTTCTTAAATACTTAAGGATAGTTTGTGCAATCTTCCAATGGTTCTCACTCGGATATGATTGGTATTTGCTCACTACTCCTAGTGAGTATGCCACATCCGATCTCGTACATATCATGGCATACATTATAAAATCCACTACCGAGGTATATGAAATTCTACTCATATGCTCTCTCTCTTGAGGAGTTGTCGGATAATCCTTCTTCGAGAGAAAAATTCTATTGTCTATCGAAAGATAGTCTTTCTTAAAATTTTTCATGCTAAACTGTTTCAGTATGGTATCTATATATATTGATTGGGAGAGTTCGAGCAGCCTCTTAGATCTATCCCTATAGATCTTCATCCCTAGGATGTAGGCTGCTTCTCTCAGATCTTTCATGGAGAATTATAATGACAGCCACACTTTTATTTCCTATAATATAGGAATATCATTCTCAATTAAGAGAATATTGTCCATATACAAAATAAGAAATACAATTACTGAACCATTAGCCCACTTATATATACAAGGTTCCTCTCCATTCTTAACGAAGCCATACATTCTGATCACTTTATCAAAATATATGTTCTAACTTCGAGATACTTGCTTCAATCCATAAATGTTTCTATGAAGCTTGCACACCTTGGACTCGTCTGAGGATGTGAACCCTTCAAGTTGCATCATATACACCTCTTCATTCAGCTCTACATTTAAAAAAATTATCTTCATATCTATTTGCCAAAATTCATAGTCCAAGTATACCGCTATCGCAAGCATGATCCCAATGAAATTGAGCATTGCCACAGGAGAAAATGTTTCATCATAGTCAATACTATAATATTGACGATAGCCCTTGACAACCAAATGAGCTTTATAGATCTCCACCTTTCCATCTACGCTCCTTTTCCTTTTGAAGACCCACTTACACCCTATGGGTTTTACCCCTTCAAGTGGATCAACCAATGTCTACACATTGTTGATCTTCATGGACTCCATTTCGAATTTCATGACTTCTAGCTATTTTTTAGAGTCAAACCTCTACATTGCATCCATATAAGTGACTGGATCCTCGTTGTTCTCATCGAGCTCAACAGGATCTCCATCCCAGACCAAGAAATCTAAGTATCTATCCGGCTGATACGGTACTCTATCGGATCACCTTAAGGATGTTTGTATATTGGGCTCTGAATTTGATCTTATCAAATCTAGTTCAGATTCAGTCATTGGTGTCAGTTCTTCTACCAGTCAAACTTCGTCAAGCTCAACTTTAGAGGCACTTATTCCTTCACTAAGGAATTCTTTTTTCAAAAAGTGTGCCTTACTGCTGACAAATACCTTTTGTTCAGCAGCAAGGTAAAAGTAATATCCCTTTATTTTTTGGGATACCTTACAAAATTATACTTATCAGACCTAGGTCCGGGCTTGTCGGTTTGTAATCGTTTGACATAAGTCGGACACCCCCAGATCTTAAGGTAAGTAAGGTTCGACCTACGCCCTGACCATATCTCATATGGTATTTTATGAACTGACTTGCTCGAAATATTATTGAGCATAAAATAAGCTATCTCAATTGTATATCCCCAAAAGAAGATTGATAGACTTGCAAACCCCATCATGGACCGAACCATATCCAACAAGGTTCAATTCCTCCTTTTTGAGACACCATTATGATGTGGTATCCCTGAAAGAGTCCATTGTAAGAGAATCCTATTGTCTCCAAGATATGTCAGAAATTCTCTGGAAAGGTATTCACCCCTTCGATCAGACCGAAGAGTCTTAATACTTTTTTTAGTTTATTTCTCTACTTCATTACGAAATCATTTGAACATTTCAAATGATTTGGACTTATATTTCATCAAGTAGACATACCCATACCTAGATAGGTCGTCTATGAATGTAATGAAATAGCTATACCCTCCTCTGGCACTAATGTTCATAGGTCCACAAACATCACTATGTATTAGACCTAGAATTTCACTAGCTCGTTCACCTTTTTTAGTAAAAGATGACTTAGTCATCTTCTCAAAAAGACAAGACTCACAGGTCGACAATGATTCACAATCATTGATATTGAGGATATCCTCTTGTGCTAACCTGTTTATCCTGCTCTTATTATTATGGCCGAGCCTGCAATCCCAAAGATAGGCATCTGTGACATTATCTAACTTTGGACGTTTATTTAGAGTATACATTACACTCACAGACTGTGACAAAATATAGATATCATTTTTTTAATTATTCTCGCATTATTGTAATATTATTCATAATGATATCACAATAATCATTCTTTATTGATAAACTATAACCATCTTTGGCCAAAAGGCCAACAGAGATTATATTTATCAAGAAAGATGGACAATAGTGATAATCACTCAAAATGATACTATTTGATTTAAAAATAAGCTCGACGACTCCTAAAGCCATGATTGGAACTTGACTTCCATCTCCACATTCAGGAATCTCTCACCGTTCTTAAACTTTCTACTAATTTGAAGTTCTTGCAATGAATTACATATTTGCAATGAATTACATATGTGAACTGGACTTTCGGTATCCAATATCCAGATACTAGTGTCACATATAAAGAAATTACAAGATGTTGTTATATAAGTATCTTGATCAAAAACTAATTGCTCATTTTTTTTAGCCTAATTGAGTCATAGTCTGCTTGACTCGGTTCAGCTCTAAACTTTTTAGCTAGATTAGGCTTAAGACCAATGTTCAACTTCTAATACTGGCTATCGAAGTTGGGTCCAATAAGCTCATCACTATCAAACAGTGAGTGGAGAGATAAATTACTAGCCATGTCTGAAAAGAAAGAAAAATATAGACCTAATTAGTATATGAATTAATTAAGTCTAAAGATATAGACTTTAGTCTAAAGGTTCTCCCACTATTTTATGCAAATTGGTAGCTTCTAACTCCAATTCGAAGAATTACCTTAATTCCTTAGTGGGTACTAAAATCCATACAGACTGCATACAGACTCGAGTATGGCTCGACCAACCATATGCATCTATGGGTAGGTTCTCAATCAATTATTTCTTCAAATAATTTTTAATAATTAATTTTATCTCAAATTTTATTTCAGTAGGCGATGGGCCTCCACTGAAAGTCCTAGTTAGGTCCAACTATTAACATGAATCTACTCAGTGATTCTAACTAATGAATAATCGGATCCGAGTATGGCTCGATCAGTCCAACCATTCATCAAATAGTACAATAGGGTCATCATATGATGAATAATAATTCCATCATTAAGAGAAGCACCAGATAGATGGCGCTTGCAATGTCAATCAGAAATGATGGATCCATTACCATTCACCTTATTGGGAGGCTATGATCTAGTTATCACCATAACTAGCTCATTTTATGAATCTAATAATTTAAAAGATTTGGTTAACATAATTTAATAAAATTAAATACATAGACCAGCTAATCTCAATCCTTTCACTGACTTCGCCAAGTCTGATCAGGATGGACTAGAAACAAGTCGGTCCATCTAACAAGTCATCAATCCTCCCACTGACTTCATCAAGTGATGTCGAGAATAAAGACAAGTCAAACTAGGGGCACCTAAATCAGTCGAACTGATTTCTTAGTAAGCATGGGCCAACCCTAATCATTAAGCGATCTGATCAAAATTTGATTTACTCATCATAGATATGCCATTAACTCATCATAGATTCAATCTATGCGAGTAGCTATCAATTATACTCCTTCACCAAGATACTCTATTTCTAAAAGAAATGCCGAACAACTCTTGTTCTTAGGTATGGTAGAAGTTATATCCCCTAGATTCTTTAAAATATCCTACAAAATAATATATATAGGATCGAGATCCAAGCTAATCAGTCTGTAAATGTTTGATATAAAATAAATACTTTCAAACCTCAAAATAAGAAAGTATCGACTTATGCCTAGTCCATATCTCATATGGAGTCTTTGCAACTGATTAATTCAAAATTCAGTTCAGAATATAACAAGTAGTCTTAAGAGCATAACCCTTAAAGGAGACTGACAGACTTACAAACCCCATCATGGATCGAACTATGTCTAACAAAGTTGATTCCAATAAGAGAGAATCTTATTTTCTTCTAGATATGTCAAAAACTCACCGGAAAGGCATTCTCCTCTTTGGTCTGATCGAAGAGCTTCAATGCTCTTTCTAGTTTGTTCCTCTATCTTATGATGGAATTATTTGAATATTTTAAATAAT
This sequence comes from Elaeis guineensis, assembly GCF_000442705.2. Taxonomy (NCBI): domain Eukaryota; kingdom Viridiplantae; phylum Streptophyta; class Magnoliopsida; order Arecales; family Arecaceae; genus Elaeis; species Elaeis guineensis. The sequence continues at coordinate 75,458,844 of NC_025995.2, read as the reverse complement.
CCAAATTTATGATAAACATGTTCGTAGGTCTAATACATTAGTATGTATCAGATTTAGAATATCATTGGCTCGTTCACTTTTTCCAGCAAAAGGTGACTCGGTCATCTTACTAAGAAAATAGGATTGACAAATTGACAATAATTTATAGTCATTGACTTCAAAAATTATCCTGTTGATCCTATTCTTGTTTACATGATCGAGCCTAAATTGCCAAAGGTAGAAATCTATGACATTATCTACTCTAAGGAGTTTGTTTAATGGTTGCGTACAGTACACCAACAGACAGTGTAAATGTCATTTCTTAGTTGTCCGCATGATTTTAATATCACTCATAATGATATCACAAAAATCATTAGATAATAATGACAATCACTAAAACGATATTGTTAGAATCGAAAATAGGCTCGACAATTCCTAAAACCAAGATTGGAACATAACTTCTAACTCCAATGTTCAGGAACCTCTTACGATTTTCAAACTTTCTACTAACCTGAAGTCGTTGCAACAATTTGCATTGACTTTCGATATCCAATATCTAGGTAGTAGTGTCATAGATAGAGAAATTATAAGGTGTTATCATATAAGTATCTTATCCAGCAATTCTTTGCTGATTTCTCTTCCTTAACCTATTCAGATCAAGAGATTCTACTAGACTAAGTTAACCTTAGACTCTTTTGTCAGTTCGAGCTCTTCAGTCCAAGCATGACTCTTTTGTACCTTCTTTTTCAAAGATTATTGCCCCACTAAAGATACATCTTTAGAGGTGCAAAATAACTCCTTCAACATTTGAAGGATTTTCTCTCACTGAGTATCATCGAATTTACAACTAAATTCGTATTCTTCACTGCTCTCAAAAATATCACATGGTGATACGATCATATGGCCACTTCTAATAAGTGTCTTTGATTGCATCGTATGTGTTGGACGTGGAAACTTCAGGTGTTGGATCCATAATCATATGTAGGATCCATTCAAACTCTAAAACTATTTGCAACTTCTGATACCATCTATCAAAGTTGGGTCCTATAAATAAGTCACTGTCAAACAGTGAACAGAGCAATGGACATCTAGCCATAACTGAAAGAAAAATACAAGATCTCTATGTTTATGAATTGATTAAGCCTAAAGACTTAGACTTTAGTCTAAAGATTCTCTCACTATTTTAGTCAAATTGGTAGCCTCTACCTCTAATCCGAAGAATTACTCTAATTCCTTAGCAGATACTAGAATCCACACAGACTACACATGAGTCCGACTTTGGTCGGCTCACCCATGTACATCTATGGGTAGGTTTTTAACCAATTATTTCACCAAATAATTTTTAGTACTTGATTTAGCCCCAAATAACTTTTCAGTTGACTTTGGTCTTCTCTGCAAGCCCTAGTTAGGTCTAATCATTAACATGATCATACTTACGAATCCAACTATCAAATAATCAGATCCGACTTTGACCGGCTAACCTGACCACTTGACAGAGAGACTCGACTAAGTCATCATATTATTGAATGATAATTCCAATAGCAGATGAACACCAAGCCTTTGGGCCTCCAATGATCATCATACTAATGGATCCATTATCACACAACTTAATGGGAGGCTATGATCTAGTTATCTCTATAACTAGCTCATTTTATAGACCTAATAATTTAGAAGATTTAATTTATGAGTCAAGAGAAGAAAAGAGATCAACCAGTAAATCACAATCCTCTCACTGACTTCACCAAGTCATTGAATTGGATTAAGATCATGCTGGTTGAACTGATACCTAGATCAGTCACACTGATCAACCTTAATGGTATGGGTCAACTCAAATCACTTAGCGGTCTAATCAAGACATAATCCATCAAATTGGCCAGGTAAGTGAGATTAGTGGAAGGGTCTGCTCCGCTTACCTTAGACACCATCAAAATGGCCAGGTAAGCCACTCTCAATTAAAAACTATCGGTCGGAATGTTGAACTTATCTTAGATATTAATTGGTTAATTAGTTTTGATTTAACCAACTTAATAATTCAGATTCAACCACTGAGCCATAATCAAGGTTCATTTGATCTAATCAAAGATATGGATTTGACCATCTATAACTATTGTATTCGTTCTAGAGAAATTATGATTTAATCTAATTTAATATTTTGTTAGATTTAATCAATTTTTCTGGTTAGTCCACTAATTTTTTGATTCTAGCCTTAGGTCTAATCCAATTAAAAGGATCTAATTTGAGCTAATCCATGCTCTCATGTTTTATGCAATGTTATTAGATCTTAAATCATAATTCTAGATCTAATCGATTTTACACTTAATTTTTAATTAAGTTTCAGTATTAACATGGGTTTAGATTTAGATTTGAAATAATTTCAACCTTTTTATTTTGTAAATAATTTATAATAAATATTATGCAAAGATTTTTTACTCTAAAACTAGATCTACTCAATCAACATTGAGCCAGCTGCACAAAGAGACTGAGTCAACATAGTTCAAAATTGGGTTGGCTCAATAATTGTACGAGCATATTTTAGATCTGAAAAATCTTGTATAATTTTAAAATAAAATCAATCATAAATATCTTTTAGATCATATATAAAACTTTTTATGATTTGAGATTTTATTTTTTTACGATTAAAATAATTTTAATCACATAGATTAGATATCTTACATTTCATACAACTTTGTATCACATATAATAAACCTAGGATTTCAAGATCTAAGATTTTGTAAAAAATAAGTTTTTTCTTTTGCATTCTTCTTCATGGAATCTAATCACATGGCACCCCTACATGTCATAAGAGCATCCCATCGAATGAGAAGAGAGGACCTTTAAACCTTTCTTGCTCCTATGATCGGACGGTCTGGTGATCAACCCAATCTAACTACTTGCTACTTGGATCATCTAATCTAATCACATATCACATATCCATGAATTTAGATCTAATCTAAATTACATCAGATCTAATTATAACTTTAGATCATATCTAAATCAGATCATAAACAACACATAAAATACATAAAATTAAATTTTATCAATGATCAGCACAAACTAAGATAACCTTTTCACTGTAAGGGGTAAACCATACAGCAGGACAACCTTATGTCAGTTTGTCCGATCAATCATTAATTAAATTTAGATCAATATCATATATCAAATCTAAATAAAATTAAATTTTAGATTTAATATACATATATAACATGTCATAACAAACCTAGGCTCTGATACTACTGTTAAAAAATGTAGGCAATTTCATGCATGTATTTTGAAATTTTTTTGAATAAATTACAATAGAAGATAATTAGATTAATCAAATTAATCTAACATATATATGATCTAATCATCAAATCAACCTACTCTAGGATCTATGACATGATATGTTGCATATAAAATCTGAAAATATTGAAGATAAAATCAGCATGCATACATGTAAGCAGTAGATCATATCTACTTCTAATCTGAGTTCAGAACTCGATACCTGAGCATGGATCGATAATCATCATTGTTAAGAGATATAGTAGAGAGGATTCTTACTGATTGTTCACAACTGCACATGCATCCGGCCTCTATGGAAAGTCCACTCGAAGCTCCGATCTGATCGGTCTTCTCGGAAGTGCTAGCTCGCATGAAGACCTTCTTCTTGACTGATCTGGATCTTTTTTTTCAAATCTTTAAAATTTTTTTAGAGATTAAAGATAGACTTCTAGAGGAGATGAAGAGGTGAAAGAAATATAGAGAAGAAAATAATTTTTTTCTTATTTTTTCTCTCTTCGTAAACGCTGAGGAACAAAACCCTAGAAACCTGATTTTTGCGCACACCCTAAGAGAAGAGGACCTCCTCTATTTTTCTACATCAAGAACTCATGGCCCAAGACCCTCAACATGTAGAGAAATCTTTTTACTCTCTTACACATTCAAAATAAAAATAAAACCCCTTTTTATAGGCATGTAAGAAATAAGGGTGAAGAGTCCTAGAGATCATAAACTCTTGATGTGTTGTCGCCCCTACTCAAAAATTCACACCAAAATATGTAAAAAAATATGGGATGCCCCTTTCCATATTTTTTTTATAGTAAATCAATTTTTTAAATAATTTTTCATAAAAAATATCCTCAAAATATTGCACATATAAAGAGAAAAAAAAAGATGTGGG
>NC_025995.2:75413078-75454609 GCF_000442705.2 Elaeis guineensis | reverse complement strand
CCATGAACCCTACCAACGGGGAGCAATCGGCCCAACCGACCATCAGGGATGGACATTTTTGAGAATGCATCATAAAATAAAATATCGATCGAGCTTCCACTATCAACAAGAATGCGGCGTACATCATAATCAGCAATATTTAAAGAAACTACAACCACATCGTTATAGGAAATTAGATCTCTCGGGCATCTTCTTCAGTAAAGGTTATAGATCCTTTAGTTCTTTGCCGCTTGAGCGGTCCGGCTGATCCACTGGCCGCTCCCCTCCGAGGCCCTCCAGAAATGTATTGATGATTTCGATTGGAGGTGATCTCCAGGCTGTTCTTCCCTCCTTGGCGGCTTCGGTTGTGGCAGGGCCCTCGGCTGATCCTCCCTACCTTCAGGCCGGCATCGGATGAATCTATCGAGCTGACCCCGCCTGATGAGCTCCTCGATTTCATCTCGAAGTGAATGCATTCCTCCGTGTCGTGGCCGTGGTCACGATGATAGAGGTAGAATTTGTTTGGGTTGCGCTTCTCGGGGTGCGAGCGCATCCTTTCCGACCTCGGCAGTTGCTCCTGACCTCCATCAGCACCTGGGCTTTTGGAGCATTGAGAGGAGCGTAGCTGTGAAATCTTCCTGGGGGAGAGCCCCATCGAACTCTACGATCCGGGCTCCTCTGCTTACGAGCTCGAGGAGGAGTCCGGACACGTCTGTGTTCAGGAGGAGTTCGAGAACGTGATCGAGCTTCACTTGGCCCTTTTTAGCTACAGGCTTGCTGGAGCCACCCGCTTGCCGCTCCTTCGCGGCCTCCTCGTCCTTCAACTTGAAGGCTTCCTCTGCTCGGGCATATCCTTCGACCCGAGCCAGCAAATCAGTGAAGTCCCTGGGTACTTCTTTTTAGGGATAACAGAAGATCATTCTTTTGAAGACCGCTCTTTAGGGCGGCCATTGCAATCGATTGGTCCAAGTTTCGGACCTCCAATGTGGCGGTGTTAAATTGATTGACATAGGTTTGGATGGATTCTCCCTCCTTCTGCTTGATGTTGATAAGAGACTCCAAACCTCTCTGGGGATGTCGGCTGCTAACAAAATGAGCCGCAAACTGGTGGCTCATCTGATCAAAGGAGAAGATAGTACTCGACTTCAGTGCCAAGTACCTGTTCCTTACTGCTCCCTTCAAGGTAGATGGGAAAGCTCGGCACAGGATGGCATCTGGCACGCCATGGAGCAGCATCATTGTCCGGAAGGCCTCCAGGTGGTCAATCGGATCCGAGGTTCCGTCGTAGCTTTCGAATTGGGAGAGCTTGAAGTTTGGCAGGATCGGTTCCTGCATGATCATTTGAGAGAAAGAAGGGTCAGTACAGATGTCCTCACCATAAGCAGGGGGAGCGTAGCGGAGCTCTTCGATCTGCCGGTTCATCTCTTGGAGCCTTTGATCCAGGAGGTCCTCTCGACTGTGAGTCTCGAGGGTCTTCTGGTAGAATGGAGGTAGGGATCCTCTGGGGGTGGAATCATGATCAGACTGAGGGCTCTCCACCCTCGGATTCCCCTTTTCGGGGAAGACAGGGCGACTGGCCCAAGTGGCCCACCCTACCACCGGATTTTGGAACTCTGACGATGCTCTTTCCAACTGCACTGACGCCTATGGCTGTTGCTGCCTGCACTGCTTTGGTGAGGCCTCTGACCTGCTGAACCAGCAGGTCGAACTGCTCCATGCCGACTATCGTTGCCGGAGGAGGAAGAGCCTGAAAAACTGAAGACGAGGCTGGAGCCTGAGATCTGGCCGCGGAGGCCGTGGATCGCCTGGTGGATGCCTTTCAGGGGAGCATTAGGTGGAGATCTAGAAGGAGAAGGAGAAGAGAATGTCGGAGAAGATAACCGGAGACAGTCCCGTTGAGCATTCCTTTAAGAGAAAAGATACTGCGAAGACACAGCCCTTCCTCTAGCGCCAATTCTGTTGGTGCAAAAATCCATCGAAGCCAGAAAAGCTGGAGTTGAGATGACCACGGTCGCCATCGGGACCTACAAGAAAAGTCTAAACTGGAGTTGGGGGTGCTCTGGCAAGATCCTCCGACGCTCAAGTCAGTACTCTGCTTCAACAGAAATGAAGTACTCGAATGAGAATTTTAGCAGAGTTTCGAGATAGAGTTTAGAGCTTAGAGAAGAACGTATCTGGGGGTCCCTTTTTATAGATGGAGAGCGTAACTGATTGACAGCGACGTCTGTAACCACCTGGTAGTGGGCCACTCAGAGCCACGCGGAGTTTCTTACGGAGAGTAGTGACATCAGGGGCCATTCAGGGCCACGTGGAGTTTATTACGGAGAGTGGAGTGGTGTTCGTTGTCGCAACTTGCCAGAGAGTGGTGGAGCTCGGAGAGTGGAGTGGTGTCCGTTGTCGCGATTTGCCAGAGAGTGGTGGAGCCACACAAAATCCATTGCAGAGAGTGGAGTAGGGTAGTGGCCATTATCATGACTTGTCAGAGAGTTCAGATCTGTCGACTGGAGCTCGACTGGGATGTCTGATGCAGCGGAATGGCTCTCTATCCCATCGATCTGGAGAAGCTTGGATGTTTTCGAGGTTGTGATAGGTTTATTATTGTTGGGTGCCTAGAGCACTAATGCTGCAGGCGGGAACCATCTGCTGTAGAAGCTCGGATGGGGACTTTCGGTTGGAGAAGTCTGGTTTCATGAAGAATCTGGTGGAGGGTCGACCGGCGGTGGACTTCGGATGGCGTTGGGGAGGTTCGTCTGCTGGAGGAGTCTGGGGATCCTGTGGAAGTCTGGATGGCGTTGTTGAAGTCTGACTGATGCTATTGAAGGTTGATGGCTAGGGAGGTTCGGCAGACACCGGAGGTGATAGGTCGTTGTAGAAATCCAGCTGCTGGAGCCCGTCTGTTGTAGAAGCTCATCTGAAATTCATCCGCTATGGAAGTTCGGACGGAGTCCGGTTCTTGCAGAAGGTTGAAAAAAGGTCACTTATTGTAGAAGCTCGGTCGAAGATCGGTTGTCGTGGAAGCTCGAAGTGGTGACCTGACCGGTAGAGCCTGTCCCGTTGTAGAAGCTCGTCCGGGATCCAGAGTAGATATCCGATGTAGACTGCCTGCAGTAGGAGTTTGGAGTAGACTGCTTGTTGTAGAAGTTCGGAGCAGACTGCTTGCTGTAGAAGTTCGGTTCTCGCAGGAGCTCGGGTGGAATCCAGAAGGTAGTTGACCGTCGTAGAAACTTGGATGGAGTCTGGTTACTGTAGAAATCTCGTTGTCGGAGAAGCTTGGATATTGACGAAGTTCGAAAGAAGTTCGGAGTAGGGTCGTCCGTGGCCAGAAGAAGTCTGGAAGAGATTCGGAGAATAGTTGATCACTGTAGAAGATCGACTGATAGTGAAGCCTAGAGAGCTTTTGGAGCGGCCCGGTAGATGAATGGAGAAGCTCATTGTCGGAGAAGTCCGGACGGTATCATGGAAGCTCGGATGGTTGAGGGGGTTCAGAGAGATGCCACACAAGGTCGGAAGCCAGAAAAGTCCTAGAAGGGTCGGTCTTTTACAAACTTCGGCTGGGGGTATTTTATACCCAACAATTATGATCAATTTAGATATGTCGTATCCATATAATCATGCCATCAATCTTTGATACATATATATTGACATAACATACTCATGCTTAAAATCAAATAACAGTATCTCAAATATAATAAATTTATCAATCTCAAATCCGACGATACAAAATCAATGATGTAAGACCAACACTAAAATAGCATATATATAATGGTAATCATGTACAGGGATTCTTACCATTACCGATGATTGATCCAAGCATAGAAATCAATATTTTTTTTTGATTTATGAATTTTGAAAATAAGATATTCCACTCGACATCTTATGCAAACATCGTATCTCTTCATGATCCTGATCAAATATAAAAATCATATATGGAGAAATTATCAATAATCGATCCTAATAACATAAATCCAAGACTTCTCCTAGGATTACCCAAAATTGGGATTTGTCTAAGTATCTGGACCCTCCATTGGTCTACAAGACTTTTAGAGAGAGAAAATCTATGAAGAGAGAGAAAATTTTGGAGATAAAATTTTAGAGAGAGAGTGGAGAGAGAATCTTCGTATCCTTTAGATGAAGCAATCATGATTGCGATCATCAGAGATCATTTCAAGGTGACTCAATATAGATTAACCATGATCGATGTTACAAAGTTCGAATAAGGACAGATCGGGATCCAATCTACTGTACGAATTTCAAAGCAATCTCAAGTCATCTTATTTTTATCTCAAGTTCATCCTAGGATCCGTGATACAATCAGAGAGAAAAAAAGATCTTAGAGAGATAAAATTCATAAAGAGAGAGAATCTAAAGAGAGAAATTGAAGAGAGAAAGGTAGAGAGAGGGGAGAGGAAAGAGGGAGAAAGGAGAGAGAGAAAATTCTCTCTTTCTTTCTTTCTTTCTTTTCTATTTTTCTATTTTTTTTCTTTTTCTCTCTCTTTTTCTTTTTCTTTTCTTCTTCTTCTTTCTTTTCTTCTTTTTCTTTCCGACCGAACAGAGGACGAACCAAGGGGAGGCTCAGTGGCTCGGCTCCGATGAAGGGAGATGGCATGGCCGGATGTTCGGCAGCAGATGGAGACGGCGGTGGAGCCAAAGATGGCCGACGGCAAGGTTCGACCGGCAAGAAATCAAGAAGAGATCAGAAAAAGAGGAGACTGCCACTTTTTTCTTTTATTTTCCGATTATTGATCGGTCACCGATGGCCAATACCTTCAGAGAAGAGAGATAAAAGGATGAGGGTCCTATCCTAGGGGTGAGATACCATAACCGGTGGTGCCAGTGGTCGAAAAAGAAAGGAAGGTGGCCCGATCGAGCAGGGGTTCATCCTTTTCATGGATTTTTTGATGATCCATACGGTCGATGAGGGTCTAAAGCCATGAGGAGAAGGGAAAGAGGGAGAAGAAGAAAAATTGAAGCCTTACCTGAGCTCCGGTGGCATCTTCGATCTCCGATTTATGGCGAACACAATAATTGGAGGCCACGACTTCTATGAAGAAAAGAGGAGGAATCAAGCTTGAAGATCACCGGTGGAGGTTCTTAGGGAGGGGGAAGACTTATTTATAGAGGGTCCTAGAGTTTTAAGGATCCTAGAACCCTTCTCCGATCGGAATTCATCAAAGAAGAAAACTCCTATCAGGAGTCTTCTTCCCGTTCCTTTTTTTTTTTTGAACTGTGGGCTTAGTGGACCTAAATCTAGATGGGCTTGATCTAGGCCCCAATAGGCAGGGTTATTACAAGTTTAATGTATATTTTGGTGATACAGAGATATAATGAATGAATCAGCAATACCTATGAGGCTTGTAAGGATTAAATCATTGTTTATGTGCTGCTTATTGTTTTCTATTTTTCAGAATAGATGCTTATCATTGTTATAAAATTCTAAAATTTAAGAAAACTCACTGATGGGCTTCTTAGACCAACCATTAGCAAATTCGTATAAGTAATCATCAATCATCTCATAACTGAGGTGGATAAACCAAATCAAGAATTGGACCATGTTCTCTTGATAGATTTTTAATTACTATCTTAAATTTGGATCTCAGACTAAAAACTAGGAATTAATCTAACCAAAATAATGGGGATTAATTTCTTGTTGTTTCATTTTATCCTCTTGAAATAATTAAATGTAGAATTTAAATTGCCATAATTGGATCAAGCAATAAGAATTTGCATTGCACAAGATATCCAAAATGTACTCCAAAACTAGAAAAAAATACATCCCAGGTTGGCATATCATATTAGACATGGCGAATGATCAGGTTTCTTCTAAATCATTAATTGACTTATCCCATATATCTTCTGTGTGTCTACATGTGAAACTTTAGGCGATTGTATCGTAGTTTCATCCAAAAAAAAAGAAAAAAATGATGATGTATAATGAGTCTTTAACATTCCCACTTGCTTTGTAGGAGCTATTTGGATGAAACACACATTTAGATAACTACCTATTGTTGCAAAGCTCCAAAGGTGACGTCAGTGCTCAATCGAGCTAGAGATTTGAGAGTTGTACAGATGTGAACCATGAGTAAAATCTGCAAAAGAAGTTTCAAAACTATGGGGTGCCCTCTAGTTTAGGACCCTTCAATGTTTATGTCAGCTGGGGTCTTGAGAACAGATAGTGGAAATGGAGAAGTAGAAAGTAAGAAGTGAGAGCTTGAATGGAGAAAAATGGAGAGAACTCTAGTTTCCTTTAAAAAATTTAGCAAAGTTTTATCTCTATTCAGACTTAGTTTGGACTTACCTTCTGGAGAGTATCTTGTCTCCTTTTATAGAGAGAGCTTGCTTAGGCCTTAAGGAAAGACTGTTAGATCGTTAGAGATTTGTTAGACCGTTAAAGATTTGTAATAAAATGACCAGCTATACAGAGATCGTGGGGTGGCTACCCACATGACAAATAAGCTGAAATATAACTGAAAGATAGTTATGGCTGAGCTGGATGACAGCTATCAGATAACCATCCATACTTCTGATGGTAGATCGATAATAGACCGATGTGGAATAACTGGTGTAAGTAAATATCTGAACTAGGCTCCATGCCTTGAGTGTTAGTAATTAGGTCAATCAGAAACTAACGTATCTTGCTTACTAGCAGTTCTGAACTAAGCCAACTTAACGGATAATATTGAAGAATCAGATCGGCTAGAGGCCGATGTAACATGAGAAAATAGATACTTCAGATAACAATCTGCTGCCACATGTCTAGAAGATGATGAAGTCAGTTTTATGATGATCTTGACTTTCTGATCGACCTACTGATGATCTCAGCCTTCTGATGAGATCAGCCTTTAGCTTTTTGATGAGATCGACCTCCTGATAAGGTCGATCTTTTGATGACCTTGATCTTCTGATGAGGTCAGCCTTCTAATGAGGTCGACCTCTTGATGAGCTCCACAGTCGAGCCTTAAATCGGTATTCTTGTTAATTCGAAAACTTATTCCTATGTTTGCCGACAGGCTCTTGTTCTATGAACCCCTAAGTATAAGTCTCGAGGACATCAGCTGAAGTAGTAAGATCCCACAATATTTGCCCCCCACTTTTGAGTCTGAAGAGGTTACTTCGGACGAAAGAAGTAGTCCATAAAAAAAATTCTCAGCTTGTTCGAGGTGTGAATTTGTGCCGTTTAGTTCTTTAAGTGAACTGCTTAGATCCTTCCACTCGAGCTCAGAGTGGGCAGGTTGAATCTTCTATATATCTTATAGGATTTCTATTTTTAGTGCCTTATTTTCTTCCCTTTCAAGGGCATGTTGTCTAAGAATTTAAGTCGAAACTTGTCAAGTTGATATTTTATGAGGTCCAATCCGAAGATTGGATATCTCATTTTTTATCTTGGTCCTTATGGGACTTTGGTCCAATTGAAACTTCGGATCTTTGTGAGGTCCAATCCGAAGATCAGATATTTCATTTTTTATCTTGATTCTTTCGGAACTTAAGCTTGATCTGGAGATCGACTTTTTACCTTAGTCCTTTCGGGACTTAAGCTCGATCCGGAGATCAACTTTTCTTCTTGATCTTTTGGGGCTTAAACTTGATTCGGAGATCGACTTTTCATTTTGGCCCTTTGGGGCTTAAACTCAATCTGGAGATTAGCTTTTCTTTTAACCCTTTTGGGCTTAAGCTCGATTTAGAGATCGATTTTTTTTTCTTGGCCCTTTGGGGCTTAAGCTTGATCTAGAGATCGGCTTTTTTCTTTTGACCCTTTAGAGCTTAAGCTCGATCCAAAGATTGATTTTTTGGTCCTATTTGGACTTATCTCGATTCGAAGATTGATTTTTTATCGATCAGAAGATCTTATCTCCATCCTGATCCTTCGAGACTTAAGCTCGATCCAGAGATTGATTTTTCATCAATCAAGAGATCTTATCTCCATCCTGAACCTTCAGGGCTTAAGCTCGATCTGAAGATCGGCTACTTATCGATCCGAAGATCAGATTTTCATCTTTGCCCTTCAGGGCTTACCGATGCGGAGATCGGATTTTCATCTTTGCCCTTTGGGGTTTACCAATTCGAAGATCAGATTTTTATCTTTGCCCTTCGAGGCTTACTAATATGGAGATCAAATTTTCATCTTTGCCTTTCAAGGCTTACCGATCCAAAGATTGAATTTTCATTGATCAGGAGATCTTCTCCATCCTGACCCTTCGAGGCTTAAGCTCAATTCGAAGATCGATTTTTCATCGATCAGGAGATCTTACTACATCCTGGTCCTTTGGGGCTTAAGCTCGATCCAAAGATCAATTTTTTTACTTTTTATATAGTATATGATGTACAAAAATGAGCTCAATGGAGCATTTTTATTGATCATACTTTAAGATTTTTAGAATTCTAAGTACGAGCAATAGAAGATCTAGGTCAGCTCTTAATCGATAAGAATTGGTTGCTTTTTGGAGAATGGATCACCAGCCTTCTATGGTATGCTAGATATCATATTGATGACCCCAATTATTGATCGGTTGTAATTTTCAAGATTTCCTTCTGTCTGAGGTAGATATTCAATTACTTTTGTTGGCCTTACGTATTTATCGAGGTAAACTTGGTGCACTAAGGCTTCTATCTTATCTCGCAGTTGTCTGCAGTTTTCGATATTGTAACCATGGTCTCGATGGAAACAGCAATATTTTTTTTTATTTTTTTACTGGTGGGGCCTTCATAGGATCAGGCTTTCGAAGATATCCTTCTCCTTCAATTTCTATGAGAATCTATGCTTGAAGGGTAGACAAAGGAGTGTAGGAATCAAAGTGCCGAGGTGGGCTTCTTAACCTCGAATTTTTCTAAGGTTGGTTGAAGCCATTATTATTTTGCTGAGCTTCACCATCTTCATTCGATCGTTTCTTTATATTTTCTTCTTTTCTCACCTGATGAGTATGCTTTCTTCCTCTTCAACTTGTGCACACTTTCATACCCGAATGATCATTTGCTCACAGTTATTTGGATAGTTTTTATTGAGGGAGAAGATCAGACGGTTGCTCCTGAGTTCTTGCTTCAAAGTTGCCATAGCAACGGACTCGTTGAAGTTCTTCACTTCTAGAATAGTTACATTGAAGCATGCAGTATAATTCTGCAGAGATTCATCTTCCTGCTACTTCACAGAAAAAAAGACTGTTAGCATTCTTTAGGTGAACCCTGTTATTGCCAAAATAAATGACGAACAGTTTGGCTAACTATTCAAAAGAGGAGATAGATCCTTGCTGAAGGCCAGAAAATCAGATTCTTGTAAATTTCTTGAGGGTGATGGGGAAAGTGATACAGAGTAGAGCATCAGACGCCCTTTGTAATCTCATGATAGCTCTAAAATCCTCTAAGTGGTCCAAAGGATCAGTGGAGCCATTGAATGACTCCACAGCAGGCATTTTGAACTGAATAGGAATCGGTTCATCAAGAATTTATCGAGAAAAGGGAGATTGTAGACTGAAATTCCTTCTATCTGAATCTCCATCAGCTTCTTCTCAAGATCTTGGATCTTTTGCCTAAGATCTTCTTTCAGATTCATTTTTCTGCTTGGAGCTGATGATTCTGCCCTCCAGGATTGATCAATAAGATCTAGAGCATGATTGCGAGGAGGATTTTGAGGAGCTAGTTGCTGAGAGTGATGAGATTAAACCACTTGAAGAGTGGCCTCCCATTGCTACTGTTCAGTGGTATGCTGAAGTTGTTGTATCATAGCAATGAGGGCTTGAACTTGTTGAACTAGGAAGTTGAATTGCTGAGTATGAGTCCCGAGGACATCAGCTGAGATAGTAAAATTCCACAACACTATCTCTTTCCATGACTTCTAAATAGTTAGGTAAGATTATCTGTAAAGCTTTTTATTAATTATTTTAATCATAGGTCACAAACCTATTGTTTACAATTGATGCACAGTCGTGTAAGCAAACTAACACGGTTGTTGTTCATGACATTTGATCTTTGGAAAATGCTTGTCCAACCACAAGATATATGGTGTTCCAACATTTATAACATTACTATATGGAAGACTTGCTACAAACAAATATTGGAAGTCCATTCCAAAGAAGATCTGCAAATAAGTGACAATGTCTGGGGAAGTCATGGCTCGTATAACAGTCCGGAGGCCTCTAAAAATGCCCAAGCACTAGGAGAACAAAGTCCAATTTACTACTCTTACAGGCAATCAATGGAACAAGTAATCTAGATAGCTAGAATCAGTACCAGCCAGCTTCACCGGCCAGAGTAGATAGAACTCAAATGAAAGCAGCTCAAAGTCAGCAAAGTCTATAGTAGGGTATCCATAGCAGGCATTGGTAACAAATCAACATCTCCTAGATATTATAACCCATTGTAAAAATTAGTATTGTACTTACTCCTAATTTACTATATAAAAATAATTTTGAGTTAGGTTTTTCCTAACTCATTTGCATCAAAAAAAAAAAAACATTGATAACATTACTATAGTAGACAAGCACCGTATTTTTTTTTTTGGTAGAAGCACCATATCTATTTAAATAAAAGCAAAGATGCATGTTTTGGAGTCCAACAAGCATCTCTCATCTTTTAGACTATTGCATGGATCACATCATATGTACTAACACGTTTTCACCTAAATGGTAGCCATTGTCCAAACTAAGATGGTGGTGACATTACATAACTAAATAGATTGAAAGCTTTATATATTTGTTGAATTTTTAAGCAAAATCCTAACAAGCCACCTCACTTTTGAGTCACAGATGAGAGGAGACAAGATGTGAGAGAATGGCTCAATATTTGTATTATTATCTTGATATATGTTCGAAGTTAACCATTTAATAACATACAATGACATTTGCAATAAAACTAATATTATTTTAGATATTTAATACTTAAATAAGATAAATATATGCTTTATGTTGATAAATATGATACATAATCTTAAAGTATGAATATCAAAGGTTGTTATGATGGTACCATAAGTATCTTGGATCAGCTTATTATCACGGGATACCTTAAGCCGCCAAGTTATTGCAGTGGCTATTGACCTAAGAGCAGAGCTGAGGTATGCAGAGCCAAGCTACTAACTTACTGCCTGCTGCATGGTTCACCTGGCATGTGAGCTACTTCCGATACCTCGATCGACTTATTTCCTAATGTGTGCAACAGTTGTCCACTCTGAGTGGATAGGTTCAGAGATAACTATCTTCCTTGATTTCACAAGGAGTGATTAAGGACTAAAATATCTCGCCCGCAATAGCATGTTCAACAACCTGCAATCTCAGAATCACATGATCTCACAGCTGTTCGACGATATTCTATATAAACAACCAAAGTCCTGAGGATCAAGGTAAGCAATCCCTCTCAGAGAACTCATTGCTGCTCCTTTTGTTCTCTAAATCTGACTTGAGTATCGAAGGATTCTTACAGGAGCAAAAACCTTCTATTTGAATTTCTTTTGCAAGTCACTCCAGCACTCCCTATGCAAGGACCAGGTGTCTGCCTTCCGACCTAGCCAAAACGAGCAACAACAAATTGAAAAAGGACTTAATCTTCATTATACCACCAAAGCGAACATCATCCCGGCTCTCCAATGCCACCATCTCTCATCGGGCGGAGAACCAGCCCAATAGCCAGACACAGCCACCAGGATGGAGACTCCTCCACCAACCCAACTAGCATTGGTCAAGGCAAATCAGTTCAACCTACTTTTTCAGTAGGTTCAAAATTTGATCACCACTATTCAAGCAATCTAGACTGTTCTTGTGCCTCCTCAAGTGGCGTAATAGCCTATTCAGGCTATCCTTGCACCTCCCTCAGCAGTGCAACTGACGGTTCTCTCAACGGCACCATCGGCACCTCCCGCGATGGTGCCCCCACTACAGTCAGAGCTGTGCATGCCTCCTCAGAGCCCAAAGAGGAGGCTGTTGGGAATAGTGTCCCAAAGCCAATCGTCAGCCTGTTGACGGTTGTGCTCATTTTTGTATATGTACATGAATTATGAACTAATAAAAATTATTTTAGTATTTTTCATCACAAAATATTTCATCTTCTAATAAACTCTTATGTTGTGGTGAAGTCCTTAAAACTATTTAGACTCGACAAAGGAGGATTTGTCATTTAGTCCTTAAATCTGTTCGCGACCAAATGATACGTTGTTACCAAGGACGACAATGTTTATCAAGCATAGGTCGTTGTATGCCATATAGGTTGGTTGTTCTCTTAACCAATGAGTGTGGAGACACTGGTATGGTATACAGGTGAGATATAAGGGTACATCTGCACTGAACGTGACCGACTCTAGAGCTATTTCTGCTGTCAAGATTTCCTCTGATGGAATATGGGTATAAATATCCCTCCGACCTGAGACCGCCTTGGTGACTTGCAAGCAACTCACTGCACTTAGGCACTGGACTACCTGAATTTCTAATTCAGTGACGGAAGGCTGCTAGGTGTAGTCAAGTACTTGACTTGTCGGTGCGTGTGTCAAGATGGGATTGATCACTCCAGTTTAGGAGCTGTGTACAGTCGTGTTTCAATTTAGCAAAATCTTGGCCAGGGTAGTCTTTGTGAGGAGTCACAGGACTGTTTGAGTTGAGCACGATTCGGATGATCTAATCAGGGTTGACAGTTTAACCCTAAGTCATCCTAAACACAGAGGTCAAAAGGATGAATTATACAGTAACCATATTCACGTAGGTTCTGAGTGTTGCGATTGCGATCATTCGACCTATCCGATCGTCGGATACCATTGCTAGATGGTCACTTCGATTAGTACAGAAATTGGTTCCTGTGCTACCGGCTTAGGTTCGAACTTGCAGGGTCACACACATTAGAGGTTTCTATCTGATCTGATGGCTGATGAAGAGTCCCACATATTTTGGGTACCGGGGTCAAGAGTCCCACTGGTTTGGGACTCTTCGATCAGGGTTACATATCGATGAATTCTGATGCCCGATTACCCATCGGATTTGGACTCAATATTTATGAGAGATTTAATTAGTGATTTGATCACTAATTAACTTAATTTAATTGAGTAATTAATTTTGGGTGAAGTTCAATTGAATTGGATTCAGTTGGGTTTGACCCGATTAGGTTAAAAGTTGACCTAATCGTCGAGATGGTTTGGTCCCTGATATGATCAGGGGTTGGGCTTAATCAATTCCTGATTTGATTAGAATTTTATTAAGCCTAATTAAGTCTAATTAAGTTGGGTTTAAATTAGTCTAATTGGGCCTAACTTATTTGGTTCAATTAGGTTGGTTTAAATAATGAAACCACCTTGACCCATTCTCCTTGCGCCACCTCACTTCCACTGCACCCATTTGAATTCACGAGAAGGAAGTTCTCATGAATTTTTTCTCACACAAAGCCCTCCTCATGCCCTACTTTAATGCACCATATGAGTGGATAAGGATGATTGGTTGGCCATTCAAATTCAAAACAAAGTTTGAATTTGAATGAGCAACCAATCTTAGCGCCTTGACCTTATCCTCTTTTAACGCCCCATTTATTACACGAGAAAATATTTCTCATGAAATCACTCATACACAAATTAAGCCATGCCCTCCTCTTCTCACGCCCTTAGTGGATAGGGATAAATTGATTTCCATTTGAATTCAAAATTTGATTTGAATTCAAATGTGCAATTACTCATCTTTATCCTCTCACCTGGATAAGACGTTTTGATGTTGTTTTAAAAGGAGGAGAAGAGTGGGGCATGTGCAAGAAAAATTTTGGAGAGAAAATCTGGACGTGAGGAATCCTTGTGTGTAAGGTGAAGGTCTATATTTTTCTGAGAGAAAAAGAAAGAAAAGAAAGAAAAAGTGTGCGCAGGGTTTCAGTGAGTTCTTCAGGGTTTCAGTCTGGAGTTCGGGAAGTGAGAAGGTGAGCTACGAATGTCGTGAGCCCACTAAATTTTAGGAAGATCTTCAACATCCTCTCAAGCACATTTGCTAATAATCTAGAGCATCGAAAGAATCGGCAGACATCGATCGAAGGAGTTTGATCAGCATCGGCCGTCGAAAGGGCTCTACAACGAGCTAGCACTCGTGAGGAGTCGATCAGATCAGAAGCTTCGTGTGGACGATCCGCAGAGGCCAGACATACTGTGTGGCTATATCACGATGATCAAACTCTTCCGACGGTGATCAGATTGCGGTAATCTACTACCCGCACAACGGTATTGTGTTCTGAACACATTACAGTAAAGTATTTACTGTTCAAATTCAAATTTCAAATTTAAATGTATGCATGCTATATATCATATTTAGATCCTAGTATAGGATAAATTTTTATTAATTAATTAGATTAATTAATAATTTTTACTGTAAAATAATGATTTTGAAAAAGTTTTAAAATTATCATTTTACCCCTGCACTGAATTTTCCCTTCAAATGGTATCAGAGCGGGTTCTTAGATATGATATATATATTTACATGCATAGATTAAGTTATAATCTAAAAGTTTAAATTTAAAATTTAAATTTTGAAAGTTATTCGAAATTTAAAATTTAAAAATTTAAAATTCAAAATTTAAATTTTGAATTTTGAAATTTGAAATTCAAAATTTAAAAATTTAAAAATTTGAAATTCAAAATTTAAAATTTGAAATTTGATTGAAATTTCAAATTTGAAATTCAAAATTTAAAATTTAAAATTTAAAATTCAAAAAAATTTAAAATTTAAAATTATTTAAAATTTAAAATTTAAAATTTATTTAAAATTCAAAATTCAAAATTTAAAATTTAAATTTTAAAATTGGTATATTTAGATATACTTGATCCAAGTAGCAAGTAATCGAATTGAGTTGGTTGCCAAGGCCGTCCGATCATAAGAGAAAAGTAGGGTTTAAAGGCTCTCTCTTTCCATTCGATGGGGTCTCCTATGACGGTAGGAGTGCCGATGTGATTATATCCCATGCAGATGAAGTAGCGAAAGGAATATTCATGATTTATTTTGATTGAATTATTTTCTATTATGTAATTAGCAATAGGATTGCTATTTATGAAATGTGATGATATATTTGTGAAATGAGTCAACATATTTGGTGAACAGAAAATAAAACCTTTCAAATTTGAAAATTATTTTTAAAATATCAAACCCTGACCCATCAGCCCAAATACTTAATTAAAAGAATTAAGTGTTGTCTAGTAGGTCTAGAATTATGAATTAAGACCTAAGACAATTGCATAAACTTGTGGGTCAATGGGTTAGATGGATTAGGTCCATAATTGGGTTAGACCTAAGGTTAGCTTAAAGAAATGGACTAAATTAGAGTAATTGGTTAAATCTAATCAAAAGTTGAATTAGATTAGGTCAAGAATACTCTAGACTCAACTCCAATAGTTGTAGTTGAATGAGTCCATGTCTCTAACTAGACCAAGATGGACTTAATTCATGGCTACGTGGTGGAACCCTATTTACTAAGTTGATCAAATTAAAACTAATGAACCGGTTGATGTCTAAGGTAAGTTTGGCTGTTTGACCAGTGGTTTTTAAGCTGGAGCTACTCACAGTGATTCGATCTCTGACGAGTTAATGGCTTATCCCCACCACTGATCTCACTTGCCTGGCCAACCTAGTGAATTAGGTTTTGATTAGATCACTTGGTGATTAGGGCTCACCCATGTCATTAGGTAAATCAGTTTGACTGATTTAGGTGCTCCTAATGCTGGCTTAATTAAATCATTTTTAATCTGACTTGGTGAAGTTAGTGAGAGGATTGAAATTGGCTGGTAATTTATCTTCTCATCTATTCTTTAATAAAATCCTCAAAAATTATTAGGTCCTAAAAATGATTAAGTTATATTGATAACTAAGTCATAGCCTCCCATTAAGTGAGTGATAATGAGTCCATTAGTTTAATAATCATTGGAGGCCCAAAGGCCTGGTGCTTATTGACTAATGAAATTATCATTCATAGTATGATAATTTGGTTTGAGTCTTTCTGATGGTGGTTAGGTTGGCCAACCAAAGTCGGACTTGATCATTTATTGGTCCGATTCACCAAATCAAATCATGTTAATGGTTGGACCTAACCAAATTTTTTCAGTGGAGGCCAAAGCCTACTGATTAGGTTCTGAGGCAAAATTAATTATTAGAAGTTGTTTAGAGAAACAACTGATTATGAACCTACCTATAGATGCACATGGGTTGACCAACCAAAGTTGGGCTCGTGTGTAGTCTGTGTGGATTCTAGTACCCACTAAGGAATTAAAGTAATTCTTCGAATTAGAGGTTGAGGCTACCAATTCGTAAAAATACTGAGAGAAATTTTAGACTAAAGTTCAAGTCTTTAGCATTAATAATTTATGTACTAATATAGGTCTGATTTTTTTTATGCAGCTATGGCCACTATCCTGTCGCTCTGATCATTATTAGATAAAGACAAGCTCATGGGACCTAATTTCGATAGCTGATATCGAAAATTAAAAATCATCCTTGAGCATGAGCGGATCCTTTATGTAGTAACGGATCTGGCACCTGAGGAGCCAGCCCTGAATGCTAGAGGGACGGTCTGAGACACTTACCAGAAGTGGCTCAATGATCGCACCACCGTCCAGTGCATAATGCTGGCGGCAATGAATGATGAGTTCAGCTGCAGGTTCGAGAACGTCCAGCCATAGGAGATGCTTCAAATGTTGAATGACTCTTTTGGCATGCCTGGCGATGTTGAAAGGCACAAAACTAGTTGTGCCATTTTCAATGCTCGGATGAGGGATGGAGCCTCAGTCACTGATCATATACTGTACATGATCGAAATGATTGAGCGCCTAAGTAAACTGGGTTTTCTCCTGCACGAGCAGCTCGGTAAGGATGCGATCCTTAATTCTCTGCCTAAGTCTTTCCTTCCCTTCCTTACTCATTTTCGAATGACAAAGCCTGCAGTGAACTACCACGGCTTGTTGGAGTTGCTACAGAACTTTGAGAAGGACCACCAGCTCCATAAGGAGTCGGTGAATGTTGTGAGAGGGTCTTCTTCTGGTCGTCGACCCTTTAAGAAAGGGAAGAAGAACAAGAGGAAGAAGAATAAGAAGATGCAGGTGCATGCTGGGACATCTGCACAGGGTCAGACCAAGAAGCGCAAGCCCGACCAGAGCCAGGCGGAGTGCTTCTTTTGCAAGAAGCAGGGGCACTGGAAGAGGAACTGTCCTCTATACATTGCCTCACTGGACCCGAACAGGCCAAAGAAGAAGTAAGGTACTTATATGATAACACCTTGCAACTTTTTTATTTGTTATACTACTGCCTGGGTATTGGATACCGAAAGCCCTTATCATATTTGCAATTCGATGCAGGGTCTGCAGGTCAGTAGGAGATTTGATGAAGGCAAGAGGTTCCTTAACGTTGGAGATGGAAGCAAAGTTTCAGTTCTAGCATTAGGAATCATGAACCTTGTAATCAATTCTCGAAATGTAATTCTGAGTGAATGTCACTATTATCCAAGCTTTTTATTAAATATTATTTTTGTAGGTCTTTTGGCATGTACGGTTATCAATTTTTAATAAAAAAAATATTTGCAATATCATTTTGAATGGTGTTACAATGTTTGTTGGACAACTTAATAATGGAATTTACTTTCTATCATAACCTGTTAATGTGGTTCAAACCTTCGGTAAATGTCCTAGAATAGATAATATGTCAGAAGTCTACCTTTGGCACTGTAGGCTAGGTCATATCAATAAGAATAGGATAAACAGGTTGGCTCAAGAAGGAATTCTTGAATTAGGTGATTGTGAATCACTTCCAACCTGTGAGTCCTGTCTTCTTGATAAAATGACCAAGTCACCTTTTACTGAAAAAGGTGAGCGAGCCAGTGAACTCTTGGGTCTAGTACATTCTAATGTATGTGGACCCATGACCTCAAGTGCAAGAGATGGATATTTCTACTTCATAACCTTCACAGACGACCTATCGAGGTATGGGTATGTCTATTTAATGAAGCATAAGTCGGAGTCGTTTGAAATGTTCAAACTATTTCGAAATGAAGTAGAAAAATAAACTAGGAAGTGTATTAAAACTCTTCGATCTGATCGAGGAGGTGAATACCTTTCCAATGAATTTCTGACATATCTTGGAGAGAATGGGATTCTCTCTCAATGGACTCCTCCTGGAACACCACAGCATAATGGTGTATCTGAAAGGAGGAATCGGACCTTGTTGGACATGGTTCGGTCCATGATGGGGTTTGCTGGTCTGTCGATCTTCCTCTGGGGATATGCACTCGAATCGACTTGTTACCTTCTAAATAAAGTTTCGAGTAAGTCTGTAACCAAAACGCCATATGAGATATGGATAGGACGTAAGCCAGTACTCTCGCACCTTAAGATTTGGGGGTGTCCGACTTATGTTAAATGTTTAATTACGGACAAGCTAGGACCTAGGTCTGACAAGTATAATTTTATAGGATACCCAAAAGAGATCAAAGGGTATTATTTCTACCTGACTGATGAGCAAAAGGTGTTTGTCAGCCTTAAGATAATTTTTTGAAAAAAGAGTTCCTTGGTGAAGGGATTGTTGCCTCTAAGGTCGAACTTGATGAAGTTCGACAGGTGGAAAAATCGACACAAGTTGCTGAACCTGAATCGGATTTGATTAGATCAGATCCGGAGCCCATTGTTCAAGCACCCATAAGGCGATCTGGTAGAGTACCACGTCAACCGGACAGATACTAATATTTCTTGATCTGGGATGACGATCCTATCGAACTTGATGAAAACGATGAGGATCTGATCACCTACATGGATGCAATGCAGAGACCCGACTCTGAGAAATGGCTAGAGGCCATAAAATCTGAAATGGAGTCCATGAAGGTCAACGATGTGTGGACATTGGTTGACCCACCTGAAGGAGTAAAACCCATAGGGTGTAAGTGGGTCTTCAAGAGGAAGAGGGGCGCAGACGAAAAGGTGGAAACCTATAAAGCCCGTCTGGTTGCCAAGGGATATTGTCAACATTATGGTATAGACTATAACGAAACATTTTCTTCTGTGGTAATGCTCAAATCCATTCGGATTATGCTTGCGATAGCTGTCCATCTGGACTATGAAATCTGGCAGATGGATGTGAAGATAGCTTTCCTAAATGGAGAGCTGGATAAAGAGGTGTATATGATACAACCTAAAGGATTCACATCCACAGATGAGTCTAAGGTGTGCAGACTACAGAGGTCCATTTATGGACTTAAGCAGGTATCCCGGAGTTGGAACATACGTTTTGATAGGACGATCAAGACGTATGGCTTCGTTAAGAACGGAGAAGAGCCCTGCATTTATAAGTGGGCTAATGGTCCAGTAGTGGTATTTCTTGTATTGTATGTGGATGATATTCTCTTAATCCGGAATGATGTCCCTACATTACAGGGAATAAAGGTTTGGCTGTCGTCACAGTTCTCCATGAAGGATCTGGGAGAAGCTTCCTACATCCTAGGAATGAGGATCTACAGGGATAGATCTAAAAGATTGCTTGGTTTATCCCAGTCTACGTATATAGATACTATGCTGAAGAGGTTCAACATGGAGAATTTCAAGAAAGGCTATCTACTGATAGGCCATGGAATTTCTCTCTCGAAGAGGGATTGTCCGACAACACCTCAAGAGAGAGAACGTATGAGTAGAATTTCATATGCTTCGACAGTGGAATCTATCATGTACGCCATGACATGTACACGATCAGATGTGGCATACTCACTAGGGGTAGTGAGTAGATACCAATCTGATCTAGGAGAGAATCACTGGAAGGTTGTTAAAACCATCCTGAAGTATTTAAGAAATACTAAGAACCAGTGACTTGTTTATGGTGAATCAGACTTGAGACTTATAGGGTTTACAGACTCTAGTTTCCGGTCTGATCACGATGACAGCAAAAGTATGTCAGGATTTATTTTTACCCTTAATGGTGGAAATATCCACTGGAAGAGTTCCAAGCAACACACTATGGCTGATTCAGTTTGCGAGGCGGAGTCTATCGCTACATCAGATGCTGCCAAAGAAGCAGTGCGGCTGAAAAAGTTCATCACCGAGCTCAGAGTAGCACCCTCCTTTGTTGGTCCAGTTCTGCTCTACTGTGACAGCTCTGGAGCCATTGCTCAGGCGAAGGAACCGAAGGCACACCAGCGGACAAAGCATATTCTGTGCCGCTACCATCTCATCCGAAAAATTATGGATCGAGGTGACGTCGACCTTCAAAAGATCGATAGAAAGAAGAACCTGGCTGACCCATTCACTAAAGCCATTACAGTGAAGGAGTTTGACGACTACAAGTCGAAGATGGGTATTAGATACTACACCGATTGGCTTTAGGCCAAGTGAGAGATTGTTGGGAATATTGTCCCAAAGCCAATCGTCAGCCTGTTGACGGTTGTGCTCATTTTTGTATATGTACATGAATTATGGATTAATAAAAATTATTTTGGTATTTTTCATCATAAAATGTTTCATCTTCTAATGAACTCCTATGTTGTGATGAAGTCTTTAAGACTATTTAGACTCGACAAAGGAGGATTTGTCATTTTGTCCTTAAATCTGTTCGCGACCAAATGATACATTGTTACCAAGGATGACAATGTTTATCAAGCATAGGTCGTTGTGTGCCATATAAGTTGGTTGTCCTCTTAATCAATGAGTGTGGAGATACTAGTATGGCATACAGGTGAGATATAAGGGTACATCTGCACTGAACATGACCGACTCCGGAGCTATTTCTGCTATCAAAATTTGCTCCGATGAAATATGGGTATAAATATCCCTCCGACTTGAGACCGCCATGGTGACTTGCAAGCAACTCACTGCACTTAGGCACTGGATTACCTGAATTTCTAATTCAGTGATGGAAGGCTGTTGGGTGTAGTCAAGTACTTGACTTGTCGGTGCGTGTGTCAAGATGAAATTGACCACTCTAGTTTAGGAGCTGTGTACAGTCATGTTTCAATTTAGCAAAATCTTGGCCAGGGTAGTCTTGGTGAGGAGTCACAGGACTGTTTGAGTTGAGCACGATTCGGATGATCTAATCAGGGTTGACAGTTTAACCCTGAGTCATCCTAAACACAGAGATCAAAATGATGAATTATACAGTAACCATATTCACATAGGTTCTGAGTATTGCGATTGCGACCATTCGATCTATCCGATCGTCGGGTACCATTGCTAGATGGTCACTTCGATTAGTACAGGAATTGGTTCCTGTGCTATCGACTTAAGTTCGAACCTGTGGGGTCACACACATTAGAGGTTTCTATCTGATCTGATGGCTGATGAAGAGTCCCACACATTTTGAGTATCGGGGTCAAGAGTCCCACTGGTTTGGGACTCTTCGATCAGGGTTACATATCTATGAATTCTGATGTCCGATTATCCATCAGATTTGGACTCAATATTTATGAGAGGTTTAATTAGTGATTTGATCACTAATTAACTCAATTTGATTGAGTAATTAATTTTGGATCAAGTCCAATTGAATTGGATTCAGTTGGGTTTGACCCGATTAGGTTAAGAGTTGACCTAATCGTCGAGATGGTTTGGTCCCTGATATGATCAGAGGTTGGGCTTAATCAATTTTTGATTTGATTAAGATTTTATTGAGCCTAATTAAGCCTAATTAAGTTGGATTTAAATTAGTCTAATTGGGCCTAACTTATTTGGTTCAATTAGGTTGGTTTAAATAATGAAACCACCTTGACCCATTCTCCCTGCGCCACCTCACTTCCACTGCATCCATTTGAATTCACGAGAAGGAAGTTCTCATGAATTTTTTCTCATGCAAAGCCCTCCTCACACCCTACTTTAATGCACCATATGAGTGGATAAGGATGATTGGTTGGCCATTCAAATTCAAAATAAAGTTTGAATTTGAATGAGCAACCAATCTTAGCACCTTGACCTTATCCTCTTTTAACGCCCCATTTATTACACAAGAAAATGTTTCTCATGAAATCACTCATGCACAAATTAAGCCACACCCTCCTCTTCTCACGCCCTTAGTGGATAGGGATAAATTGGTTTCCATTTGAATTCAAAATTTGATTTGAATTCAAATGTGCAATTACTCATCTTTATCCTCTCACCTGGATAAGAATTTTGACGTTGTTTTAAAAGGAGGAGAAGAGTGGGGCATGTGCAAGAAAAATTTTGAAGAGAAAATCTGGGCGTGAGGAATCTTTGTGTGCAAGGTGAAGATCTATATCCTTCCGAGAGAAAAAGAAAGAAAAGAAAGAAAAAGTGTGCGCAGGGTTTCAGTGAGTTCTTTAAGGTTTCAGCCTGGAGTTCGGAAGTGAGAAGGTGAGCTACGAATATCGTGAACCCATCAAATTTTAATAAGATCTTCAACATCCTCTCAAGCATGTTTACTGATGATCTGGAGCATCCAAAGAATCGACAGACATCGATCGAAGGAGTTCGATCAGCATCGATCGTCAAAAGGGCTCTACAACGAGCTAGCACTCATGAGGAGTCAATCAGATCGGGAGCTTCATGTGGATGATCCACAGAGGTCAGATACACTGTGTGGCTGTATCACGATGATCAGACTCTCCCGACAATGCTCAGATTGTGGCGATCTACTACCCGCACAAAGGTATTGTGTTCTGAACATATTACAGTAAAGTGTTTACTGTTCAAATTTGAATTTCAAATTTAAATGTATGCATGCTATATATCATATTTAGATCCTAGTGTAGAATAAATTTTTATTAATTAATTAGATTAATTAATAATTTTCATTGTAAAATAGTGATTTTAAAATTTTAAAATTACCATTTTACCCCTGCACTAAATTTTTCCCTCAGAGGCAAACTCACCAGAGTCATCCCAGAGCCCAGCAACTGGTTGGGCATCGATCTCCTAATCTGCAAACAGGGCATGCTTCAATCCTTGATCACCATTCTCTCCAGTATTTCGAGGCCCACAACATCCAAGATCTTGCCATAAAAAATGATTCCAGACACTCGATAAGATGATAAATAAAAAGATCGAGAATGCTCTTAATAATAACTCCTCAATACAGCCCTATGAGGGGTTCAATAGTGAGCCACCCTTCACTCTGAGGATAGTGCAGGAGCCACTCCCTCGATACTTTAAAGTTGCCCCACCTCGAGATCTACGATGGACCACCGATCCCATCGATCATCTGGAGACTTTCAAAGCGGCAATGCTCCTCCAAGGGGCATCTGATGCTATCCTCTATCGAGTGTTCCCTCCTACTCTTAAAGGGATGGCTCCATAATGGTATTCAAGCTTGAAGCTAGCTTCATCCACTCCTTTGAGGAGCTATAGCGGTCTTTCGTCGGTCACTTTATCAGCAACCGATGATAGTGGAAGCAGTCCGATTACCTCCACACTATCAGACAGAAGGAGGGCGAGTCGATCTGCATCTATATTATCCGTTTCAACACGATAACCCTAAAAGTCCATGATTTGGATCAGTCAACCACGATGGCCATAATGATGGACGGCCTATCGAAGAACAACTTGAAAAAGTCATTGACTAAGATTTATCCCAAGATTTTTCAGACATGCTTGCCCATGCGAAGAAATATTCCCGCAAGAAGGAGGCTTTTTCAGAAGAGACCCCTATCAATTTTATGGTGGCAGGGCAGAGTAAGGAGTGTTCTCTGAGGTGAGATGGAAGAATTCGCCAGCACTCTCGATCCCCATTCCAGAGGTGGAAGAATGGGGGCTCCCGAAACTATTGATCTCGAAGTTGTCAAAGAAGGGATCGACAACCCTCACCTCCTAGGCATTATACTAACTATATGTCTTTGAATATTTTCAAGGGAAGGTACTAATGGAGATACAAATTGAGCTGCCTGAGCCTCCGAAAATGCAGACAAAGCTAGAGTGCCACCGCGACCCAAATAAATATTGCTTCTACCATCGGAAAAACGGTCATGATACTGAAGATTGCATTCAGCTCCAAGACAAGATTAAAAGGCTTGTCAGGCAGGGGAGGCTGAATCACTTTGTTCAGAAGGCAGTACCTCAACATCGACCTCCAATAGCTTAACAGCCACTTCTTTTACCTCAACAACCATTTCCTCTGCCTCAACCATAATTGATATCGGTAAGTAGGATAGGTAGGAAATAAGGGGATAAGCGACAGTAGAAGATCAATCCATCCAAGGAGAAATCTATATGATAACTGGGGGGTCATCTAGATCAGCAGAGCATCTGGAGGTGAAGAGGCCAAAGCTCGAAGACAGGCATGAAGATGTCATTGTCTTCATCGAGCAGGATGCGAAAGGTATACTTGTCCCACACAATGATGCGATGGTTGTGATAGCAAATATTGTTGACTTTAATGTACATTGTATTTTTGTTGATAATGAAAGCTCGGTTGATATTTTATATTGTTATGTCTTCATCCAAATGGGATTTGTACAAGACTAGCTAAATAGATTCAACACCCTCATTCAAGATTTCTCTGAAAGTTTAGT
The DNA here is from genome assembly GCF_000442705.2 of Elaeis guineensis. Classification (NCBI taxonomy): domain Eukaryota; kingdom Viridiplantae; phylum Streptophyta; class Magnoliopsida; order Arecales; family Arecaceae; genus Elaeis; species Elaeis guineensis. Next base: position 75,430,228 of record NC_025995.2, on the reverse strand, counting down.
GATTCTGGAAGGGATGATTAAGTTCCTTGTCATTGTGGGTACTCCACTGCAAAGAACAATAATTCAAGTTAACTTCCTAGTAGTTAAACCCTTGGCCGTTCGAGCTTATGGACTTTAAAGACTGTTGTATCGAGCTACTACTTGATGATAAAGTTTTCAACCAAGAATGGGGTGGGGTAAATCCGAGGCAATCAGGCCATGGCTCAATAATGCTTCGCCGCCAAGCTTCAAGCAGAAGGCCGGCCAGCCAGCCCAAGCACAGGTCCGACCTGAACTTCCAATAGGGTTGGATGCTCGAGATGATTTGATCGAGGAACATGCCTAGCCAACTGAGGACCTCCTAGATGTTCCTCTAAGGAAAGAGGATCCCAACTGAATGGTGAAGATCTGCTCACACCTGGATGAAGTAACCAAGAGTCGACTAATTGCTCTTTTGCGAAGAATGTGGATCTTTTTGCCTGATCGACTACAGAGATGCCTGGTATAGATTCAGCCGTGATATCCCACCATCCGAAGGTAGATCCCACCCATCATCCAGTGAAGCAAAAAAAATAAAGCTTTGCCCCAGAGTGCCAAAAAGCCATAGCTGAGAAAGTGGACAAGCTGCTCAAGACTGGCTTCATCAAGGGGGTCATGTACCCAGACTGACCGACGAATGTTGTATTGGTCAAGAAGTCGAACAAAAAGTGATGCATGAGCATTGACTTCGTCAACCTAAACAAAGCCTGTCCTAAAGACAACTACCCACTACCTCGGATCGATAAGTTGGTAGATGCTACTTCTGGGTATGAGCTCCTTAGCTTCATGGATGTCTTTGTTTATTATAATTAGATCCGGATAGCACCTGAAGATGAAGAGAAAACAGCTTTTATCATTGACTGTGGGCTTTTCTATTACAGTATGATATCCTTTGGCCTAAAGAATGCAGGGGCTACCTATCAGCAGTTGGTGGATAAGATTTTTAAAGACCAACTAGACCGTAATATGGAGGCATATGTAGATGACATGCTTGTCAAAAGTCGAGCTGCCTCAGATCATATTGCTAACCTTTGAAAAATTTTTGACACCCTCTGTCGATTTCAAATGAAGATGAATCCAGTGAAGTGTGCCTTCAAGGTTACTGCTGGTAAATTTATTGGGTTTATGATCTTGTGAAGAGGCATAGAGATAAATCTCAAGAAGATCGAGACAATCCTTAAGATGACACCATCAAGAACCATCGGAGAAGTATAGCTCTTACCGACAAGGTCACTTTACTCTATCGCTTTGTCTCTAGATCAGTCAAGAGATGTCTCCTATACTTCCAGAACCTCAGGTAGCCAAAGGACTTCCAATAGACTATTGAATGCTAGAAGGCATTTGAGGAATTGTAGTACCTCACTCTCTGCCATTGCTTTTGAAGCCTTTGCCTGGTGAGGAGTTGCTATTATATATCATCTTTCTCCTGTGGTGATCAGTTTAGTCCTTGTTCGGAAAGAAGGATGGGTTCAGAAACCCATATACTACACTGACAAGATCTTCATGATATGAAAATCAGATACTCCAAGTTTGAGAAGCTAATTTTTGTACTAGTCATCATAACGAGGAAGCTACGACCTTATACTGCTTATTGACCAGCTAATCAAGGTCATTCTCCACTATCCGGATACCTTGAGATGAATTGCACAGTGGGCTCTTGAACTTATCAAGTTGGGCATGCAGTACCATCCAAGACCTTCCATCAAAGCCCAAGTGCTATCATCCTAAAATGTACTATCCCAAACGGGCAGAGTTCACAAGATGGAGAAGGCTCACGAGCTGACGAGGGCTCAGAAGCTCGTGAAAGCTCAAAGAATGAGGAGGCAAATATAGGATCTGACCTTGAAGAGTTATGAATGCTACATGTCGATGGCTCATCAAATACTTTTGGAGCAAGGGCTGGCTGATCTTAATCGATCCGAAAAGTGATGTTGTGGGATACGCATTGCGCTTTGAATTTTCAACCACCAACAATGGGTAAAATATTACAGAACTCAAGGTGGTGAGAGAAGTGGGAGCCCAGCATCTGAAGATCTTCAGCGACTCCCAGCTGATGGTGGGACATATAAAGGGTGAATATGAGGTACAAGAGGAGAATATGAAGAGATATCTCTAAAAGATAAAAGATTTAACCTTAGCCTTTTTAAGTTGTGACATTCAACGGGTCTCTAGAATGACGAATGCCAGGACAGATGCACTATCGAGGTTAGCAGCCTTGCTGTTGACCGACCTAAAAAAAAGAACCAACTTCGAAGTATTGAAAATCTCGAGCCTCGAGAAGCCTCTTGTCATCCAACAGGTTGACAAAGAATCCTATTGGATCAATCCCCTGCTGAAGTATCTATGATTAAGAAAACTACCATCTGATCATAGGAAGGCTCAAAAGATAAGGAAGCAAACCGCTTGCTACATCCTATATGATGACAAGCTTTGCAAGTTCTATGCCTCTACTAAAGTGCTTATGCCCTTTCAAGGCTCATTATGCATTACGGAGGTCCACGAAGGAATTTGCTGAAGTTACTTCGATGATAGATCCCTATCCTACAAAATTCTTCGATAAGGATACTACTGATTTATAATGCAGCAAGACTTAGATGCCTTTGTTAGGAAGTATGATCGATGCCAAAGAAACTCCAACATCCAACACCAGCTGGCAGTGCTTCTGACTCCAATCAGCATCCTAGGGCCATTTGCTCAGTGGGGTATGGATATTCTTGGCCCCTTCCCTCTCATATCGGGTCAGTGCAAGTTTCTCTTAGTAGCCATTGACTATTTCATAAAATGGGTTGAGATCGAGCCTCTTGCTTGCATCACCGAGGTAAGAATAAAGGACTTTTTTGGAAGTCAATCATCTACCGCAAGAATCTTTCCAAAGTATTGATTACGGACACGATAGACATTTTAATGGTGCTGGACTTCATAAATTTTGCAGAGAGCATGGAATAGAGCATTGCTTCATCTCGATCGGCCACCCATAGGCAAATGGAGAGGTAGAGGTAACCAATGGAACCTTTTTGCAAGGTTTGAAGGCCAGAATAGATCGGATTGGGGGGTCATGGGTAGATGAGCTTCACCATGTACTATGGGCTTACCGAACCACTCAGAGACTTCCAACTAGCGAGACTCCTTTTAATCTAGCATTTGGGACTGAGGAAGTCATTCCTGTAAAGTTTGGACTCCCATCCCTTAGAGTGGAGGAATATAATGAAGATACTAACTCAGTGTGACTCCGGACTAATCTCGACTTGATTGAAGAAAGCAGGGAGCACGCCACTGTGAAGATGGCTATCTATCGCTAAAGAGTATCCAAGTACTATAATGCTTAAGTTAAGACCAAAGAGTTCCAAGTTGGTGATCTGATATTACGGTGAGCTGAGGTATCACAACCCACTGAATAGGAGAAGTTATCACTTAATTGAAAAGGTCCTTATCAGGTGGATCAAGTAGTGCACCCTAGAACCTATCGACTGAAGTAGCTTGACAGCACTCCACTTCCTAGGCCATGGAATTTGACAAACCAATGTGTATATTATCAATGAGGATGTTGTAACATCTTGTTATCGCATACATGAAGTTTTAGATTTATAATTTTTGTTTACACATAAGAGTGGCCTAAAAAATTAATCAATACGTCAGTGACTTAAAGGCGGGGCTAACTTATAAAATCTCTGCAGAGCTCAAGTCATGCGAAAAGTGGAGGGAGACCCAAATAGACCTCTGGAGGGCTAACTTACAAGACCCTTAATCTATAATTGTGAGCAGAGCACAAGCTATCGCTCACAAGATGAGTAGAGCACATACTGCCTCTCACATTATGAGCAAAGCATAAGCTGTCGCTCACAAGATGAGTAGAGCACATGCTGCCTCTCATATTTTCGAGCAGAGCAAAAATACTACTCGTATCAACAAGCAGAGCAAAAATACTGCTCATATTTTCGAGCAGAGCAAAAATACCGCTCACATCAGCGAGCAGAGTAAAAATGCCACTCATGCCTTCGAGTAGGATAAAAATATCGCTCACATCAGCAAGCAAAGCAAAAATACCGCTTATATCAATAAGCAGAGCAAGGGCACTAGAATAATTGCCTTTGATCTATTGACTTAGGAGGACCTTTTGGTTGGGACCGTTGTCATCAAAGCTCCTCTGCTCGGGATAGTTTGGCTCTGGTTCCATATAAAGTTTGGTCCTTTAAATTAGGATAGATTCATCTAAAATTCTTCAGGTCAAAATTACATTGTATACCTTACTGATTGGAACAACTCTAAGTTCCATAAGTCAGGGTTGGCCAGTACATGTTGAGTAAAAAATATGCATGCAAATATTTACATTCAAATAAAGAGAATGCAAATGGCAGGAATGATAATTTCTTTCCATTCAAATATTTACAAAAAAGATGGTGCCTGAAGTGCCACCTCACAAAAAAAAAGGAAGAGAGGAGATGAGAAGGCTCAGTCCTTATCCGATGAGAAGGCCTCTGCCTCTTCATTGCTATTCCCATGTTGGAGGAATTGGAGCTCCAGATATGACATCATCTACAGTAAGCGGGCCTTACAATCTTTGAAACTAAGGATAAAGGTGGTAGCAGCAATGTTGATAGCCTCCTTGAACTCCACAGAGGTTCGGGACTCCTCAACACAGTGCATTCGGACACTGGGTGGAATCTGCCAAGATTGGTGGGTACGTCCACTTTTGGAAGGCAGTAGAGCCCGAGGGTTGGAGGACGTCCCATGAGAGGAAGACGATCCAATGTGCCTAGTCCTTGCTCTCTCCTAGACCACTCTCGTGAAGGCCCTCCACTCTACCCTGGCCTTGATTGCTAACAAGGGTGGATGCATAGGTGGTGCCATTACGACAGAGGGAAGAAAAGTTTCGCAAGGAGAGAGAGACGAAAGGTAGGGTTCAACTGACCTTCAGACTCTATTTATAGATGTCAATGCCTACATCAACCACCAACAATAGCTTGAAGGAATACAGCCATCAATCAGGCAATAAATGGTCTATTTTCCCACTACCAGAAATAAATCCAAGCGATGCTTCGGGGATCAACGCATGGCCACATGGCATATGCTTATAGGCCCTACATTCTTTCCCAGGTATTATCCTATCAGAAGAGTCAGTAGGAGTCATTCTCCATGACTACTCACACTAAAAAGTGTGAGATAAAGACGCCATCCAAACAAGTGCCTTAGATCGACGAGTGCAAACAATTGCGTCAGATCAAGAGCGCTAACAACTGTCTTCGATTGGCATGAGTAAGTAATTATCCTTGATTGACCCTAATTTAAAACCGACCTGGCTACCAATGATGTTCCTTCACTCGAACACTCCTTTCTATGATTGGAACTAAGTTCACTACGGAGCCTAGTATCCTAAATCAGCTTATGTGCTGAATAAGAGTGTGCAATCACAAGTGAAAGGTAGAAAGTAAGAAGATGAACAAACTTTATTCATTCATTCTCTGCAAAATATTTACAATGAGAATTTTTACAATGACCTTAGAAGGTCCGGGTACAAAGCAAAAGAGGAGAAAAAAGTCTTAGAGGCGGTGCCCGGAGCTGGGACATCCATCGTAGGTACGTCGACTGTAGTGGGTTTTCAAAGCTAATCCAAAAAATTCAAATTTAATTCTGGATACTTCACACAATCTTGTCCCAGACCAGCTGCTTCCTATCGGCATAGGCATCAGCAGAAAACTTAATTTTCTCATCCTCGTATTCTACCGACGTTCGAAAGTCTGCAATGACCCTAGAGGCGGCCTTTGCTGCCTTCTTCTCTGTTGCACCCAACTAAGCTTCAAGCTCTTTTATGTTCTCTTGCAATCGAGAGTTCTCCTTGACAGCTCCTCTTAGCACTACTTCAGCATCTACAGCTCTTCTTTTGATGACGTCGATCCTCATGAAGGCCTCTTTGACCTCCCTCTTGGCTTTATCTTTCGTACCCTTGAGTGTCTCGGCATTGGCTCGATGCTTCCTTGCCTCAGTCGAGAGCTCGAGGCAACTCTCTATGTACCCATTCAGATAATGAGCGAGCTATCAAGAGAAATCTCTTATTAGTGAACATGATAAATATATGTTTAAAATAAACAGTTGCAAAAACCTCGACTTACCCGGATGAAGCTCTCCATGGCTTTTCTCCTCACCTCCCTGTGCGGCTTGGCTAGTAGCTTGGTTACATCGGCTGTGTTGCTCCTAGATTGATTTTGATGACTACAAAACAGTTTGAAGGGATACAAATATTTTTTATGTGAAAAAGACCTTATGCTCTACAGGGGCAAAATCGTAATTTCATCAAAACTCTGATTTGATAGCATCATCGTGTAGAACAAATGATATGTAATCTATTGGTGAAAGTTTCATGATTTTTGGACTTATATTTTTGGAGTTATGAAGGTTTGAAGTTCATGAGTCGACTCATGAGTCAACTCATGAAACTATGAGCTGATTGGCACGCAAAGATTAGCCATGGCACGCTAGTTTTCTGGCTTGGCACGACCTGTGAGTCGACTCATGAGTCGACCCACAAGGCATGAGTCGACTCATGAGTCGACCTCTGCTATTTTGGGCCAAGAAAATCCAGAAACCCAATCTCTGGACTTTGCAACAGAGGTCGACTCATGAGTCGACCCCTGAGGCATGAGTCGACTCATGAGTCGACTCATATGTCGGGATTTGCCTGTAACGGCTAGTTTTTGGTCAGATTTGGTTGCTTTTTAATGCTGCTTTTTGTGCTCTAACGGCTCTTTTTCTGCCTAGTTTGTTTTCCTTGTCTCTTAAGGCTATAAAGGTTTCAAAAGGTGGAAAACAAAAAAAGAAGAGAGATCCAAATATCCAAGAGGCATTCAAGTGATTTGAAAAGAGAAAATCAAGAGTATTCAAGAGGGCATTCAAGTGCATTCAAGAGAGAGTTTTCTCAAGCCAACTTCTCAACCTCATTCAAGAGCTCATTTAAAGCCTTCAAGAAGCCTTCAATCAAGCTCACCAACTCCTCAAGCATTTACTTCATCTCTCATCCACTTTGAGGAAATCCAAGAAGGGCTTCTTCATTTGAGTAAAGCGTATTTATTGTTATATTCGCTCACTTAAGGAGCTATTCTTGTACTTATTTGTGCTCTAAACTGATTTTATCTTGTGAGCAATTATTTTTGTTTTGGAGGGTTTCCAAAATAAGGAAAGGTTGATCCGAACCTGAAATCGGAGTGTATTGGGTCGGCTTGTACCCGGGAAATAAGTGGACTAGCTTGGGATAGCTAGTGTCGGAGTTTTCGATGGTTGTATTCGGGTTGAATACAAAGTATAGTGGATTGGAATTCCCAAGTAGGAGCTTGGGGAGTGGATGTAGGTGCAAGGTTGGCACCGAACCACTATAAATCATTGTGTTTGTGGCATGCTTTATTGTTTCTCTTTAATTCTCCATTATATCCTTGCATTCTTGTTTTAAGTAATTAATCTCAAACCAAAGTCTCTCTCTTCATTCATCAAGTTTTTGATATATAATTTTTACAAGTAATTAGTTAAGCCTAAAATCTTTAAAACCCAATTCACCCCCCTCTTGGGTTGCATAGCTGGGCAACAAGTGGTATCAGAGCCCGGTGCTCTAGCCCTTCTTTGATCTAACAATCAAAGAGCCAAAGATCTATGGCAACCCACGTCGGCACTTCTCTAGCCGAGGGGCAATCTACCAACCGACCTCCACTTTTCAATGGGTCTAACTACACCTATTGGAAAGCTCGGATGAAGATTTTCATACAAGCACTAGACTATGATATGTGGAGTATCATAGTGAACGGTCCACACACACCCACCAAGATAATAGATGGTGAGGAGTCAACCAAACCCGAAAGAGAATGGGATGAGGTTGATAAGAAATTGGCACAGTTAAATGCTAAAGCTATGAATGTTCTTTACTGTTCACTTGATGCAAATGAATTTAATCGCATTTCTACCTGTGCATCTGCTAAAGAAATATGGGATAGATTAGAAGTAACCCATGAGGGAACAAATCAAGTAAAGGAGTCTAAAATAAACATGCTTGTACATAAATATGAGTTATTTAAAATGGAGCATGATGAGTCCATAACTGCTATGTTTACTCGCTTTACTGATATAATTAATGGTTTGAAGAGTCTTGGCAAATCTTATACTAACAGTGAACTTGTAAGGAAGATTCTCAGGTCATTGCCAAGAACCTGGGAAGCCAAGGTGACTGCTATCCAAGAAGCAAAGGACTTGAACACTCTACCTCTAGAAGAGCTTCTTGGATCCTTGATGACTCACGAGCTTAGCATGAAGCAACATCAAGAGGATGAAGTCAAAAAGAAGAGAACCATTGCCCTCAAATCCACAGCCTCTCCTGATGAAGAAACTGACGATACAGAAGATGAAGAACAGGATGAAGAAATGGCACTCATCACCCGAAGATTCAAGAAGTTCCTAAGAAAGAGGAAACAGGGGATGAGAAAGAGACCTTTCACAAAAGGGGAACAAAGCAAAGAGAAAGAAAAAGATCAACCCCTTATATGCTATGAGTGCAAGAAGCCGGGGCATTTCAAATCCGAATGTCCACAATTGAAGAAAGGTCCCAAAAAGTTCAAAAAGAAGGCAATGATGGCCACATGGAGTGCGAGCGACGACTCAAGCTCCGATGAGGAGACCTCAACAGAACAAGCCAACCTGTGCCTTATGGCACACGATAATGAGGTAATTTCTGAAAACCCTAGTGATTTTACTTTTGAAGAATTGCATGAAGCCTTCAATGATTTAATTGATGAATTGAAGAAACTAGGAATGAAAAACAAAGAACTAAAACTGAAAAATCAGTCTTTAGTAAAACAAGCAGAAAATCTTTCAGTTGAAAAATCTACTTTGCTTCAAGAGAACCAAAGCCTAAAGAATGATATTAATAAGCTGAAACTATAGTAGATAAATTCACCTTAAGTTCAAACAAACTAAATATGATTCTTGAAAATCAAAAGGCCGTATATGATAAGGCCGGACTTGGCTATAACCCCTTAAAGAAACAAAAATTTCTGAAAAATATTTATGTAAATTATTCAAGTAACAAGCCTACCAATACTACTTGTTTTAAATGTGGTAGAATAGGGCATAAATCTTACACTTGTGCAAACATAACTGTAAAGAAAATATGGGTTCCAAAAGGAACCATCTTGACTAACCAAAAAGGACCCAAGAAAGCTTGGGTACCTAAAACAAAAACTTGATATTTGTTTGCAGGTGTGTCTAGCATCCCATGGAGAAAACAGGAAATGATATCTGGACAGTGGATGCTCGAGACACATGACTGGTGATGAATCACAATTCATCACGCTTGATGCTAAGGATGGAGGGATGGTCACCTTTGGAGATAATGGCAAAGGAAAGATCATCGGGATAGGTAACATTGGTATCACTCCCTCCAAATATATTGAAAATGTTTTGTTAGTTAAAGGTTTAAAGCATAACTTACTTAGCATTAGTCAATTTTGTGATAAAGGGTATAAAGTAGTTTTTGAATCATCTGTTTGTATTGTGACTAGTCCTGTTAATGATGGCATCAAATTTATAGGACATAGACATGGCAATGTTTATATGGTAGATCTGAATGATTTAGCCAAATTAGACATGCAATGCCTAGTATCCTTAAATGCTAAAGTTAATGAGACTAGTTGGCTTTGGCATCGTAGACTTGCTCACATTAGCATGCATTCTCTTTCAAAATTAATTAAGAAAGAATTAGTTGATGGCTTGCCTAAACTGAATTTTGAAAAAGATAGGATTTGTGATGCATGTCAATTGGGTAAGCAAACTAGAGTTTTATTTAAATCCAAAAACATTGTTTCAACTTCTAGACCATTAGAGCTTTTGCATATGGATTTATTTGGACCAACTAGAACCACAAGTCTAGGAGGAAAACGATATGGTTTTGTAATAATAGATGATTATTCACGTTTTACTTGGGTTTTCTTTTTGGCACACAAAGATGAAACTTTTCATATTTTCACTAAATTTCATCGAAAAGTCACTAATGAAAAAGGATTTTCAATTCAAAATATTAGAAGTGACCATGGAACTGAATTTGAAAATCAAGACTTTGAAAAATTTTGTGATGAGAATGGAATCGGCCATAACTTCTCTGCTCCTAGAACACCCCAACAAAATGGGGTAGTTGAAAGGAAAAACAGAACCTTAGAAGAAATGGCCCGTACCATGCTTTGTGAAAGCAACCTTCCAAGATATTTTTGGGCGGAAGCTATTAACACAACATGTTACATTCTAAATCGTGCTTTAATTAGACAATTTTTTAAGAAAACCCCCTATGAACTTTGGAAAGGAAGAAAACCAAATATTGCATATTTTCATATTTTTGGTTGCCGATGTTTTGTATTAAATAATGGTAAGGAAAGACTTGGTAAATTTGATGCAAAATCAGATGAAGCAATCTTTCTGGGTACTCCTCTACTAGTAAAGCTTTTAGAGTTTTTAATAAAAGAACTTTAGTAGTTGAGGAGTCCATTCATGTTGTCTTTGATGAATCTAACGATCTTCCTTCAAGGAAGAATGAGGGTGTTGATGATGCAGATCCATTAATAGAAGGTATGAAGGAGATCACTCTGAAAGATTCAGCCACTCCAGAGGACAAGGAACAAGAAGACAAACAAGATGAGATAGGTGAGGAAATTCAAGAACAACCTCAAGGTACAAATGACCTACCCAAGGAATGGAGGTATGTTCACAACCACCCTAAGGAGTTAATTATTGGTGATCCTATGCATGGTGTAAAAACTCACTCTTCACTTAGAGATGTGTTTAATCATTGTGCTTTTGTATCTCATTTTGAACCTAAAACTATTGAAGAAGCTGAAAAAGATCATAATTGGATTAATGCAATGCAAGAGGAACTTAATCAATTTGAAAGAAATAATGTTTGGACTTTGGTTTCAAGACCTAAAAACTGTTCAATAATTGGCACAAAATGGGTCTTTAGAAACAAATTAGATGAGCATGGTAATGTAATTAGAAATAAAGCAAGATTGGTTGCTAAAGGATATAATCAAGAAGAAGGGATTGATTTTGATGAAACCTTTGCACCAGTAGCTAGATTAGAAGCCATTAGACTTCTACTTGCATATGCTTGCTTTATGAAATTCAAATTGTTTCAAATGGATGTTAAAAGTGCATTTTTAAATGGATTTATTGCTGAAGAAGTTTATGTAGAACAACCCCCTGGATTTGAAAATCATGCCTTTCCTAATCATGTCTTTAAATTAAATAAGGCATTATATGGATTAAAACAAGCACCTAGAGCATGGTATGATAGACTAAGCAAATTTTTACTAAGTAATGGTTTTTCAAGAGGTAATGTAGATACAACCCTCTTTATCAAAAGAAATCAAAATGATATGTTAGTTATACAAATTTATGTTGATGACATAATTTTTGGGTCTACTAATGAATCCCTTTGTCAAGACTTTGCTAAGCTTATGCAGGGAGAGTTCGAGATGAGCATGATGGGAGAACTCACCTTCTTCCTCGGACTCCAGATCAAACAATCAAAAGAGAGAATCTCCATCACCCAAAGCAAGTACACCAAGGAACTACTCAAAAGATTTGGAATGGAGAACTCCAAACCCATTGGCACACCAATGAGTCCCTCATGTAAGCTTGACAAGGATGATGAAGGTAAATGTGTAGACTTAAAATACTATAGTGGCATGATTGGATCATTATTATATTTAACTGCAAGTAGGCCTGATATCATGTTTAGTGTTTGTTTATGTGCTAGATATCAATCTAATCCTAAAGAATCTTATTTGAATGCTGTTAAAAAATCCTTAGATACTTAAATGGTACTCAAACTTTAGGGTTATGGTACTCTAAGGACTCACAAATAGATTTATTAGGATATTCTGATGCTGACTTTTGCTGGATGTAAACTAGATAGAAAAAGCACAAGTGGAACTTGTCAATTTCTTGGAGTTAACCTAATCTCATGGTTTAGCAAGAAACAAAATTCGATAGCACTGTCTACGGCTGAGGCCGAATACATTACAGCCGGAAGTTGTTGTGCTCAAATCTTGTGGATTAAGCAACAACTCGAAGACTTTAGAATTAAACTTAATGAAACACCAATAAGATGTGACAACACAAGTGCCATAAATCTATCTAAAAATCCTATTCAACACTCAAGATCCAAACATATTGAAATAAGACATCACTTCATAAGAGAACATGTTCAAAACAAAAATATAATTCTTGAATATGTTTGCACCGAAAATCAATTAGCTGATATCTTTACAAAGGCCCTTAGTGAGGATAGATTCTGTGAAATTAGGAGAAATCTAAAATTCTTGATCCATTTGCCTGAATTATTTTTTCAAATTCCAATAATTTATGGTCAAAATCTCCTAAGAGCTCAATTTCCAACACCTTTCTTGGTCCCAAAAGCTCAAGTTTTTCATTCTAAAAACTCATCTTAGAGCTAAACTCCTTCTCCCCAAAATTCAAATTTTTCTGGAATTTATTCACATTTTTCCTGATTTTTTGAACTTCATGAGTCGACCCCCATGAGTCGACTCAATGGCAAACTTGTAATTCCCAGCAACTTCCAACGGGCTGAAGGGTTTATATGTTGAATTACTGTTCGTGAGCCGACCCTCACGCTCGTCTTCCTCCTTCCGAAATCCATTCTCCCTTCTCCCATTTGCTCCATTTCCTAGGCTTGAGCTAGTGGAACTCCTCCCGCCTCCTCTCCACCGCAAATAGCCACTCCGGGAAAGGTTCTTTTGTGACCTCTTCCCTTGTTCTTCACGGTTGGAGCGTGCCCTAGCACTCCACCGTCCCTCTCAAATCCACTCTTTCTCTCCTCCAAAACCTCAAATCACTCTCTTGTGATCCTTCCTCCACTCTCTCACTTGCTCCTCAAGTCTCCTCGCCTGGTATTGAAGAGGGTATGGCACCAAAAATGAAACTTCCCCAAAGGAGAAAGTCTGTCCGGGAACTTGAAGAAAGTGTCAGAAGGAAAAGACAAGTGGCACAGTCCACCTCTGCTCCCGTTCCAGATTCAGTTCAAGGTCCTTCACAGTCTTCTCAAACTCCCAGTAAGAACCCTCTCTCAGATAGAAAAGTAGAAATCGGAAAAAATATTGACTTCCGGTTCTTTGAAAGTGAGGGATTTTCTTTAGCAAGTAAGATCAAAAATCAGGGATGGAGCTTTTACTGTTTACTCAAAGAAGTCACCTTTATTGACCTTGTTAGGGAGTTTTATCAGAATCTTATTTATGGAAATGGGTCTGTAACTTCAACTGTGAAAGGGATTGATATCTGTCTGGATCCTGTCATTTTAGGGAAGATTTTACACTTACCTAGTAAAGGTTATGCATACATGGAACTCCCCGTGAAAGAAGAAGGTATAAGTGTTATACTTGGAGGAACCTACCAAGGGAATTTGAATAAACTAGAGGCCAAGATTTTACCTATAGAAATGAGAATCTTACATCAAATGGTCACAAAACTTTTCTTTCCTAGGAGTGGTAGGCACGATCTTCTGTCAGGCAGGGACATATGCATTATGTTTCACATTATCACAGAAACCCCCCTAAACCTCCCAGCACTTATGATAGAGGCCATGAGAGAAACTCTGAACAGATCTAAGGCACATTTGCCTTATGGTATGGCCCTGACTAGAGTTTTCAGGAGGTTTGGAGTTAGTTGTGAGGGGGAGGCTCCCACCAAACTGTCTCATGTTGATACCTTCAACCTACACACCTTGCATCGAATGGGGTTCACAAAAAGTGGTGGTGGTTGGATCAGGGGAGCTGAGGAGAGAGCAGAAGAAAGAGCAGAAGAGAGAACAGAAGAAAGAACAGAAGAGAGAGCAGAAGTAAGAGCTGAGGATACAGCAGAAGTCAGAGCTGAAGAAGAAGAAGGTCCATCATCTCCTGTTCATGGCTTCAGGGCAGCTTTACCAGATATACAGTTCTTTCTGGATCCAGAGGCTGGCCCTTCTGAGTTTACCAGGATACCCACACCTGTGCATCAGCCAGAGAGCAGAGCACCTCCGCCAGAGTTCACACTGTCCGATTATCAGATTGAGCGGATTGCACAGCGTATGGTCTCTTTGATGTCGAGTCAGATGAGCAGTACTTCATTTGTACCAGGGGCTACTTCTACTGATCAGACTTTGACTCCCCACATCTCCACAGTATATCAGATGATGGCAGATCAGTCCATGAGGATTCAGCAGCTTGAGGACACTGTTCTGAGATTGACTGGCAGAGTTCTCGAGTTACAGGGGCAGGTCTTCGATTTGGCACACCCTCAGCCTCAGGAGTCTTCGATTGAGGTCACTGATCTCACTGCAGAGGCCGGCAGACTTAGAGGAGCTCTTGAGGGCGGTTATGAGTTACTGAGGAAGGAGATCAGAGGATCAAGTGAGCAAGCTACTACTCAGTTCACTGCACTTCTCCAGGCTGTCTCCAGGGCACTGACTGTACTTGACTCCATCAGACTTACCCTTTCAGTTCAGTCCCTAGCTTCTCAGCGTTCTCAGCCACCCAGTTCCTCCCGTTCGCCTGCTCGTGCCAGTTCTTCCTCTCGTGCCAGAGGCAGACGGGGTCGAGGATGCATCTCAGATCCAGATCCATCTGATCCTTATCACATTTCTGATGATTCTGATCATTGATCATTTCTAGATCCTAGGTCTTAGTATTTAGTCCTCTCTAGGATCTGTATTTTTGGGGCCATGTATTGACATGAGCTAGTTGACTTTGTATGTTACTTTTTATGTTACAATCTATGTACTGAAACAATTATGGCTTTACCTTTGGAATGATGATTATCTTACTTTGGTCATATATTCTCTTTTGTGAAATATTGTCTTCTCTTTATGGTATTATCATTTTATGATTGCTGTTAATAGTTGCTTCATTAAGGGGGAGCAAACCCTACAAGAGGAAAAATTAAAGAATGCTTCAGAAAAAGGACTTAACCTTGTTTGATGATGTCAAAAAGGGGGAGAAATTAAACACAAAGAAATCCATCAAAAGCAAACACTACAAATTATGAGAAATTAATACATTGACAATTTTAAGTACAAATGCTAAATATACTGCAAATAAGTACCTTTTAAAATTACTTATACTCTAATTTGCTGTAAAACATTGAATATGCTTTGATAGGCTTTAAAATTTCAAACCTACTCTGATATATTGAATACATTGCTTTAATACTTTGACAATTTTACTACTCCGATACATTACTCAATTTTACTCTGATACATTGAAAAACTGTTTTTATTACTCTGATTCTTTGTAAAATTGTTTTCCCTACACTGATACATTGCAGGATTTTCATTTCTCTTGCTCTGATACATCTTAAACTTAAATGATCTAATACTCTTTCCAAATCAACTATTCAATATGCTTTGGCACACATGACTAGTTTTGAGAATTGAGAAAATTTTTCAAAATACAGTTTGCTCTGATAATAAAATCAAATTTTCTGCTCTACCACCAAAACAATAATCCAATGAGCATATCTTCCAATCTTTAAGCAAATGGGCAAACTACTTATGCATATAACCATTTGTTTCACATGCCAAAAGAATCATACTCTTTTCAAGCATATGCTTTTGAAATTCATGATTCATATAAATGCTTTTGTTCAAATATTTTGTCATCATCAAAAAGGGGGAGATTGTTGCTCCTAGATTGATTTTGATGACTACAAAACAGTTGGAAGGGATACAAATAATTTTTATGTGAAAAAGACCTTATGCTCTACAGGGGCAAAATCATAATTTCATCAAAACTCTGATTTGATAACATCATCGTGTAGAACAAATGATATGTAATCTATTGGTGAAAGTTTCATGGTTTTTGGACTTATATTTTTGGAGTTATGAAGGTTTGAAGTTCATGAGTCGACTCATGAGTCAACTCATGAAACTATGAGCTGATTGGCATGCAAAGATTAGCCATGGCACGCTGGTTTTCTGGCTTGGCACGACCTGTGAGTCGACTCATGAGTCGACCCACAAGGCATGAGTCGACTCATGAGTCGACCTCTGCTGTTTTGGGCCAAGAAAATCCAGAAACCCAATCTCTGGACTTTGCAACAGAGGTCGACTCATGAGTCGACCCCTGAGGCATGAGTCGACTCATGAGTCGACTCATATGTCGGGATTTGCCTGTAACGGCTAGTTTTTGGCCAGATTTGGTGGCTTTTTAATACTGCTTTTTGTGCTCTAACGGCTCTTTTTCTGCCTAGTTTGTTTTCCCTTGTCTCTTAAGGCTATAAAGGTTTCAAAAGGTGGAAAACAAAAAGTAGAGAGATCCAAATATCCAAGAGGCATTCAAGTGATTTGAAAAGAGAAAATCAAGAGCATTCAAGAGGGCATTCAAGTGCATTCAAGAGAGAGTTTTTCTCAAGCCAACTTCTCAACCTCATTCAAGAGCTCATTTAAAGCCTTCAAGAAGCCTTCAATCAAGCTCACCAACTCCTCAAGCATTTACTTCATCTCTCATCCACTTTGAGGAAATCCAAGAAGGGCTTCTTCATTTGAGTAAAGCGTATTTATTGTTATATTCGCTCACTTAAGGAGCTATTCTTGTACTTATTTGTGCTCTAAACTGATTTTATCTTGTGAGCAATTGTTTTTGTTTTGGAGGGTTTCCAAAACAAGGAAAGGTTGATCCGAACCTGAAATCGGAGTGTATTGGGTCGGTTTGTACCCGAGAAACAAGTGGACTAGCTTGGGATAGCTAGTGTCGGAGTTTCCGACGGTTGTATTCGGGTTGAATACAAAGTATAGTGGATTGGAATTCCCAAGTAGGAGCTTGGGGAGTGGATGTAGGTGCAAGGTTGGCACCGAACCACTATAAATCATTGTGTTTGTGGCATGCTTTATTGTTTCTCTTTAATTCTCCATTATATCCTTGCATTCTTGTTTTAAGTAATTAATCTCAAACCAAAGTCTCTCTCTTCATTCATCAAGTTTTTGATATATAATTTTTACAAGTAATTAGTTAAGCCTAAAATTTTTAAAACCCAATTCACCCCCCCTCTTGGGTTGCATAGCTGGGCAACATCAAAGAAAATAGAAAAAAAATAGACATAGTTATTTATAGTGGAATAGA
>NC_025995.2:75326231-75412978 GCF_000442705.2 Elaeis guineensis | reverse complement strand
TTGAAGCCACTCGAGTTTATGCTTCCTCCCGGTGCTCGAGCTTGGGGCCCGAACTTCTCGTTACCTTGAGGAAGTCAATTTTCTCCTGTCAGTGTTGGTTCCCTTTAGAGACTGAGGGTTTTTGACAAGAGTCTCCTTCCTTGTTGAGACAAGGTTCCTTATGTCTTGATGTGTTTATTTTTTCTTATCACTGGGTGGCTCGTCGTTCCCCTTTTTCTCACCCCCTCTTTTTTTTATGTTTGAGATGAGGGTTTTTCCTCTGCTTTACGGGGTTGTAGGGGTGTAAAGGAGCCGTTGAGGAGGCTTTCCTCCTCATCGGTCTTGAGCAATCAGGTCTTCGTTTGTGTCAGACAAGGTTTCTTCTGGATGAAGTTCTCCTCCTATTCCGACACAGTCAATTTCAGCTCATGTTAGGACAAGGTTCTCCTCCTGTTCCTAACATGGTTGTGGGGCCGTAAGGGCCGTTGCACAGGCCTCTTCCCCCCATCCGTCTCTAAATACCAGGCCTTTGACCTTGCTCATGTTAGGATGAGGTTTTTCTCCTATTCCTGACATGACTGTGGGGTGCATAAGGACCGTTGCATGGACCTCTCCCCCATCCGGTCTCTTAATAACCGAGCCTTCGACTTTGCTCATGTTAGGACGAGGTGTTCTCTCTATTCCTAACATGGGTGGGGACACATAAGGGCCGTTGCGAGGGCTCTCCCCCCATCCGGTCTCTTAATAAGTGGGCCTTCGACTTTGCTCACTTGGATAAGGTTCTCCTCCTGTTCCTAACATGGTTGTGGGGGCACATAAGGGCCGTTGCGAGGGCCTCTCCCCCCCATCCAGTCTCTTAAGTAATCGGGCCTTCATTTTTGCTCATGTTAGGATGAGGTTCTCCTCCTGTTCCTAATATGGCCGTGGGGGCACTAAGGGCGTTGCGAGGGCCTCTCCCCAATCCAGTCTCTTAATAACTGGCCTTCATTTGTGTCGGGACGAGGTTCTCCTCTTGTTCCTGACACGCTTAGTTTCGTTGTCTGAAGGAGCTACTCCCTGTCATTATAGGCTCATGCCAAAAGAAAAGATATGCAAATATAAAACTTTCATTTAAGCAAAGTTACCGGTAATACATTCGTAGATTTTTCGAGTTCAACGGTCGCGGAAGGTCTGCTCCTCGAGCTCTTTTAGATAGTATGTTCCGGGTCAGACTACCTCTTGACTTCATACGGACCTTCCCAGTTCGGGGCAAGTTTTCTTTGGTTCTGTGGTTGTGAAACAGCAGTTTGCGAGGTTACTAAAGTCCCCCGCTCTGAAGGCTTTGCTCTTAACCGAGAGTTGTAGTAGCAGGCTATTTCTACTTGTAGGCTGCCATCCGAACTTAAGCTGTCTCCTGCTTTCTTCTAACAAGTCAAGATTGGTCTTGAGATCCTGTGAGTTGCGCTGCTCATCGAATGCCACGACTTGCGCTGAGCTTGAGTTCGATCGGGATCATGGCTTCTGTTTTGAAGGCTAAGGCAAAGGGGGTCTCCCTGTGGTAGTCTTTGGGTAGTTCGGTATGTCCACAACACATGATAAAGCTCATCTGCCCAAGTTTCCTTTGCTTTTTCAAGTCTTCCCTTCATTCCTTGCAACAGAGTCCTGTTAGTCACCTCAGCTTCGCCGTTTGCCTGCGGATGGGCTACTGATGTGAAGTTATGGGAGATGTTTAAGTCCTCACAAAAATTCAGCAAACCTTGCTCCAGCAAATTATCGCCCATTGTCAGTAATAGAGTTTTGGACAAGCCGAACCTACAAACGATTGACAGATGAAGTCCTGCACTTTAGCTTCTGTGATTTTCACCAAAGGTTCAGCTTCGACCCACTTGGTGAAGTAGTCAATAGCTACCAAGAGGAACTTTCACTGCCCGGATGCCATGGGAAAAGGTTCGAGGATATCCATCCCCTATTGTGCAAACGGCCATGGGGCACTCAAGGTGTAAGTTCGAAGGCGAGTTGCCTTTGGATATTTGCATATTTCTGACACCGATCACACCTTTTGACATATTCGATGGAGTCGTTGGTACATGGTAGGCCAGAATAGCCTTGTCAGAGTAGTTTGTGGGATAAAGATCTGGCCTTCAAGTGACTTCCATAGATTTCCTCATGTACCTCCCACAAGGCGAAGTTGGCTTCAGAAGGTCGGAGACATTTCAGGAGGGGCAAAGAGTATGACCTCTTATACAGCTTGCCTTCATAAAGAATATATCAGGAGGCCTGGTTCCTAAGCTTTCAAGCTTTTTTTGCATCAGGAGGAAGGACCCATCCTTGAGGTATGCAACCAGTGGGTCAATCCGGTTGGGTTCATGGCTGATCTCCATCATAAGCTGCTATTCTTCCGTACTTGGGCACTTCAGAACTTTTCTTGGACAGTTCAGCCGGAGCCAGTGTTAGCCAACTTGGAGAGAAGGTCGACCCTAGTATTTTCTGCTCTTGGAATCTGCTGATGGCAAAGCTACTGAAGGTAGGGATGATCTCTTTTACCTTTTCGAGATACTTGACCATACTGTCCTCCCGAGCTTCATAGTTTTCGCTGACTTGTCCCACCACCAATTGGGAGTCACTGTAGACTTGGAGCCAATCCACTTCTAACTCTTTGGCGATCCTCAGTCCTACAATCAGAGCTTCATATTCTGCTCCGTTATTTGTCGCAAAAATTCGAAGCGCAGTGCGTACTCCGCAATAATTCCTTCTGGATTGATCAAGATCAGGCCTGTACCTGCACCTGACATGTTGGAGGAACCGTCCACGTAGAGAGCCCAAAAACCATCAGGGAGATCTATTCTTTCTTCAGGGGAGATCGACTAAAACTCTGAGTTGTCAGCTTCACCTCATTTAAGTTCGGCCTCTTCCAGAATAGTGCACTCCATTATGAAGTCGGCTAATATCTGGGCTTTAATCGTCGACCGAGGTTGATAGTTGATGTCGAATTCTATGAGCTCGACTGCTCATTTCGCTATCCTTCCGAAAGCATCCGCTCGATGCAGAACCATCTTTAATCAGCTGGTCGGTAAGCAGTGTTATGGTGTGCCCTTGAAGTAAGGCCAGAGCCTTCGAGCTGCAATCAACAAGGTGTAAGTTAGTTTCTCTAACTTAGTATACCTAGTTTTAGCTTCTTCAATACTCGACTAATGTAGTAGATTGGCCGTTGAATTTTTGCTTCTTCCTTACCAGAAGTGCTGCGAGAGCCACAGGGGAGACCACCAAGTACAGGAATAACTTCTTTTCGAGTTCGGGCTTTGCCAATAGCGAAGGTGAGTCGAGTAGCTCTTTAATTTTTTGAATGCTTGTTGGCATTCAGTGGTCCAACAGAAGTTCTTTGGCTGCTTGAGGGTCTGAAAGAAAGGTAGGCATCGTTTGGCCGACCTTAAGACGAAGCGATTCAGAGCTGCTACTCTCCCGTAAGGCGCTAAACTTTCTTTATTGACTTCGGCGTGGTCATTTTCGGGATGGCACGGATCTTTTCTGGATTTGCTTCGATCCCGCACCCCGATACCATGAAGCCCAAGAATTTTCTTGAGGTTACTCCAAAAGCGCATTTGGTCGGATTCAACTTCATCTATATTTTCGAAGGGCGTGGAAGGTCTCCTCAAGGTCGGCGACGTGGTTCTTTGTGGATTTGCTTTTTTACAAGCATATCATCCACGTAGACCTCCATGTGCGGCTGATCTGCTCTTTTGAAGATCTTGTTCACCAACCATTGATAGGTCGCCCCTACATTTTTGAGGCCAAAAGGCATGACCCTGTAACAATAAAGACCACGGTTAGTAATAAAAGTAGTTTTTTCTTCGTCCTCAGGTACCATCCTGATTTGTTGTAGCGAAAAATACATCCATGAAAGTGAGAAGCTCATGGCCCGAGGTTGCATCCACTAATTGGTCAATTCTAGACAGAGAGTAACTGTCCTTCGGAAAGGCTTTGTTTAGCTTTTTGAAGTCTATACACATCCTCCACTTGCCGTTCGCCTTCTTAATGAGAACCACATTGGAGACCCAGTTCGAGTAGTTGACTTCTCTGATGAACCCGACTTTCAGGAGTTTATCAACTTCCTCAGCTATTGCCACTTGCCTTTCCAGTGCATGACTTCGGATTTTTTCCTTCGTCGGTTGATGTTTGGGATTAACAGCCAACCGGTGTTCCATGACTCCACATCAATCCCTGCATGTCCGTCGAAACCCAAGCAAAACATCCGCATTCTTTTGTAGAAAATTTATGAGCTGTGTCCGTATCTTCTTTCAGGTTAGAGCCGATCTTTACCACATGCTCCTCATTCCCATCGTTCAAAGGAATTGAGACAAGATCTTCAATTGGCTCACCCTGTTCTTCAGCAGGTCGTCGTGGGTGTCCAATCCATCAACCAGACAAGGGTCGGACTGACCTTTCTTTGAAGGGCTATGTTGTAGCAGTGTCTTGTCAGGGCTTGATCTCCTCTGACCTCTCTGACTCCTTAGCTAGTTGGAAACTTCAGCTTCAAGTGGTAGGTCGATACCACAGCTCGGAGGACATTGAGGCTAGGTCGGCCGAGTATTGCGTTGTAGGCAGACGGCACCCTTACTACCAAAAAATCCACTTGCGCTCTTGATTGCTTTGGGTACCGACCTGCAACCACGGTTAAAATTATTACCCCCTCCACTGGAACAGCATCGCTAGTGAACCCTACCAACGGGGAGTTTATCGGCCCTAATCGACCATCCGAAATGGATTTTTCGAGAATGCATCGTAAAACAGAATGTCGACCGAGCTTCCACTATCAACAAGAATGCGGCATACATCATAGTCAGCAATGTTTAAAGAAACTACAACTGCATCATTATGGGGGAATTGAATCTCTCAGGCATCTTCTTCAGTAAAGGTTATAGACTCTTCAGTCTTCTGCCGCTTGGGTGGTACGGCCGATCCACTGGCTGCTCCCCACCGAGGTCCTCCAGAGATGGTGTCGACGATCCTGGTTGGAGGCCGATCTTCCGACTGTTCCTCCTTCTTTGGCAGCTCTGGCTGTGGTAGGGCCCTCGGTCGATCCTCTCTACCTTCAGGTTGGCATCGGATGAATCTATCGAGCCGACCCTATCTGATGAGCTCCTCGATCTGTCGGTTCATCTCTTCGAACCTTTGATCTTGGAGATCTTCTCGATTGTGAGTCTCGAGGTTTTCCTGATGGAACGGAGGTAGGGACCCTCCGAGGGTGGAATTATGATCGGACGAAGGGCTCTCCACCTTCTGCTTCCCTTTTTTGGGGAAGACAGGGGGACTGGCCCATGTGGCCCACCCGATCGTGGTATTCTGGAACTCCGATGATGCTCTTTCCAGCCGCACTGATGCCTGCGGCTGCTGCAGCATGGCCTGCACTGCTTCAAGAGGCCTCTGACCTACTGAACCAACAAGTCGAACTGCTCCATGCCGACTGTCGTTGTCGGAGGAGGAGGAGCCTAGAAAACTGGAGATGAGATCGGAGCTTGCGGGTCTCGCTGAGATCTGGCCGTGGAGGCCATGGATCGCCCGGTGGATGCCTATCAGGGAGGCATCAGGTGGAGATCTGGCAGGAGAAGAAGGATAAAATGTTGAAGAAGATGACTGAAGACAATCCCAAATAGTACTCCTTTAAAACAAGGGTACTGCGAAGACATAGAGCCCTTCCTCTAGCACCAATTCTGTTGGTGCATAATTCCACCGACGTCGGAGAAGCTGGAGTTAAGGGGATCGCATCCACCATCGGGACCTGCAAGGAAAGTCTAAATCAGAGTTGGGGGTGCTCCGACAAGACCCTCCGATGCTTAAGTCAGTACTCTGCCTCAACAGAAATGGAGCACTCAAATAAAATTTTAGCAGAGTTTCGAGACAGAGTTTTTAGCTTAGAGAAAAACGTATCTAAAGGTCCCTTTTTATAGATGGAGAGCATAACTGATCAACAGTGATGTTTGTAACCGCCTGGTAGTGGGCCATTCATGGCCACGCGAAGTTTGTTGCGAAGAGTAGTGGCGTCAGTGGGCCGTTCAGAGCCATATGGAGTTTGTTATGGAGAGTGGAGTGGTGTCCGTTGTCGTGACTTGCCAGAGAGTGGTGGGGCCACATGGAATCTGTTACAGAGAGTGGAGTGGTATAGTGGCCATTGTCATGACTTGCCAGAGAGTTCGGGCCTGACGGCTGAAGCTCGGCTGGGACGTCTGATGGAGCGGAATGGCTCTCTGTTTCTGCAATCTAAAAGAGGCTCGGATATTTTCAAGGTTGCTAACGAGTCCACTGTTGTCGGGTGCCTAGAGTGCTGATGCTGCAGGCAAAAGTTATCTACTGTAGAAGCTCGGACAGGGGCTTTCTGTTGGAGATGTCCGATTTCATGAGGAATCTGGCAGAGGGTCGACCGACAGTGGAGTTTGGATGGCGTTGTGGGGGTTCGTCCGCTGGAGGAGTCTTAAGGATACTGTGGAAGGTCGAATGTTGGAGGAGTTCGGGATTCAATTTGGTTATAGAAGTTCGGATGAAGACCAGCTATCGTGGAAGTTCAGATGGAGACTTCTTATTATAGGAAGCTCGAACGAAGATCGGCTGCCGTGGAAGCTTGGATGGAGACTTCTTATTGTAGAAGTCCCACTGCTAGAGAAGCTCGATCATTGATGAAGTTTGGAAGAAGTTCAGAGTAGAGATTCGGCTGGTAGAGTTCGTCCATTGTAGGAGTTCATCTGGAATCCATCCGCTGTAGAAGTTCGGCTAGGATCCGGCTCTTGTTGGAGCTCGGATGAAATCCGAAAGGTGGTCGACCACCGTAGAACTTGGATGGAGTCTGATTACTGGTAGAAGTCCTGCTATTGGAGAAGCTTGGACATTGATGAAGGTCTGGAAGAAGTTCGGAGTAAAGTCATCTGTGGTCGGAAGAAGTCTAGAAGAGAATCGGAGAATAGTTGATCGCTGTAGAAAATCGACTGATAGTGAAGCTTGAAAAGTGCTTGGAGTAGCCCGGTAGATGAATGGAGGAGCTCATTATTGGAGAAGCTCAGATGGTATTATGGAAGCTCGAACGATCGGGAAAGTTCAGAAAGATGCCTCACAAGGTCGGAAGCCGGAAGAGTCTTGGGAGGGTTGGCTTCTTACAAACTTTGGCTGGGGTTATTTTATACCCAACACACTTAATGGGAGGCAATGATCTAGTTATCACCATAACTATTTTATTTTAAGGACCTAATAATTTTAGAGGATTTAGTTGATTTAGAAGAGGAGGTTTAGAAGAACCAGCTTATCATGATCCTCCCACTAGCTTCATCAAGTCAGCTTAAGGGAAACCATTAAAAAGGCTGGTCTAGGAGCACCTAAATTAGTCACACTGATTTTTCTAGCTGACATGGGTTAGCTCGAATAGTCAAGTGATTCGATCAAAATATAATTTTATCAAGAGACCAGGTAAGTTTGATTGATAGGAGGGTCTACCAAAGCTTGCCTTAGACACCATCAGAAATGGTCAGGTAAGCGGGCTCTCAAATAAAAACCACCGGTCTGGTTTACCTTAGACACCAATTGATTTAATTAGTTTCGATTAGATCAACTAATAGTTTGTGCTAGACCGCTTAGCCAAGAATCAAGTCCATTTGATTCTTGTTAAAATATGGACTTGACCAACTACAACTATTGTAATTGATCCAAAAAATCCTTGACCTAATCCAAGACAACAATTGATTAGATTTAGTCAATTCTCTAATTAAGTCCATCTTTAATCTAACCTTAGGTCTAATCTAATTGATAGACCTAATTCCACTAACCCATTAACCCAATGTGTTATGATTTGTGTCTTAGGTTCTTCAATTCACAATCCTAGAACCTAATCAAACAACTTCTTAATTCTCAATTAAGTTTTGGGCTGAGGGTTGGGGTTCGACTTTTCAAAAATAATTTTTATATTCGTAAAATATTTTTACAATATGGTTCTACCAATCAAGATGCATGTTTGATTTACAATCAAAATGCGAGTGAAATAAGCATGAAACTACTTCAGATCTAATCTAAACTGGTTCATGTAATTGAAATAATTTCAACTTTAAACTACGAAAATTTTTCAGATAAATATATGATGGTTCTTTACACAAAATTATTAACCAAAAGATTTTATTTTAGATTTAAACATCTTTTAAATCTAATAAATCATAAATTTAATCTAGATCATATCTAACAAATTTATAATTAAGATGATCTATATGAATTAGGACAATCTTTGCTCTGTAAGGGGTAAACCTTACAGCAGGACAACCTACAGTTTGTGATTGATCTAAAAATTTTAATTTTAGATTTAACAATCAGATTATAAATTAGATCTAATCTAAGAAATATTCTAAGCATGTATATAATAATCATGTAATAAACAACCTTGCTCTGATACCAATTGAAGGAACCAGATCTAGGGTTTCAAGGTTAGATCTTGAAATTTTTTCAAGATCAAACAGCGAAAGACTAAATAAATCAAAATTTATCTTATAAAATTAGAGAATCCCTAGATCTAAGATCCTATTACAAGATTATTATATGATATTAAATCAAAAATTAAAATATAAAGAGCAAGAACTACATGTTGATCATATCAACATGTTTCAATACTACATCTAATGTATGTAAAATATAATAGATCAGATCTATTACCTTGCAGTTAGATGTTCTAACTTTGCTGATCCGAGCTTGAGGATGATGTTGCAAGCCGTAGTTCATGATTGATCTAAAATTTTAATTTTAAATTTAATAATCAGACTATAAATTAGATTTTAATCTAAAAATAATCTAAGCATATTAAATAATCATGTAATAAACAATCTAGGCTCTGATACCAATTGAAGTAATCAGATCTAGGGTTTCAGGATTAGATCTTGAAACTTTTCCAAGATCATGTAGCGAAAGACTAAAATAAATCAAAATTTATTTTATAAAACTAAAAAATTTTTAGATCTAAGATCCTATTATATGATTGTTACATGGCATTAAATCAATAATTAAAACATACAGAGAATGAACTACATGTTGATCATATCAACATGTTTCTATGCTACATCTAATGTATGTAATAAACAATAGATCAGATCTATTACCTTACAAGTTAGATGTTCTAACCTTACTGATCCGTGCTTGAGGATGATGTTGTGAGCCACATATGCATCTGATCTCTAAGAGTCATCCACACGAGCCACGAATCTCAACCAGAAGTTCTGCTCCAGGAAATCAGCACAGTATGCTAGTACTGTGCTGATCTTTTTTTGATGGTTGATCAGGTGCCTCCTTCTTTTTGATTTGGACTCTTTCAAAGATGAGAAGTAGGAGGAGGAGTTTCAAATCTGAGACACTCTCAGAAAACTCAAGATGAAGAAAGGGAAGAGATGAACACAACAATCCTAGAAGAAGACCCTCTTCTTCTTCTCTTTGATCTCTCTAGACACCCTATCTTGGTGTCTATTATATCTCTATGCCCCAATCTTCTTTCTCTCTGATTTTTGTATGCCCCAAAGGTCTCTCCTTGGTATATTTTTTTACAAAAATTTTATGAAGAAATTTATTGTTGCTCCTAGATTGATTTGATGACTACAAACAGTTGGAAGGGATACAAATAATTTTTATGTGAAAAGACCTTATGCTCTACAGGGACAAAATTGTAATTTCATCAAAACTCTGATTTGATAGAATCATCGTGTAGAACAAATGATATGTAATCTATTGGTGAAAGTTTCATGGTTTTTGGACTTATATTTTTGGAGTTATGAAGGTTTGAAGTTCATGAGTCGACTCATGAGTCAACTCATGAAACTATGAGCTGATTGGCACGCAAAGATTAGCCATGGCACGCTGTTTTCTGGCTTGGCACGACCTGTGAGTCGACTCATGAGTCGACCCACAAGGCATGAGTCGACTCATGAGTCGACCTCTGCTGTTTTGGGCCAAGAAAATCCAGAAACCCAATCTCTGGACTTTGCAACAGAGGTCGACTCATGAGTCGACCCCTGAGGCATGAGTCGACTCATGAGTCGACTCATATGTCGGGATTTGCCTGTAACGGCTAGTTTTTGGCCAGATTTGGTTGCTTTTTAATGCTGCTTTTTGTGCTCTAACGGCTCTTTTTCTGCCTAGTTTGTTTTTCCTTGTCTCTTAAGGCTATAAAGGTTTCAAAAGGTGGAAAACAAAAAAGAAGGAGATCCAAATATCCAAGAGGCATTCAAGTGATTTGAAAAGAGAAAATCAAGAGCATTCAAGAGGGCATTCAAGTGCATTCAAGAGAGAGTTTCTCAAGCCAACTTCTCAACCTCATTCAAGAGCTCATTTAAAGCCTTCAAGAAGCCTTCAATCAAGCTCACCAACTCCTCAAGCATTTACTTCATCTCTCATCCACTTTGAGGAAATCCAAGAAGGGCTTCTTCATTTGAGTAAAGCGTATTTATTGTTATATTCGCTCACTTAAGGAGCTATTCTTGTACTTATTTGTGCTCTAAACTGATTTATCTTGTGAGCAATTGTTTTTGTTTTGGAGGGTTTCCAAAACAAGGAAAGGTTGATCCGAACCTGAAATCGGAGTGTGTGGGTCGGCTTGTACCCGGAAACAAGTGGACTAGCTTGGGATAGCTAGTGTCGGAGTTTCCGAGGTTGTATTCGGGTTGAATACAAAGTTTAGTGGATTGGAATTCCCAAGTAGGAGCTTGGGGAGTGGATTAGGTGCAAGGTTGGCACCGAACCACTATAAATCATTGTGTTTGTGGCATGCTTTATTGTTTCTCTTTAATTCTCCATTATATCCTTGCATTCTTGTTTTAAGTAATTAATCTCAAACCAAAGTCTCTCTCTTCATTCATCAAGCTTTTGATATATAATTTTTTACAAGTAATTAGTTAAGCCTAAAATTTTTAAAACCCAATTCACCCCCCCTCTTGGGTTGCATAGCTGGGCAACAAGTGGTATCAGAGCCCGGTGCTCTAGCCCTTCTTTGATCTAACAATCAAAGAGCCAAAGATCTATGGCAACCCACGTCGGCACTTCTCTAGCCGAGGGGCAATCTACCAACCGACCTCCACTTTTCAATGGGTCTAACTACACCTATTGGAAAGCTGGATGAAGATTTTCATACAAGCACTAGACTATGATATGTGGAGTATCATAGTGAACGGTCCACACACACCCACCAAGATAATAGATGGTGAGGAGTCAACCAAACCCGAAAGAGAATGGGATGAGGTTGATAAGAAATTGCACAGTTAAATGCTAAAGCTATGAATGTTCTTTACTGTTCACTTGATGCAAATGAATTTAATCGCATTTCTACCTGTGCATCTGCTAAAGAAATATGGGATAGGTTAGAAGTAACCCATGAGGGAACAAATCAAGTAAAGGAGTCTAAAATAAACATGCTTGTACATAAATATGAGTTATTTAAAATGGAGCATGATGAGTCCATAACTGCTATGTTTACTCGCTTTACTGATATAATTAATGGTTTGAAGAGTCTTGGCAAATCTTATACTAACAGTGAACTTGTAAGGAAGATTCTCAGGTCATTGCCAAGAACCTGGGAAGCCAAGGTGACTGCTATCCAAGAAGCAAAGGACTTGAACACTCTACCTCTAGAAGAGCTTCTTGGATCCTTGATGACTCACGAGCTTAGCATGAAGCAACATCAAGAGGATGAAGTCAAAAGAAGAGAACCATTGCCCTCAAATCCACAGCCTCTCCTGATGAAGAAACTGACGATACAGAAGATGAAGAACAGGATGAAGAAATGGCACTCATCACCCGAAGATTCAAGAAGTTCCTAAGAAAGAGGAAACAGGGGATGAGAAAGAGACCTTTCACAAAAGGGGAACAAAGCAAAGAGAAAGAAAAAGATCAACCCCTTATATGCTATGAGTGCAAGAAGCCGGGGCATTTCAAATCCGAATGTCCACAATTGAAGAAAGGTCCCAAAAAGTTCAAAAAGAAGGAATGATGGCCACATGGAGTGCGAGCGACGACTCAAGCTCCGATGAGGAGACCTCAACAGAACAAGCCAACCTGTGCCTTATGGCACACGATAATGAGGTAATTCTGAAAACCCTAGTGATTTTACTTTTGAAGAATTGCATGAAGCCTTCAATGATTTAATTGATGAATTGAAGAAACTAGGAATGAAAAACAAAGAACTAAAACTAAAAATCAGTCTTTAGTAAAACAAGCAGAAAATCTTTCAGTTGAAAAATCTACTTTGCTTCAAGAGAACCAAAGCCTAAAGAATGATATTAATAAGCTGAAACCTATAGTAGATAAATTCACCTTAAGTTCAAACAAACTAAATATGATTCTTGAAAATCAAAAGGCCATATATGATAAGGCCGGACTTGGCTATAACCCCTTAAAGAAACAAAAATTTCTGAAAAATATTTATGTAAATTATTCAAGTAACAAGCTACCAATACTACTTGTTTTAAATGTGGTAGAATAGGGCATAAATCTTACACTTGTGCAAACATAACTGTAAAGAAAATATGGGTTCCAAAAGGAACCATCTTGACTAACCAAAAAGGACCCAAGAAAGCTTGGTACCTAAAACAAAAACTTGATATTTGTTTGCAGGTGTGTCTAGCATCCCATGGAGAAAACAGAAATGGTATCTGGACAGTGGATGCTCGAGACATATGACTGGTGATGAATCATAATTCATCATGCTTGATGCTAAGGATGGAGGGATGGTCACCTTTGGAGATAATGGCAAAGGAAAGATCATCGGGATAGGTAACATTGGTATCACTCCCTCCAAATATATTGAAAATGTTTTGTTAGTTAAAGGTTTAAAGCATAACTTACTTAGCATTAGTCAATTTTGTGATAAAGGGTATAAAGTAGTTTTTGAATCATCTGTTTGTATTGTGACTAGTCCTGTTAATGATGGCATCAAATTTATAGGACATAGACATGGCAATGTTTATATGGTAGATCTAAATGATTTAGCCAAATTAGACATGCAATGCCTAGTATCCTTAAATGCTAAAGTTAATGAGACTAGTTGGCTTTGGCATCGTAGACTTGCTCACATTAGCATGCATTCTCTTTCAAAATTAATTAAGAAAGAATTAGTTGATGGCTTGCCTAAACTGAATTTTGAAAAAGATAGGATTTGTGATGCATGTCAATTAGGTAAGCAAACTAGAGTTTCATTTAAATCCAAAAAATTGTTTCAACTTCTAGACCATTAGAGCTTTTGCATATGGATTTATTTGGACCAACTAGAACCACAAGTCTAGGAGGAAAACGATATGGTTTTGTAATAATAGATGATTATTCACGTTTTACTTGGGTTTTCTTTTTGGCACACAAAGATGAAACTTTTCATATTTTCACTAAATTTCATCGAAAAGTCACTAATGAAAAAGGATTTTCAATTCAAAATATTAGAAGTGACCATGAACTGAATTTGAAAATCAAGACTTTGAAAAATTTTGTGATGAGAATGGAATCGGCCATAACTTCTCTGCTTCCTAGAACACCCCAACAAAATGGGGTAGTTGAAAGGAAAAACAGAACTTAGAAGAAATGGCCCGTACCATGCTTTGTGAAAGCAACCTTCCAAGATATTTTTGGGCGGAAGCTATTAACACAGCATGTTACATTTTAAATCGTGCTTTAATTAGATAATTTTTTAAGAAAACCCCCTATGAACTTTGGAAAGGAAGAAAACCAAATATTGCATATTTTCATGTTTTTGGTTGCCGATATTTTGTATTAAATAATGGTAAGGAAAGACTTGGTAAATTTGATGCAAAATCAGATGAAGCAATCTTTCTGGGTTACTCCTCTACTAGTAAAGCTTTTAGAGTTTTTAATAAAAGAACTTTAGTAGTTGAGGAGTCCATTCATGTTGTCTTTGATGAATCTAACGATCTTCCTTCAAGGAAGAATGAGGGTGTTGATGATGCAGATCCATTAATAGAAGGTATGAAGGAGATCACTCTGAAAGATTCAGCCACTCCAGAGGACAAGGAACAAGAAGACAAACAAGATGAGATAGGTGAGAAATTCAAGAACAACCTTAAGGTACAATGACCTACCCAAGGAATGGAGGTATGTTCACAACCACCTAAGGAGTTAATTATTGGTGATCCTATGCATGGTGTAAAAACTCGCTCTTCACTTAGAGATGTGTTTAATCATTGTGCTTTTGTATCTCATTTTGAACCTAAAACTATTGAAGAAGCTGAAAAAGATCATAATTGGATTAATGCAATGCAAGAGGAACTTAATCAATTTGAAAGAAATAATGTTTGGACTTTGGTTTCAAGACCTAAAAACTGTTCAATAATTGGCACAAAATGGGTCTTTAGAAACAAATTAGATGAGCATGGTAATGTAATTAGAAATAAAGCAAGATTGGTTGCTAAAGGATATAATCAAGAAGAAGGGATTGATTTTGATGAAACCTTTGCACCAGTAGCTAGATTAGAAGCCATTAGACTTCTACTTGCATATGCTTGCTTTATGAAATTCAAATTGTTTCAAATGGATGTTAAAAGTGCATTTTTAAATGGATTTATTGCTGAAGAAGTTTATGTAGAACAACCCCCTGGATTTGAAAATCATGCCTTTCCTAATCATGTCTTTAAATTAAATAAGGCATTATATGGATTAAAACAAGCACCTAGAGCATGGTATGATAGACTAAGCAAATTTTTACTAAGTAATGGTTTTTCAAGAGGTAATGTAGATACAACCCTCTTTATCAAAAGAAATCAAAATGATATGTTAGTTATACAAATTTATGTTGATGACATAATTTTTGGGTCTACTAATGAATCCTTTGTCAAGACTTTGCTAAGCTTATGCAGGGAGAGTTCGAGATGAGCATGATGGGAGAACTCACCTTCTTCCTCGGACTCCAGATCAAAAATCAAAAGAGGGAATCTCCATCACCCAAAGCAAGTACACCAAGGAACTACTCAAAAGATTTGGAATGGAGAACTCCAAACCCATTGGCACACCAATGAGTCCCTCATGTAAGCTTGACAAGGATGATGAAGGTAAATGTGTAGACTTAAAATACTATAGAGGCATGATTGGATCATTATTATATTTAACTGCAAGTAGGCCTGATATCATGTTTAGTGTTTGTTTATGTGCTAGATATCAATCTAATCCTAAAGAATCTCATTTGAATGCTGTTAAAAGAATCCTTAGATACTTAAATGGTACTCAAACTTTAGGGTTATGGTACTCTAAGGACTCACAAATAGATTTATTAGGATATTCTGATGCTGACTTTGCTGGATGTAAACTAGATAGAAAAAGCACAAGTGGAACTTGTCAATTTCTTGGAGTTAACCTAATCTCATGGTTTAGCAAGAAACAAAATTCGGTAGCACTGTCTACGGCTGAGGCCGAATACATTGCAGCCGGAAGTTGTTGTGCTCAAATCTTGTGGATTAAGCAACAACTCGAAGACTTTGGAATTAAACTTAATGAAACACCAATAAGATGTGACAACACAAGTGCCATAAATCTATCTAAAAATCCTATTCAACACTCAAGATCCAAACATATTGAAATAAGACATCACTTCATAAGAGAACATGTTCAAAACAAAAATATAATTCTTGAATATGTTTGCACCGAAAATCAATTAGCTGATATCTTTACAAAGGCCCTTAGTGAGGATAGATTCTGTGAAATTAGGAGAAATCTAGGAATTCTTGATCCATTTGCCTGAATTATTTTTTAAATTCCAATGATTTATGGTCAAAATCTCCTAAGAGCTCAATTTCCAACACCTTTCTTGGTCCCAAAAGCTCAAGTTTTTCATTCTAAAAAACTCATCTTAGAGCTAAACTCATTCTCCCCAAAATTCAAATTTTTCTGGAATTTATTCACATTTTTTCTGATTTTCTGAACTTCATGAGTCGACCCCCATGAGTCGACTCAATGGCAAACTTGTAATTCCCAGCAACTTCCAACGGGCTGAAGGGTTTATATGTTGAATTACTGTTCGTGAGCCGACCCTCACGCTCGTCTTCCTCCTTCCGAAATCCATTCTCCCTTCTCCCATTTGCTCCATTTCCTAGGCTTGAGCTAGTGGAACTCCTCCCGCCTCCTCTCCACCGCAAATAGCCACTCCGGGAAAGGTTCTTTTGTGACCTCTTCCCTTGTTCTTCACGGTTGGAGCATGCCCTAGCACTCCACCGTCCCTCTCAAATCCACTCATTCTCTCCTCCAAAACCTCAAATCACTCTCTTATAATCCTTCCTCCACTCCTTCACTTGCTCCTCAAGTCTCCTCGCCTGCTATTGAAGAGGGTATGGCACCAAAAATGAAACTTCCCCAAAGGAGAAAGTCTGTCCGGGAACTTGAAGAAAGTGTCAGAAGGAAAAGACAAGCGGCACAGTCCACCTCTGCTCCCGTTCCAGATTCAGTTCAAGGTCCTTCACAGTCTTCTCAAACTCCCAGTAAGAACCCTCTCTCAGATAGAAAAGTAGAAACCGGGAAAAATATTGACTTCCGGTTCTTTGAAAGTGAGGGATTTTCTTTAGCAAGTAAGATCAAAACTCAGGGATGGAGCTTTTACTGTTTACTCAAAGAAGTCACCTTTGTTGACCTTGTTAGGGAGTTTTATCAGAATCTTATTTATGGAAATGGGTCTGTAACTTCAACTGTGAAAGGGATTGATATCTGTCTGGATCCTGTCATTTTAGGGGAGATTTTACACTTACCTAGTGAAGGTTATGCATACATGGAACTCCCCGTGAAAGAAGAAGGTATAAGTGTTATACTTGGAGGAACCTACTAAGGGAATTTGAATAAACTAGAGGCCAAGATTTTACCTATAGAAATGAGAATCTTACATCAAATGGTCACAAAACTTTTCTTCCCTAGGAGTGGTAGGCACGATCTTCTGTCAGGCAGGGACATATGCATTATGTTTCACATTATCACAGAAACCCCCTAAACCTCCCAGCACTTATGATAGAGGCCATGAGAGAGACTCTGAACAGATCTAAGGCACATTTGCCTTATGGTATGGCCCTGACTAGAGTTTTCAGGAGGTTTGGAGTTAGTTGTGAGGGGAGGCTCCCACCAAATTGTCTCATGTTGATACCTTCAACCTTCACACCTTGCATCGAATGGGGTT
The DNA here is from genome assembly GCF_000442705.2 of Elaeis guineensis. NCBI lineage: Eukaryota > Viridiplantae > Streptophyta > Magnoliopsida > Arecales > Arecaceae > Elaeis > Elaeis guineensis. The sequence continues at coordinate 75,395,868 of NC_025995.2, read as the reverse complement.
CACAAAAAGTGGTGGTGGTTGGATCAGGGGAGCTGAGGAGAGAGCAGAAGAAAAAGCAGAAGAGAGAACAGAAGAAAGAGCAGAAGAGAGAGCAGAAGAAAGAGCTGAGGATACAGCAGAAGTCAGAGCTGAAGAAGAAGAAGGTCCATCATCTCCTGTTCATGGCTTCAGGGCAGCTTCACCAGATATACAGTTCTTTCCGGATCCAGAGGCTGGCCCTTCTGAGTTTACCAGGATACCCACACCTGTGCATCAGCCAGAGAGCAGAGCACCTCCGCCAGAGTTCACACTGTCCGATTATCAGATTGAGCGGATTGCACAGCGTATGGTCTCTTTGATGTCGAGTCAGATGAGCAGTACTTCATTTGTACCAGGGGCTACTTCTACTGATCAGACTTTGACTCCCCACATCTCCACAGTATATCAGATGATGGCAGATCAGTCCATGAGGATTCAGCAGCTTGAGGACACTGTTCTGAGATTGACTGGCAGAGTTCTCGAGTTACAGGGGCAGGTCTTCGATTTGGCACACCCTCAGCCTCAGGAGTCTTCGATTGAGGTCACTGATCTCACTGCAGAGGCCGGCAGACTCAGAGGAGCTCTTGAGGGCGGTTATGAGTTACTGAGGAAGGAGATCAGAGGATCAAGTGAGCAAGCTACTACTCAGTTCACTGCACTTCTCCAGGCTGTCTCCAGGGCACTGACTGTACTTGACTCCATCAGACTTACCCTTTCAGTTCAGTCCCTAGCTTCTCAGCGTTCTCAGCCACCCAGTTCCTCTCGTTCGCCTGCTCGTGCCAGTTCTTCCTCTCGTGCCAGAGGCAGACGGGGTCGAGGACGCATCTCAGATCCAGATCCATCTGATCCTTATCACATTTCTGATGATTCTGATCATTGATCATTTCTAGATCCTAGGTCTTAGTATTTAGTCCTCTCTAGGATCTGTATTTTTGGGGCCATGTATTGACATGAGCTAGTTGACTTTGTATGTTACTTTTTATGTTACAATCTATGTACTGAAACAATTATGGCTTTACCTTTGGAATGATGATTATCTTACTTTGGTCATATATTCTCTTTTGTGAAATATTGTCTTCTCTTTATGGTATTATCATTTTATGATTGCTGTTAATAGTTGCTTCATTAAGGGGGAGCAAACCCTACAAGAGGAAAAATTAAAGAATGCTTCAGAAAAAGGACTTAACCTTGTTTGATGATGTCAAAAAGGGGGAGAAATTAAACACAAAGAAATCCATCAAAAGCAAACACTACAAATTATGAGAAATTAATACATTGACAATTTTAAGTACAAATGCTAAATATACTGCAAATAAGTACCTTTTAAAATTACTTATACTCTAATTTGCTGTAAACCATTGAATATGCTTTGATAGGCTTTGAAATTTCAAACCTACTCTGATATATTGAATACATTGCTCTAATACTTTGACAATTTTACTACTCCGATACATTACTCAATTTTACTCTGATACATTGAAAAACTATTTTTATTACTCTGATACTTTGTAAAATTGTTTTCCCTACACTGATACATTGCAGGATTTTCATTTCTCTTGCTCTGATATATCTTAAACTTAAATGATCTAATACTCTTTCCAAATCAACTATTCAATATGCTTTGGCACACATGACTAGTTTTGAGAATTGAGAAAATTTTTCAAAATACAGTTTGCTCTGATAATAAAATCAAATTTTCTGCTCTAACACCAAAACAATAATCCAATGAGCATATCTTCCAATCTTTAAGCAAATGGGCAAACTACTTATGCATATAACCATTTGTTTCACATGCCAAAAGAATCATACTCTTTTCAAGCATATGCTTTTGAAATTCATGATTCATATAAATGCTTTTGTTCAAATATTTTGTCATCATCAAAAAGGGGGAGATTGTTGCTCCTAGATTGATTTTGATGACTACAAAACAGTTTGAAGGGATACAAATATTTTTTATGTGAAAAAGACCTTATGCTCTACAGGGGCAAAATCGTAATTTCATCAAAACTCTGATTTGATAGCATCATCGTGTAGAACAAATGATATGTAATCTATTGGTGAAAGTTTCATGATTTTTGGACTTATATTTTTGGAGTAATGAAGGTTTGAAGTTCATGAGTCGACTCATGAGTCAACTCATGAAACTATGAGCTGATTGGCACGCAAAGATTAGCCATGGCACGCTGGTTTTCTGGCTTGGCACGACCTGTGAGTCGACTCATGAGTCGACCCACAAGGCATGAGTCGACTCATGAGTCGACCTCTGCTGTTTTGGGCCAAGAAAATCCAGAAACCCAATCTCTGGACTTTGCAACAGAGGTCGACTCATGAGTCGACCCCTGAGGCATGAGTCGACTCATGAGTCGACTCATATGTCGGGATTTACCTGTAACGGCTAGTTTTTGGCCAGATTTGGTTGCTTTTTAATGCTGCTTTTTGTGCTCTAACGGCTCTTTTTCTGCCTAGTTTGTTTTCCCTTGTCTCTTAAGGCTATAAAAAGTTTCAAAAGGTGGAAAACAAAAAAGAAGAGAGATCCAAATATCCAAGAGGCATTCAAGTGATTTGAAAAGAGAAAATCAAGAGCATTCAAGAGGGCATTCAAGTGCATTCAAGAGAGAGTTTTCTCAAGCCAACTTCTCAACCTCATTCAAGAGCTCATTTAAAGCCTTCAAGAAGCCTTCAATCAAGCTCACCAACTCCTCAAGCATTTACTTCATCTCTCATCCACTTTGAGGAAATCCAAGAAGGGCTTCTTCATTTGAGTAAAGCGTATTTATTGTTATATTCGCTCACTTAAGGAGCTATTCTTGTACTTATTTGTGCTCTAAACTGATTTTATCTTGTGAGCAATTGTTTTTGTTTTGGAGGGTTTCCAAAACAAGGAAAGGTTGATCCGAACCTGAAATCGGAGTGTATTGGGTCGGCTTGTACCCGGGAAACAAGTGGACTAGCTTGGGATAGCTAGTGTCGGAGTTTTCGACGGTTGTATTCGGGTTGAATACAAAGTATAGTGGATTGGAATTCCCAAGTAGGAGCTTGGGGAGTGGATGTAGGTGCAAGGTTGGCACCGAACCACTATAAATCATTGTGTTTGTGGCATGCTTTATTGTTTCTCTTTAATTCTCCATTATATCCTTGCATTCTTGTTTTAAGTAATTAATCTCAAACCAAAGTCTCTCTCTTCATTCATCAAGTTTTTGATATATAATTTTTACAAGTAATTAGTTAAGCCTAAAATCTTTAAAACCCAATTCACCCCCCCTCTTGGGTTGCATAGCTGGGCAATAGGCTGGGAGGAGCACATCGGTGAATAGCTCATACGCCAGCTGATAGTCTTCTAAGGCTGAAGCTTCAAGCCTTAGTGTAGCCGGCATGATCTCGAAAGTCCCAACCTCTCCAGCTGGTGCATCCTCCGGGAAGAATGCGATGATAGGAGGAGCCAGCAAGCTTTTAAATTATCTTTTCAGGGGCTGGCAGACTCAGGATTGCCTCTTCGAAAGCTCGACTCGTTTGGCTTCTTTGATCCCCATCAGAAGCTGAAGAAGTTGAGCCAACCCTACTACTTTGAGGTCATTGGTGCAAGGAGGCTTCGGACCCTAGGACCCAGAAGCCGACAACACGAGGGGATGTATTGAGAATCATCTCCTAAAGTCAATTATCAGTCTGTTGATGGTTGTGCTTATCATTATAATTGTATATAAATTATTAAATTAATAAATTTTATTTAATTTTTTCATCACTGTGTACATCTCATTTTGAACTCCTGTTATGTGATGAAGTCCTTAGAACTACTTGATTTGATATAGGAGGATATATCGTTTAGTCTTTAAATGAGTTCGCGATCAAATGATATGCTATTACTAGGATGATAGACATATCAAATGTAGGTCATTGTGTGCCATTTTAGGTTAGTTATTTTCTTAACCAAAAAGCGTGGAGATGCTGGTATGGCATGCAGGTGAAATATAGGAGTATATTTTACTGAACATGATCAATTTCAGAGTACTCTGCTGTCAAGAGTCACTCCGAAGGGATATAGGTATAAGTATCCCTCTGATCTAAGATCATCAAGGTGACTTACAAGCAACTCACTATGCTTTGATGCTAGACTACTTGAATTTTTAATTCAGTGATGAAAGATTTTTGGATATGGTTAAGTACTTGTGAAGTCAGTGTGTGAGTCAAGATGGAATTGACCCCTCTGAATAAGTAGGAGTTAATGTATCAGTGTGTTTCAATTCAGTAAAATCTTGGTCGGGATAATCCATGTGATGGATTTTAAAAAATTAAAATATAATGTGGATGACCATATCAGAGTTGGCAGTTAAACTCTAGGTCACCTTGAGCATTTGGGTCAAAAAAATTGTTGGTGCAAAAACTCACTTGCGCCGGAGAAGCTGGAGTCGAGGGAGTCGCGGTCGCCGTCGGGACCTGCAAAGGAAGTCTAAACTGGAGGTGGGGTTGCTCCGGCAAGACCCTCCGACGCTCAAGTCAGTTCTCTGCCTCAACAAGAATGGAGTGCTCGAACAGAGAATTTAGCAAAGTTTTGAGATGAAAAGTGAGAGCTTATAGAATAACGTATCTGGGGTTTCCCTTTTATAGACGGAGAGGGCAACAAATTGATAGCGACGCCTGTAACCGTCTGGTGGTGGGCCACCCAAAGTCAGGAGGAATTTATTACGGAGAGTAATGGAGTGGGATCGTGGCTATCGCCGTGGCTCGCCACGTGGGATCAGTTATGGGGAGTGGAGCGGCGTCTGCTGTCGTGACTCATCTGGGGGTGGTGGAATCGCACAGGATCTGCCGTAGGGAGTGGACCAGAATCATGGCTGTTAATATGGTCTGTCAGGGAGTAATGGAGCTGCATAGGGTTCGCCGCAGGGAGTGGAGCAGTGTTGTCCGTTACTGTGGCCTGCCAGGGGTCCAGATTGGTCGGTCAAAGTTCGGTTAGAGACGGTAGCGAGGTTCGGTGCTTGTAGAAGTTTGGATGAGGTCTTTCTACAGTCGGAATAGAAGACGGAGCCTGGCTTCCGTAGGAATCTGGATGGAATCTACTTGCAGTCGGGGTCGTGGACGGAGCCCGGCTCCCGTGGGAGTCCGAACGAAGTCTATTCACAGCCGTTGGGGTCGAGGGCAAAGCCCGGCTCCCGTAGGAGTCCGGGCGGAGTCTTTCTACAGCCGTTGGAGTTGAGGATGAAGCCCGGCTCCCGTAGGAGTCCGGGTGAAGTCTTCCTGCAATTAAAGTCGAAGGTGAAGTCCGGTTCCCGTAGGAGTCCGGACAGGGCTTACCAGCAGTTGATGTTGAGGACGGAGCCCGGCTCCCGCAGGAGTCTGGGCGGAGTCTACTTGCGGTCGAAATTGTCGGCGGAGCCCGGCTCCCGTAGGAGTCCGGGTGGAGTCCCTCTTGAAATTGGAGTCGTGGGCGGAGCCCGGCTCCCGTAGGAGTCCGGGCGGAGTCCTTTCGGAGTTGAAGTCGCGGGCGGAGCCTGGCTCCCGTAGGAGTTCGGGCGGAGTCCCCTGCAATTAAAGTCAGGCGCAAAGTCTGGCTCCCATAGGAGTCCGGACGGAGCTTACCGGCAGTCGAGGTTGGCGATGGAGTCCGGCTCCCGTAAGAGTCCGGGCAGAGTCCCTCTTGAAGTTGGAGTCGTGGGCAGAGCCCGGCTCCCGTAGGAGTCCGGACGGAGTCCTCTCGGAGTTGAAGTCACGGGCGGAGCCCGGCTCCCGTAGGAGTCCGGGCGGAGTCCCCTGCAATTAGAGTCAGGCGCAAAGTCCGGCTCCCATAGGAGTCCGGACGGAGCTTACCGGCAGTCGAGGTTGGCGATGGAGTCCGGCTCCCGTAAGAGTCCGGGCGGAGTCCCTCTTGAAGTTGGAGTCGTGGGCGGAGCTCGGCTCCCGTAGGAGTCCGGGCAGAGTCCTCTCGGAGTTGAAGTTGCGGGCGGAGCCCAGCTCCCGTAGGAGTCCGGGCGGAGTCCCCTGCAATTAGAGTCAGGCGCAAAGTCTGGCTCCCATAAGAGTCCGGACGGAGCTTACCGGCAGTCGAGGTTGGCGATGGAGTCTGGCTCCCGTAAGAGTCCGGGCGGAGTCCCTCTTGAAGTTGGAGTCGTGGGCGGAGCCCGGCTCCCGTAGGAGTCCGGGCGGAGTCCTCTCGGAGTTGAAGTCACGGGCGGAGCCCGGCTCCCGTAGGAGTCCAGGCGGAGTCCCCTGCAATTAGAATCAGACGCAAAGTCTGGCTCCCATAGGAGTCCGGACGGAGCTTACCGGCAGTCGAGGTTGGCGACGGAGTCCGGCTCCCGTAAGAGTCCGAGCGGAGTCCCTCTTGAAGTTGGAGTCGTGGGCGGAGTCCTCTCGGAGTTGAAGTCACGGGCGGAGCCCGGCTCCCGTAGGAGTCCGGGCGGAGTCCCCTACAATTAGAGTCAGGCGCAAAGTCTGGCTCCCATAGGAGTCCGGATGGAGCTTACCGGCAGTCGAGGTTAGCGACGGAGTCCGGCTCCTGTAAGAGTCCGGGCGGAGTCCCTCTTGAAGTTGGAGTCGTGGGCGGAGTTCGGCTTCCATAGGAGTCCGGGCGGAGTCCTCTCGGAGCTGATTCTGTTGAGAACTTTGGCTGTGGGTATTTTGTACCCAACAGAAATGAATTATACGGTAACTATATTCAAATAGGTTCTTAAGTGTTGCTTAGCATACATTCGACCTATCCGGATGTCGAGTATCATTACTAGATAGTTACTCTGATTGGTACAGAAATCAGTTCTGTGCTACCGGCTTAGGTTCAAACCTATGAGATCATACACATTAAAAGTTTCTCTCCAATCATATAGCTAATCTGAAGAGTCTCAGTCAACGAAGACTCTGATGAAGAGTCCCACTGGATGGAGACTCTATTGAAGAGTCCCATTGGATGGGGACTCTAGAGAAGAGTCTCACTATATTTGGACTCTATCATTAATAAAAATTAATTAGTGATTAGATCACTAATTAACTTAATTTGATTGAGCATTAAAGTCTAGATCAAGTCTAATTGAATTTGATTCAATCAAGTCAAGTCTGATTAGGTTATGAGATGACCTAATCGGTAAGGGAGAAATGATCCTGATTTGATCGGATCTATAGCTCAATTAATTTATTAATTTGATCAAATTTAATTAAATTATAGGAGTCTAATTAGATTAGATTCATCATATTTTATTTAAATCTAATTGGATTGGATTTGAAAGAAATCTAATGGGTTAAACCCTAGAGTCCCAAATGAATAGGACTCTATCCCTTACGCCACCTAAATTATCTCATGCCTTTTCTCACCACATAAAATTAGTTTGTATATGAGAAAATTAAAAAATAATCCTTCTTTTATCATCCATTAAGGATAGAAATTGGTTAGTTTTGATTTGAATTCAAATTAGTTTGAATTTCAACTTAAAACCTTATCCATATCCTTCCACACATTGGCAGCTTTTGAAGGGGTCTATTGTGTATTAGAAAAAGAGATCTTTCTAATTGATTTTCAAACTCATTTTTTTTTGATAAGTCTCTCTTTAAGTTAGATAAGGGTGAAAAAAAATTGGAGTCAAATTAAAATTCAAAAGAGTCTGAATTGCAACAAACTCAATCCCTTATCCTGTTTTATCTGGTTTGTACGACAACCATAAAAAAGCCATAATTTTGTACACCAAAAGAGGAGAGCTTTTTATTGTGAGATACCAGAGAGAAAGAGGGTTGAAAATACCTTTTTGGACATCAGGATTGGGTGGGTTTTCTTGAAGAAATAGATCTAGGATTTCAGGGTTAGATGTTGAAACTTTTTCAAGATCAGACAGCGGAAGACTAAAATAAAGCAAAATTTATCTTATAAAATCAGATAATCTCTAGATCTAAGATCCTATTACATGATTATTATATGATATTAAATCAAAAATTAAAATATAAAGAGCAAGAACTATATGTTGATCATATCAACATGTTTCTATACTACATCTAATGTATGTAAATTATAATAGATCAGATCTATTACCTTGCAAGTTAGATATTCTAACTTTGCTGATCCGGACTTGAGAATGATGTTGTAAGCCGCACATGCATCCAGCCTCTAGGATTCATCCACACGAGCCCACGAATCATGATCAGAAGTCCAGTCCAGAAATTAGCACAGTATGCTAGTACTATGCTGATCCTTCTTCGATGATCGATCAGATGCCTCCTTCTTCTTGATTTGGACTCTTTTAAAGATGAAAATAGGAGAAAAAGTTTTAGAAGTGAGACACTCTCAGAAAACTCATAGATGGAAGAAGAAAAGAGGTGAACTTAGCAACCCTAGAAGAAGATCCTCTTCTTCTTCTCTTTGCTCTCACCTAGACACCTAGTTTTGTGTCTATTATATCTCCATGCCCCAACACTCTTTTTCATAATTTTTACATGCCCAAAGGTCTCTCAATTCTCTATAATTATATAAATATTAAAAAGAAATTCATCTTAAATAATTAGATATAAAGAATCTTTGTCTAGGTCAAATACCTAGTCAAGGAAAATCCAAACAGGGCAAGACAAGGGGTGCCCAACTCTTGGGCACCCCTCCTTCTTTTTCTGCCATAGACCACCAGCAAAGGGTGCACAATATGTGTCATAAAATATATAAAATTTTAGAAAAAATCTAGATAAAATCAGTGCCATAAGGAAAGAGTTTTAGTTTCCTAAAATTCTATCTCATAAAATTTGAAATCTAAACTAATTCCTACTTTGACTTGATCCACAACCATATTCCATGTAAGAGAGAAAAAGAGTGGAAAGCTTTGAGCATGCATGAAAGCCTGAGAGAGAAGGTTTTATCACACAAAATAAGAGAGAGTGGGCGTGGGGGGCTAAGTTGGTGCAAGGTGGAATCCTAGTCTTACTAGGATTCAATCTATGACTTGTTCAAATTTGGTTTCTCAAATCAAAATCAAATCAACCTAATTAAAATATATCTTAACAAATTAAAATTAATTTAATCAAATTAAATTAGATTTAAATCTAATTTAATTTTTTAATCAAATTAGAAATTAGGTTGACCCAAGTCCAAATTGAACTAGGACTAGTTTTTTCTTGCACTTGGCTTATCCAATAAACTAATTGGACTTGATCCAATCCAGTCCAAACCAAATCAAATTAAATCATATTCAATTAGACCTAATCTCATCCCATTGGCTTAATCAAATTAAGCCAATTAACAATCGAATTGCTAATCGATCCTCTTGCAACACTTGCACTAGGTTAAATATCAATCGTATTGATCGTTTAATCCTAGAATGATTCTTAATCGTTGATCAACCATTGATTGGATCGTAAACTCTAATGTGTGTGATCTCATAGGTCCGAATCTAAGTCGGTAGTACAAGAATAAATTTTTGTACCAATCAAAGTGACCATCTAGCAATGGTACCCAACGACCGGATAGGTCGAATGTGTAGAACAACATCCTTAGAACCCATGCGGATATAGTTTTCATATAATTCATCTCCTTGACCAAAATACTCATAAGACACCTCAGAGTTCAACTGTCAACTCTGAACAGGTTGTCCACATTGTATTTCAAAATATCAATCCATTTGATGGATTACCCTGACCAAGTTTTGCTAAATTAAAATACAGCGACTCATTCTTCTCCAACTCTTAGAGTGGCCAATCTCATCTTGATCACACTCCGACTTCATAAGTACTTGACTATGCCCAAAAGCCTTCTATCATTGAATTAGAAATTCAGTTAGCCTAGTACCAAAGCACAGTGAGTTGCTTGCAAGTCACTGAGGCGATCTCAAGTCTAAAGGACACTTATACCTATATCCCATCAGAGACATTCTGGACAGCAGAATACTTGGAGTTGGTCACGTTCAATGATGATGTACCTTTACATCTCACCTGTATGCCATACCAGTGTCTCACACTCCTTGGTTAAGAGAAAAATCAACCCATATGGCCTACAGCGACCTATGCTCGATAGAAGCTGTCATCCTTATTAACAACCTATCATTTGATCATAAACAATTTTAAGGACTAATCGATAAATCCTCTCTTTATCGAACCTAAATAGTCCTATGGACTTCATCACAACAATGGAGTTCATTAGAAGATGAAAACTTGTGATGAAAATATCAAAAATATATTTTATTTATTAACAAATCAATTGCAATACAAGGTTGCTCAACCGTCAACAGGTTGACGATTGACTTTTGGGACATATTTTTCAACAACTCCACTTATCCTAAAGCACTCGGTACAGTATCTAATACCCATCTTCGACTTGTGGTTGTTGAACTCCTTTATCACCAGGGCTTTAGTGAAGGGGTCGGTCAGGTTCTTCTTTCCATCGATCTTCTGAAGGTCGATGTCACCTCGATCCACGATCTTCCGGATCAGGTGGAAGCGATACAAAATGTGCTTCATCCACTGGTATGCTTTGGATTCCTTCACCTAAACAATGGCACCAGTGCTGTCGCAGTAGAGCAGGACCGGACCATCGAGGAAGGGTGCTACTCCAAGCTCGGTGATAAATTTTTTCAGCCACACAGCTTCCTTCGCAGCATCCGATGCTGCGATGTACTCCACCTCACAAACAGAGTCTGCCACAGTATGCTGCTTGGAACTCTTCCAGCAAATGGCTCCACTATTCAGTGTAAAGATATAACTCAACATGCTTCTGCTGTCATCATGGTCAGATTGAAAGCTGGAGTCTGTGAACCCACAAGTTTCAGATCTGACTCGCCATAAGCCAACCATTGATCCTTAGTATTTCTCAAATACTTAAAGATGGCTTTAATCACTTTCCAGTGGTTTTCTCAGGATCAGATTGGTATCTACTCATACTCCTAGTGAGTATGCCACATTGATCTTGTACATGTCATGACGTACATGATAGATTCCATGACGAAGCATATGGGACTCTACTCATACGCTCTCTCTTCAGGAGTTGTCAGACAATCCTTCTTAAAGAGAAAATTTCATAGCCTATCGGTAGATAGCCCTTCTTGAAATTCTCATGCTGAACCTCTTCAGCACAGTATCTATGTACGTGAACTGGGACAACTCAAGCATCCTTTTAGATCTATCCCTATAGATCTTCATCCTTAGGATGTAGGATGCTTCATCCAAGTCCTTCATGGAGAACTATGATGACAACCAAACTTTTATTCCCTGTAATGGGGGATGTCATTCCGATTAAGAGAATATCATCCACGTACAAGACAAAGAATACCACAACTGGACCATTTGCCCATTTATAGACGCAGGGCTCTTCTCCATTCTTAACGAAGCCATACATTTTGATCACCTTATCAAAACGTATGTTCCAACTCGAGAAGCTTACTTCAATCTATAAATGATCTCAGAAGCTTGCACACCTTGGACTCATCTATGGATGTAAATCTCTCAGGTTGTATCATATACACCTCTTCGGTCAGCTCTCCATTCAGGAAAGCTGTCTTTATATCCATCTATCAGATCTCATAATCTAGATGAGCAGCTATTGCAACATTATCGAATGGATTTGAGCATTACCACAGGAGAGAACATCTCGTTATAGTCAATACCATAATGTTGACGATACCCCTTGGCAACCAGACGGACTTTATAGGTCTCCACCTTTCCGTCTGCGCTCCTCTTCCTTTTGAAGACCCATTTACACCCAATGGGTTTAACCCCTTCAGGTGGATCAACCAATGTCCATATATCGTTGACCTTCATGGACTCTATTTCGAATTTTATGGATTCAAGCCATTTTTCAGAATCAGATCTCTGCATTGCATCCATATAGGTGATCGGATCCTCATCATTCTCATCGAGTTTGATGGGATCACCGCCCGGATCAAAAAATCGTAGTATCTGTCCGGCTGACATGGTACTCTACCAGATCGTCATAATGGTATAGGTACATTGGGCTCCAGATCTGATCTAATCAAATCCTACTCAAGTTCAGCTATTGGTGTCGGTCCTTCTATCTATTGAACTTCATCAAGTTCAACCTTAGAGGCAATGGTTCCTTCACCAAGGAACTCTTTTTAAAAAGACTGTCTTAAGGCTGACGAACATCTTTTGTTCATCAGCATGGTAGAAAAAATATCCATTGATCTCTTTGGGGTACCCTATGAATGTGCATTTGTCAGACCTTGGTCCAAGTTTATCTGTAACTAACCGTTTGACATAGGTCGGACACCCCCAGACCCTAAGGTGTGAAAGTGCTGGCTTACACCCTGTCCATATCTCATATGGAGTCTTAACTACAGACTTACTTGGAACCTATTTAACAAATAACAGATCGATTCGAGTGCATATCTCCAGAAGGATATCGGCAAGCGGACAAAACCCATCACGGATCGACCATATCTAACAGAGTCGATTTCTCATTTCAGACACACTAATATGCTGTGGTGTTTTGGAGGAGTCCATTGTGAGAGAATTCCATTCTCTCCTAAATATGTGAGAAACTCACCAAAAGGTATTTTCCTCTTCGGTCAGACCGAAGAGTTTTAATACTCTTTCAGTTTATTTTTCTACTTCACTTCAGAATCGTTTGAATATTTTAAATAAATTGACTTATGTTTCATCAGATAGACATATCCATATCTGGATAGATCATCTGTAAAAGTGATGAAGTAGAAATATCCACCTCTAGCACTTGTGCTCATGGCCTGCATACATCAGTATGTACTAGGCCCAAGAGCTCAGTAGCTCTCTCACCTTTTTCAGTAAAAGTGACTTGATCATTTTACCAAGAAGATAGGACTCACAGTTGGAAGTGATTCATAATCACTAACTTCGAGGATTTCTTCTTGAGTCAACCTGTTTATCCTGTTCTTGTTTATATGACCTAGCCTATAGTGCCATAAGTAGATATCTGATACACTATCTAAACTAGGGTGCTTGCCAGTAGAATAGACTACGTTAACAGGTTGTGATAATATATACACACCATTGTTCAAATATCCATAAAAAATAGTAACACCATTCATAATGATATTACAAACTTATTTCTTTATTAAACTTTCATAATTATTTTTTGCCAGAAGACCTACAGAAATAATATTTAAAAAGAAACTGGGACAGAAATGACAATCATTAAGAACAATGGTATGGGACTCAAATACAAGTTTTAAGATTCTTAATGCTAGAACTGAAACTGGTCTTCCATCTCCAACATTCAGGAACCTCTCGCCTTGCTCGAATCTCCTACTGATCTGCAATCCCTGCAATGAATTGCAAATATGGTAAGGGCTATCGGTATCCAATACCCAATCAGTTATATCACAAATAGAAAAATTGTAAGGAGTTATCATATAAATACCTTGCCCAGCAATAGCTTGCTTCTTTCTCTGCTGTTCGGATCCCGGGAGGTAATGTACTGAGGACAGTTCCTCTTCCAGTGCCCTCGCTTCTTGCAAAAGAAGCATTCAGCTTGACTCTTATCAGGCTTGATCTTTCTGATCTGGTCTTGCACTATGTCCCAGCCTGAACTTGCACCTTCTTCACTTTCTTTTCTTGTTCTTCTTCCTTTTCTCAAAGGGCGAGAACCAGAAGACAACCTCCTACTAAGTTCACCGACTCCTTGTGGAGTTGGTGATCCTTCTCAAAGTTCTGAAGCAACCCCAGTAACCCGTGGTAGTTTACTTAGACTTTGTCATTCTATAATGAGTGAGGAATGGAGATAAAACTTGGGTAGCGAGTTCAGTATTGCATCTTTCCAAACTGTTCATGCAAGGAAAAGTTAAGCTTGCTCAAATGCTCCATCAGCTTGATCATGTATAATACATGATCAGTGACAGAGGCACCATCCCGTATTTTGGCATTGAAGATGGCACAACTAGTCTTATGCCTCTCCACATCATCGATGTGCCAAAGGCATCCTCCAATACTTGAAGCATGTCCTTTGGCTGAGCCATCTCAAATCTACGACTGAACTCGTTGCTCATGGCAGCCAGCATGATACAATGCACCATGATCCAGTCACTGAGCTACTTCTGGTAAGCGTCTCTGACTGTTCCCATGCATTGACAGCTGGCTCCTCAGGTGCAGGATCCGTTATCACATATAGGATCCGTTCATGCTCTAGGACTATCTTCAACTTTCGGTATCAGCTACCGAAGTTAGATCCCACCAACTTATCATTGTCCAACAGTGATCGGAGCGATAGGAAAGTGACCATATCTGCACAAAGAAAAATCATAACCTAATTAGTAATTGATTCATTAAACCTAAAGATTTGGATTTTAATCAAAAGTTTCTCCCACTATTTTATTCGAATTGGTAGCCTCTACCTTCAATTCAAAGAATTATCCTAATTCCTTAGTGGGTACTAGAATCATTTAGACTGCACACAAGCCCAACTTTGGTTGGCCAACCCATGTACATCTAAGGGTAGGTTCATAACCAATTGTTTCTCTAAATAATTTCTAGTAATTTTAATTTTGCTCCAGTCCCTAATTAGTAGCTTTGGCCTCCACTAAAAAGGTCTGGTTAGGTCCAACCATTAACATGACCATACTTGGCCCATCTAGCCAATGAATGATTAGGTCCAACTTTGGTTAGCTAATCTAACCACCATTTAGAAAGATGCAGTCAAGAAATCAAATTATGAATGATAATTCCATCAGCCGATAAGCACTAGATCTTTGGGCCTCCAATGATTATCCAACTGATGGACCCATTATCATCCATTAATGGGAGTTATGATCTAGTTATCACCATAACTATTTTATTTTAAGGATCTAATAATTTTAAAAAATTTAATTGATTTAGAGGAGGTCAGATGAACCAGCTTATCATGATCCTCCCACTGGCTTCACCAAGTCAGCTTAAGGGAGACCATTAAAAGAGCTGGTCTAGGAGTACCTAAATCAGTCACACTGATTTACCTAGCTGACATGAGTCAGCTCGAATAGTCAAGTAATCCGATCAAAATATAATTTCACCAAGAGGCCAGATAAGTTCGATCGGTAGGAGGATCTGCCAAAGCTTGCCTTAGACACCATCAGAAATGGTCAGGTAAGTAGACTGCCAATTAAAAACCACCGGTCTGATTTATCTTAAAACCAACTGGTTTAATTAGTTTCAATTAGATCAACCTAACAGTTCATGCTAGACCGCTTAGCCAAGAATCAAGTCCATTTGGTTCTCGTTAAAGATATTGACTTGACCAACTACAACTATTGTAATTGATCTAGAGAATCCTTGACCTAATCTAAGACAACAATTGATTAGATTTTGATCAATTCTCTAATTAAGTTCATCTTTAATCTAACCTTAGGTCTAACCCAATTAATGGATCTCATTCCCACTAACCCATTAACCCAATGTGTTATGATTTGTGTCTTAGGTTCTTCAATTCACAATCCTAGAACCTAATCAAACAACTTTTTAATTCTCAATTAAGTTTTGGGCTGAGGGTTGGGGTTCAGCTTTTTGAAAATAATTTTATATTTATAAAATATTTTTACAATATGGTTCTACCAACCAAGTTGCATGTTTGATTCATAATCAAAATGCAAGTGAAATAAGCATGAAACTACTTTAGATCTAATCTAAACAGGTTCATGTAATTGAAATAATTTAAACTTTAAACTGCGCAAATTTCTCAACAAATATATGATGGTTCTTTATGTAAAAATTATTAACAAAGAGATTTTATTTTAGATTTAAATACCTTTTAAATCTAATAAATCATAAATTTAATCTAGATCACATCTAATAAATTTATGATTAAAGATAGATCTACACAAACTAGGACAACCTTTGCACTGTAAGGATAAATCTTACAGCAGGATAACCTAAAGTTCATGATTGATTTAAAAATTTTAATTTTAGATTTAATAATCAGATTATAAATTAGATCTAATCTAAAAAATAATCTAAGCATATATAAATAATCATGTAATAAATAATCTAGGCTCTGATACCAATTAAAGGAACAAATCTAGGATTTCAGGGTTAGATCTTGAAATTTTTTCAAGATCAGGCAGTGGAAGACTAAAATAAATCAAAATTTATCTTATAAAACTAGATAATCCTAGATTTAAGATCTTATTATATAATTATTATATGATATTAAATCAAAAATTAAAATATAAAGAGCAAGAACTATATGTTGATCATATCAACATGTTTCTATACTACATCTAATGTACGTAAAATATAATAGATCAGATATATTACCTTACAAGTTAGACATTCTAACTTTGCTGATCTGGGTTTGAGGATGATATTGTGAGCTGCACATGCATCTGACCTCTAGGAGTCATCCACATGAGCCCACGAATCATGATCAAAAGTCCTGGTCCAGAAATCAGCACAGTATACTAGTACTGTGCTGATCCTTCTTCGATGATCGATCAGATACCTCCTTCTTCTTGATTTGGACTCTTCCAAAGATGAAAAGTAGGAGAAAAAGTTTTAGATGTGAGACACTCTCAGAAAACTCACAGATGGAGGAAGGAAAGAGGTAAACTCAGCAACCCTAGAAGAAGACCCTCTTCTTCTTCTCTTTGCTCTCACCTAGATACCTATTTTGTGTTTATTATATCTCCATGCCCCAACACTTTATTTCTCTGATTTTCACATGCCCCAAAGTTCTCTCAATACTCTATAATCTACAAAAATCTCAAGAAAAATTCATCTTAAATAATTAGATATGAAGAATCCTTGTCTAGGTCAAATACCTAGTCAAGGAAAATCCAAACAGGGCAAGACAAGAGGTGCCCAACTCTTGGATGCCCCCTCCTTTTTTTTGCCATAGACTATTAGAAAAGGGTGCACAATATATGCCATAAAAGCCACAAAAATCTCAAAAAAAATCTGAGTAAAATCAGTACTATAAGGAAAGAGTTTTGATTTCCTAAAATTCTATCTCATAGAATTTGAAATCCAAACTAATTCCTACTTTGACTTGATCCACAACCACATTCCATGTAAGAGAGAAAGAGTGAAAAGCTTTGACATGTGTGAAGGCCTGGGAGAGAAGTTTTATTGCACAAAATAAGAGAGAATGGGCATGGGGGGCTAAGTTGGCGCAAGGTGGAATCCTAGTCTTACTAGGATTCAATCTATGACTTGTTCAAATTTAGTTTCTCAAACCAAATTAAATTAATCTAATTAAAATAGATCTTAACCAAATTAAGAATCTAATTTAATCAAATTAAATTATATTTAAATCTAATTTAATTTTTTAATCAAATTAAAAATTAGGTTGATCCAAGTCCTAATTGAACTAGGACTATTTTTTCTTGCACTTGGCTTATCCAATAAACCAATTGGACTTGATCCAATCAAGCCTAAACTAAATTTAATTAAATCATATTCAATTAAACTTAATCTCAACCCATTGACTTAATCAAATTAAGCCAATTAGCAATCAAATTACTAATCGATCCTCCTGCAACACTTGCACTAGGTTAAATATCAATCGTATTGATCGTTTAACCCTAGAATGATTCTTAATCGTTGATCAACTATCCGATCAGATTATGAACTCTAATGTGTGTGGCCTCATAGGTCTAAATCTAAGCCGATAGCATAGGAATAAATTTCTGTATCAATCGAAGTGACCATCTAGCAATGGTATCCGACGGTCGGATAGGTCGAATGTGTAGAACAACATCCTTAGAACCCATACGGATATAGTTTTCATATAATTCATCCCCTGACCAAAATGCTCATAGGACACCTCAGAGTTCAACTGTCAACTCTGGTCAATTGTCCACATTGTATTTTAAAATATCAAATCTATCTGATGGATTATCCTGATCAAAGTTTTGCTAAATTGAAATACAGCGATTCATTCTTCTCTAACTCTTGGAGTGGTCAATCCTATCTTGATCACACTCTGACTTCGCAAGTACTTGACTATGCCCAGAAGCCTTCCGTCACTGAATTAGAAATTTAGTTAGTCCAGTACCAAAATACAGTGAGTTGCTTGCAAGTCACTGAGGTGATCTAGGTCTAAGAGACACTTATGCCTATATCCCATTAAAGACATTTCGACAGCAGAATGCTCTGAAGTTGGTCACATTCAATGATGATGTACCTTATATCTCACCTGTATGCCATACCAGTGTCTCCACACTCCTTGATTAAGAGGACAACCAACCCATATGGCCTACAGCGATCTATGCTCGATAGAAGGTGTCGTCCTTATTAACAGCCTATCATTTGGTCATAAACAGTTTTAAGGACTAATCGATAAATCTTCTCTTTATCGAACCTAAATAGTCCTAAGACTTCATCACAACAACGGAGTTCATTAGAAGATAAAAATTTATGATAAAAATATCAAAAATATATTTTATTTATTAACAAATCAATTACAATATAAGATTGCTCAACCGTCAACAAGTTGAAGATTGACTTTTGGGACATATTTTCCAACATCCTTCCTCCTTGGCGTGAACAAAAGAGGAGATCGTTCTTCTCTTGAGTGAGAGACCTAGAACTGTTCTAGATTTTTGGATGAGAAAAAAACCAAAGAGAAAAAAATCTTTATCTAATTTTTCTCCACCATCCAGTATTCTTCTTCGATCCATCTTCGACATCAGAAAAGTTTGAAATGATCGAAGAAGGAGATCAAGTCAGATCTGCCATCAAAAGCCGACTGCGCGAGCTAGCACTTCTGCGGAAGGCTGATAGATCCGAGAGGCTTCGTGTGGACTATCCGTAGAGGTCAGATATTTATGCGGCTACTCGACATCAGCAAGAGCTTCATACCATGTTTATCAACAGTAAAAATTATCAATCCATGAAAAGATGATGAGTTCTAAACTCTGTCGACATAATCTGAAGATTAGATTAAATTCATGATATCGATGTGATTAATGCAGTTTTCTATTTTATTTTATATTTTATATATAAATTTTTCATGTCATAGATCCTTAATGATAGTTTAGATCTAATCTAAGACATATTTAGAAGATTAAAATATTTAATCTTTTATTATTTCATGATAAAATTTTAAAAATATATATTTTGAAAACTATCCATTTTTCCTTCAGGATGTCTAATTTTGATTCAGGTGCTCCAGCCACCTGCAGATTCAGCTACCTTTTTTCGATGGGCCTACTTCTTCAATTCTTTCATCAAATTTAGGTCTGTCTCCGCAACCGTCTCTACAAGGCAAAAGTCAAACGGTTAATGTGAAAGCGGAGTAAATAAAGGAATACATGGCTTCGAAATAGAAAACTATACGCACCTTGAGGAGCAGTTTAGCTAATGCCGATGTTGAACAACATTTGCACTGACAGAAGTTTCTTTAGCATCGAAACCTTGAAGTTACATAAGGTCTCCACTTTCTACCTCAGGTGTTGATCTAATAGAGGCTCTTTTAGCACAGCCTCTTGGGGTTCATCCCAAGTGACAAACCTCCAGTCCTCGTCGGATGTCTGAGAGACGAAGAAAAATTACTTCTTCCAACCATAGACTATGGTGGGAGCATCTTGTATTAGTGGACAGACGTTCTTCTTCCTTCACATCATCACATACTACCATCCGTGCGAATCTGAATGCCTCTTGAGGCTGAAGAAAGAAAAGAAAAGTGCGACACTCGGATCAATCCCAACCAGCATACATACCATGGTAAAGTTGCAGATATGTTGCTATGAGTTTGGAACTATCAAACATGACGACATCTCGAGATACTGAAAGAGAGTTGTGAAAAAGGGATGGAGAGGAAGCCTCAGTCCAGCCTGAAAATATTCCTTATAGAGGCTCATTCAGTCCGAGAGAGGATGGCAAACTCAATCACTCGGCCTCGAAATTTCCAATTGAAACCCCGATGGGATTTGAAACTACTCATGAAGTAGTAACACATCCCGTTCCGTTAGCTCGGACCAAAATTCTAGTGGGGCGAAAGCGGAGTCTCTAAAGGCCATTTTTCTGACAGGAAAGAATTCTGGAAGTGACGGTCAGAGAAGAGGGAGACTTGCAATGAAGGACAAACCCTAAAAGCTTACGCCTAGTCTATCTGAGGCTTTAAATAGCCCCACAGTTTAAATCATCCTCAAGCGATGCTTCTTTTCAAAGCATTAATTGTTGTGGGTGTGAATCGACAGAGCGATAGCGGACTCTCGATACGTGGTAACCCTTGATGGGATATAACTCCTACCATTGGTATGGTAGTTAATGCCAACAATAGGCGAATCATACGCTGCACCAGTTTCGAAGAGCCATACGAGAATGTGCGACGGTACCTACCATGTGGAAGTGATTTAAATTTCAATTCTTTTAATTTTTTTTTAAATGCCTGCATAACAAGTATGAGTTGTGTATGGCTCGAATTTCGATCCAGATCATAGCTCAAGCCATACCTTGCTCAAAATATAGCTTAGGTTACACATTTGCTAAATTATAGCTTGGTTCGTATTTTATGGTTTTAATTACAGCTAAGTTCTTGATTAGTATAAATCAAAATTTAGCTAATTCAGCTCAGAATGAGATTTACATTAATCCATTCGAACATTATGAATATTAGCAACAAAAATAAATTTTATTCATTTACATCAAAATGATTACAAAGTTCAGAGATACAAATCACTGCTTTAAAATACCACTAGGACGACTTGCTCTAGAACAGCCTTCTTCGGTGCCCGCAGCTTCTTCAGTCTAGATGGCCGCATCAATTTTATTTGCTTCAATAGAGTAGTGAGATGTCCTCATAAATTTTTTGCTATCCACCGCCACGACCAGCAAACTTTCATCTAAAAAGTCGGCTTGAAGAAGCTTGATACTGTCAGTAGGGAGATGCCTCAGATCATATTGCATCTTCAAAGCTTGTGAAGAATGCCATCTTGCAGGTCTGATTTATAATTTTAGATTTTCTTTTTGCTAGTCGATTTTTCCTCCTTTCAGCATTTTTGATTAGGAGCTTTTGATCTATGATTCGATGCCAAAGCATATTTTGGCTTTCTCTTTGCCTCTCCAGTTTCTTCTTCAAATGCTTCATTTCTGATGAAGCCTCTTGAAATTCGACAGATGGCTCAGGGGATGTCTGGATCCCTTTGGAGGCGGAGCCTTCACCCCTCAGAAGTGTTCTCTCCCTACGCCCCACTCTTTCTGAGATCTTGGCCCTCTTAGCTAAGCCTCTACTGGGACTCCTTCGAGAATGAACCTCGAAGGGAGTATAATCTCAGCTCTTTTTTTTCTCAAGTGTCCTCTTCAAGTGCTCTACATCGTTGCAGGTTCAGTAATAGTCCCTTTCAGTCTCAGACCTCTGCCTCTCAAGGTCTTCGATCTTCCTTTCAACTCTAGATCTCTGCCACTTAAGATCTTTGATCTTCTTCTCGGCTCTCCTCAACTCATCATTCCAACGGTCAATCATCTCTCGAGCTTCTTGGAGATCCACTTCAAAAGAGTTGGTTTCTTTGACCAACTCAGAGTTGGCTGATTCTATCTACTCCAAGTGATATTTCAGCGAATCTATCTCCTCTCTCACTGTAGCAAACTCTAACATTGAGGCTTTGGAGGTAGAGCCAAAGAAACTGCCTAAGTAAAGTCCAACCTGTATAAATGGGTATACAATCTTTAGGTGCTGTGAGTCATGAAAGATGGAACTTTAATCTACCTCCTTCTAACCAGTACCAACTCAAGCTTCCTCAAACGCTCTGAATCTATCTTTCCTTCGAGGATCGTCGAGAGTCGCAGTGATAATTTGGAGTAGAAAAGTCTTGCGGTTGTCTCCTCCGTACACCGAAGAGGCAAATTTAAAAAAAGACAGGAGTGAAGACAAAAAGCCATCGTCTGGAGAAATTAATTTCTCAAAAAAATCATCAGTTATATGGTCCCATTAGTTGTGATCATTTGCCGCATGCTTCCACCTGTCAGGCTGACGACATCAATTTTAAATGCTAGGGGCACATACGAAAGTATGAGCACACACATCCCCTAATTTGAGGTATAACTTTTAAAATACTCTTTTTATCTAATTTTCAAACTCAGGAGCAGGAGAGTAGTATAACGATGGTACCATGAGTATCTCAGATCAATCTGTTATAGTGGGATATCTCAGGTCGTCGAGTTACTGCAGTGGCTACCGACAAGAAAGAACTAAGGTATGTAGAGCTGAGCTACTAACTTACTGCCCATCACGTGGTTCACTTGGTATGTGAGCTGCTTCCAATACCTCAATCAACTTATTTCTCAATGTATGCAACAGCTGTCCATTTCGAGTGGATAGGTTCAAAGATAACCATCTCTTCTAATTTTGCAGAAGCGATTAAGAATGCAATCTCGAGATCATACGATCTCACAGCTGTTGACAACATTCTATATAAATGATCAAAGTCCCGGGGATTAAGGTAAGCAATCTCTCCAGAGAACTGGTTGTTGCTCTCTTTGTTTTCTGAATCTGACTTGAGCGTTAGAAGATCCTCACAGGAGTAAAAATCTCTGCTCGGACTTCTTTTGCAGGTCACTCCAACACTCCCTGTGCAAGGATCAGGCATTCACCTTCTGACCTAGCCAAAATGAGCAGCAACAAAGGTAATATTAGATTAGATAGTTCCAATATTAAAAATAATATCAAGCAGGGTAGTGCTTGTAGATGTCGCACCTCTTCTCCCCTCGGGGATAGCGTAGAGCTTATGTTTGAGTGTTGCATCTTACTCACCTAGAGTTTTGATAATTTATCTTGGTACATCTTTCCTTCTCTTTTCTTAAAAAATAATATTAATTTTCTTTTCTTAAAAAATAAAAATAATATTAATATTATGGTATCTATCAAAAAATAATTTTTAGGAAAATAATTGTCAAATAATGGCTATCCTTATCATAAGCATAAATATTTGTGATGTATATGTGACATCATCATTGTTTAACACCAGCCAATGTAAATCAAGAAATTTTTTATGATCATAGAGCATCTCAACCATTAACCATGTTAGGGTCTCAAGTCCCTGGACCATTCCATCGCTTGTTTTCTCAGCGCTGAGGTATAAACTTGAGGTCATGAGGTATGTACTAGGAGATTGACACAGCTGGTTGTAGCTTACCATAAAAATTAAATTAAATGAATTCGAACACTCATTCGACACTGGAGAGCAAATATAAGAAAGCTTTCAAAATTTTCACAATGCAAGCCTAATCTTGGGCTGGCCCAGCCAATGTGATCATTGCCACCTCCCAAGGAGCTGCATGATGGCCTCTACAACACCTACAACCACTATTATTATTGTTGTGGTGGTGGTTGTTAATTTTATTTATAATGTTAAAATGACTGTTTCCCTAGTTTATTCAATCCACTGGCCCCACATAAAAGACACACGGTCCCTGTGAGCTAAACAACAGCACTAGCCTAGAAATCAGTTCAAATCCAGCACAGCATCCTCAGAACTCGATGAACTTTTGTAGGGACAATTGCGGCCCTCACACTTCACTTCTCATTCCTCCGAGAGGATAAGGCTGCATTCTCCAAGCATATGTCGAGGATAAGATTCTAATCTCTGCACATCTTTTCCGTGGGATGAGACCAACAGGTACATATTAGTGGCCCTCGTTGCATTGCTCCAAGTCTTGACAAGAATCCTCCTGTCCTCACGGCTGAGACCAGCTTGTCAGCTTACTGGAAAATTCTTGGCAAAGGGATGGTTGGGATGGCAAGTTGACCAAGGTTGGAGGGGCTTGCCTGATGAGGACTGTTGCATATAGGTGGGTCAGGTTTGAGGGTCAGGTTTGAGCCAAACAAATTATGGATTTTTTTGTTGGGATCATTTGTGTTGATGGGACCATGTTTGCTATGATAGGATTTGTTGGATTCAGCGGTGTCACTGGCAAATGTTGCGGTCGGTAATGTTATTAAGACATGAATTATCGAAGAAATATTTCCAAGCGAATTGAATTATCAAAGAAGTATTCATAAGTGGATTGAATTATCGAAGAAGTATTTATAAATGGATCTACAAATTGATGACTATTTCATTTTTATGTAGGAGAGAAGGCATAATTCCAAGTTAAGCTGAAAAAAAATAGAAATGTGATTAGTATGATTTTAAGAATAATTTAGGTACTCAACATGGACATTCATAAAAGAAAGCACATGGAAGTCTAAAACAAATTTATTAAAAAAAAATAAAGTTGATGAAAGGTATGATTTCATGAGTTTTAGTTGGAAAATTAGGTTATAGGTCCCATTAGAATTACAAACTGAACAGCAAGTGTGAGACAACAAAACATTCATGAAGGAAAAAATAGAAGAGAAAATAGCTCAACATGAAGTAGGAAGCAAGGAAATTAACAGCTTCAAAGTAGTTTCTTAGGAGTTCTCTCCAAACATGACTGGAACAATAAGTTTTGGTAGAACATATTTTTCATGCAACAAAGTAAGCAATTTTCATGCAACAAAGTAAGCAATTTTCATGTGGAAGAGTTTGAGTTTTAAAATTTGAAAGCATTTTTCCGAAATATTTTTCTAAAATATTTTATTTTTTATGCTTTTAATAAAGAGAGAGTGAATGCCTCAAAAGATATTAGATATGAGATTATGGGGTAATATGTCAATAGATGTAAATATGAGATACAAGATTATGGGGCGACAACTCAACAAATGTAAATCTACAGTTGACCCACAACTAGTGAGCCAATTTGTGGGTTGGTTGCCCTCGGCAAGGGTTTGGGTTGTATCTTTTATACAAAAAAATACTTAATGATTGATCATTATTTGCGATCCCTATCATTAGATTATGCCCCATATAAATCCTCAGGCACTATGAATTTTTCCATTCATCCAACTGTACAGATCTCAAAATAGCTATTGCATGCGGGTTGTTTAAAGTCTCAGAGAACCAGCTGCCCCAAGTTTTTAAACAAGCCTCTTTTTTTTTGTAAAGTTTGTTAAAGTCATTGCTTTTCATACGTAGCCAATGGCCCCAAGTCTTCCCAGCCTTGTTCCTGACATATAATTTGACCGCATAATTCAAGTCATGCTGCCGTTGTACCTGAGATTACCCCTGGTGGAATCTACGTGTTCCTACATCACCTAATTCTAAGCATCTCCTAGGCCTTCACCGGTTCCATGTATTTAACTAAAACGAAATCAACAAAATGTAGCTTGAAAAAAAACGAAAGCTATTGGAATGTCTCTGTCATTGTTCAAGCCAATTTGTTTATGACTTTGAAGATATCTTTGGTTTCTTCGGTGATAATTTAATAGCTTTGGAGTTCTAACCAAGGAAGAAACATAACAGGTGGCCTATGACTGAGTATGCCTTGATAGCAACAATTGTAATAGTGATTGGACAAGTCATGCAAAATGATGGAGATAGATGGTTGTTGCAACAACAAATAAGTAGAGGACAAGAAAAGAGGGTTTGCCTTCTTAATTGCTTCAATATCCTGCAATCTGAATCTATGCAAAAGGTATTTGTAATAGGAAGCAAGATAAAATTATATATTTTTTATTTTATTAAAAAAATAAAAATAGAAAAATCTCTTGAAAATGAAATAAGGAGCAAAATATCAAGAACTCATTTAATTCGCAAGAAGATTTTTCTTCTCAGAAGTGACTTTCCAGAAAGAAATAATTTCTCAAGAAGTAATTTTTGAAAATTATTTTTTAAAAATAAAATTTTTGTATGTTTGATTGATCATAAAAAAATGATTATTATCGAGTGACTTATATTTGGTTAAGTACTCATTTTTCTGTAAAAATTATGTAAAATATTATTATATCTTAGTAGATATAAGACCATATCTTTTTACTTCTAAATTTATATAAATATTTCTATCAAAAAAATTTATTAAATATATTAATATAATATTAATATTAATATTAATATAATATTAATATATTATAATATAATATTAAAATATAATAATTTATTATGTTAATATAATATTAATATTTTAATATAATAAATTTATTAATATAGATATAAATATAATATAATATTAATTTTAATAAAAATATTATATTAGTATAAATATTAAAATAATATTATAATATAATAAATATTATAATATTAATATTATATTTATATAAATATTAAGATATTTATTATATTATAATATTATTTAATATTTATACTAATATAATATTTTATTAATATTAATATAATATTATATTACTATTCAGTACTTTATCCTAATCATCCATTGATATTTTATAAAGTCTTAACCGTTGATTAAAGGGTATTTTAGAAAAAAATAAAATAGTATATTTTCATCTCATGAAAGTGCCAAAACCCATCTCTCCTATGAATTTACACTTTTTATAAATGTGGTAAGTGACTTTTCATGAGAAGAATTTTTTTATTTTCTCTTCTTAAAACTCCAACTAAATAAGAGGTCTTCTGTTACTTCTCACTTCTTCTCTCACTTTCCATCAACCAAACAAGTCTTAATGTCTTAGAGGCACATGATGAATAGGGTTTCTTACGGTCTAGCCAAGGTAATAATGATTTTTTTTTTAGGGCTTTTGGAAAAAAAAAGAAAGTCAATAACCAATAATCCATGATGTTAACGATGGTGCTGAAAGGGACAACAATGAATTGAAGGAATTATTGGCCAATGGCCGTCTCTTAATGTGTTTTGCACGAAATTGCCTGGTGGTTTCCCTTTTTCAAAGAAGAGGAATAAATATTAAGTTTTCAGATCAACCAGATTGGAAAGGTGAATGCACTAGACACATTTGGAGAGCAGAAGATGTCTCCACCCAAAATATAATTATCTCTCCATCTGAGGAAAAATTATATCTTATACTATATGCATCACAAAATTGTGCCTCATGTCAGTGGCTTCATTTTCTTTCCATAAATTTCATTTATTATGTAATGATTAATCTATAGAAAAAGATGATATAATTTCTCTTATCTACAATAGTAAGAAATTGGATTTCTTTTTTTATTTTCGGATTGATGGTGAATCAGACTCAAACATAATTTCAAAGTGAAATACTTTATAACTCAAAAACCCTACATATAAATTTATATTTTTTTCATGCACAACAATCTATTTCGCTTCATCATAGCATCTTGTACTAATTATTATGAAAAAAATGTTAGATAAGAAAGAGAAGTCACAAGTACCAAATCCAACTATTTTTTTTGTGAAAACACCCGATCCAAAAACTTGACCTCCATACTTGATCATCCCAGTCATCCATTGATTTCTAAATTGGTAAAACCTATCTTTAAATCAAGCTTAATTTTAGAGCTTTTGTCTTGAGCTCAATCGAAGAGCAAATTTAATCTGATTAGAGACACTTTTCTCATACCTTATCACAACATCTTCATCTGCTTGGTTAATGATCAAAATGTACATTTCAAAAAGACTATTAATTAAAATATAGGAAGGTATGTATTTGGGCCATTCGTCAAAAATTAAATTAGCATCAAAATCTCTCAAATCAAATGGGATACTCTCCAATGCGAACTTTGCACCATAAATACGGTTCTTTCCTGAATAGCCACTTATCCATCCTAAAGATAGATAGCTCTTTTTTTTTTTTTTTTTTTTTTGAGGATATAAACAAACGATCACATAACTTTAATGTATACACAGCCCATAAAATCTACATACACAAGATCTCGTAGGATATGCATTAGAATAAATAATAATCATGTGTATCTAAGATAGATCCCATAAGACATAGGGATGGCAATTGGATCAGATCAGATCATAAACAGATCAGATTAAATATAGATTGGATAAAAAATATTCAAATCTGAATCTGATCTATGTATTAAATAGATCAGATATTGAAATCTGAACCCGACCCATTTAATAAATAGATTATATGATCAACTCATTTAATTTATTTATTTTATAATCTAGTTAAAAAAAATCTATTTATGATCTGTTTAAAAAATAAAAAAATAAAAATCAGCCTCTCACCTTTTTCTCCGATCTCTACAGCTCGCCATGCTCTCGAACCGACCATGGCCTGCCTCCGCCCTTGCCAGCATCGTCGCATGCTCGCCCTTCCGCCCAACCCCCTCTACCCTCACCTATTTTTTTTTTAAATGAGTGACCAGAGAGGACAACAAAGAGATTGAAGAGGGCGAGAGAGTTCCTCACCTTTGCCGCGAGCTCGTTCAGATGGAGAGCTCCAGATTCCCATCCCGACCATGGTCGAAGCTTGTTTAGGCGGTATCAGAGAGCATTTGCCGCAGCTCGTGAGAGCATAATTGAGGGAGGGAAGCAGCACCCAAGCGGCCATAAAGCTACAGATCTTTTGACTTCGAAACTATACTTTTCCTCCTATTCATCTCAAAAATCATCCTCTCTCCGATTATCACTATCACCATCATCACGCTCGCCACTGTCTGGCTCTCCCTGGCAGTATTGCATGGCCACTTTTCAGAACCCCATGTTTGATCCCTAGCTCGTTGGGCATCGTCCTTGCCCTCACGGGCATCGTCGCCCACTAGATCCTCGCTAGCCTTGCTTGGGCCCTCGATACCACCCGCCTGATAGCCTTCTCCATCGGCTTTACCAGGTTGATCGTGTCAAGCCGCCCCAACACTGCCAAGGAGATCCTCCATAGCTCGGTCTTTGGAGAGCACTGGCGGGCGATCAGGGCGCAGATGGTGAGGGAAATAAAGGGCTTAGGGCTCTGATGATGGGGGAGATAAAGGGCTTAGGGCTCTGAAGCGGTGCTCAAATCGATTTTGCCTTTTTGGGGAAGGAAGAGAGGAAAAGGGTGAAGCGGGCTCAAATTTTGTAGATCACAACCGTGGGAACGGACCAAAATTAAAATGGGCCATCCAAATTTTGCCACACTCCAAATTTTTTAAATAAAAATCATAAACAGGTTAGATAGATTGGACAGATTGAGAAATTTAAACCCAAACCTAATCTGTTTAATAAATGAGTGAAACAGATCGATTTGTTTACGACCTGAATCCATTTAAGTCAAACTCAAATCTGTTTAAGACGGATTGAACGTGAATCAAATTGATAGATCGGATCATATTTTGTCATCTCTAGAAAGACATGCATCAGAATAAATGATAATCATATATCTCTGAGATGGATGATACGGCAACAATGATGATATCATACTTTATGATTGAAAATTGTACGCAAAGATGCCTACCTCTCCCCACATCTTAGCGAATTAGGGAGGGGCAACCTGCGCCACATTTAATCTGGCAATAATTTAGATAAATATATTGGATGTCAAAGCGAGGCAGATTCTAATCCAAGTAAACATATCCAAGGGAGGCAGAACTCCGTGGGAAAGGCTTCTTTCCACCAAGACCGCACCATGGCAAGGATCTCGCGGTTGGGTCCCACCCGCCTTATCGCTTTCTTAATGGTTGCCCCAATGGACCCCACACCAACTCATTGCGTCATTGGCGGTTCGGAGATCGCACGTGCGAAAGCCATGGGAACGACAGCTGGCGGAAAACACGAGGCGCCGACTCAGACCGCTCGCTCAACGTAGGGTGTATGGTCAAGATCACCGTCACCGGCTCGCCGGTCAAAGGTTCTTTCCTCGCCAAAGACTTTGATGTCCCCATAATACCCGAGTTACCCTTTGAAACTAATACGAGAAGGTGGCACATGAGGCTGACGCCTAAGATTTGCATGTACTCATAGGAAATTTTTTTTTTTTGTTTTTTTATATCAAATGTTGGCAAGTGCTAACATAATCCATAATGACATAACTAGTACTTTAAAATATGGTTTTAAATAACAGACGTTGGCTTTAGCAGAAAAAAAAGAAGAAAAAAACAGATGTTGGAAGTGATTTCTATGCGAAACATATCATTATGTATAGGACTGTACATTGAAAGCTGTCATGATAGGGTTTAAACTCCAACGATGATCCTAATGGTCATTAGCTGCCAATTGACAATTCACCAAATAATAAAATTCTTACCATAATTGCCATGCAGAATTGAGTAAGGCTTTTGTCAAATTATTCCATATTAGGCATACCAATTCATGGGATAGTTTTAATGGAATATCTATTCCCTTTTAAGATATATAATTGATGTCATATTTTTTCAACACAAAATCTCTCAGTTAGCATCCTCTCCTCATTGCATGTGCATAAAAGTTGACAGATTCATTAGTTGAAGTAGGATTATGAAAAAGAACTTAACTGAAAAATGTCTAATGAATCCCGTTGTTGGCATGAAAGATATATTTCCTAATAAGATTATGAAAATAACACTTTCAAATTAACTCAAATTAGGATTATGAAAACAATTCTTTCAGGTCAAGAATGATATATCTTTCATGCCAACCATGGGATTCAAATTATTCAAATTGAATAATTAATTATTCAACCATAGGATTAATTAATTAATTATTCAATAATTAATTATTCAAATTAGGATAACGAAAATAAATAAATAAAATATTTTTTATTTAAGAAAACAACTCAACTGTGGTGGTCTCTTTATTAATCATGTTTTAAGTATTATATCAAATAGGTCCGGTAAATGACATATCATCTTTCTATCCTAAACAAATAACATGTCAGCCACTAAAGTATTTCTATCATATACTTTTGTAGTGCTAGTGCTACTTAAATAATGACCTAAAAATATTTATATTATTTTAGTTATAAACTATTGTATTCCTATGGATGTATTCAAGTCAAACTGAGCCAAGTAGTTAGAAGTTTGAGCTTGACACGATTCACAACTTAAAATTTATCTCAAGATTGATTGAATTGTAATATCTAAATTTGAACTTGATTGATAAAAAAAAATTAGATCAACTTAATTTGAATATCAATCAAGCTATATTTGAACTTAAATTTGACCATAATCATAAATAAAATAAATAATTAAAATAAAATAAAATAAATATTTTATTTAAATAATTAAATTAAATAATATATTATAAAAAAAAATAATATTATATAAAATATATATATTCGAATAGATTTGTAAATTTTTGAGTTGAGTATTTTACTATTTGCATCCGGTAATAATCAAACCAAATCAAGCCGTGCTCAAGTTTAACTCACTGCACCTTTGGGCTCACCATAAATGCTAATAACCCACAAAAGTGGCTTGTGAATGAAACTTTTTACCTGATCCAACTTCCCTCTAGGGCCACTTTTGCCATTTCATTACAAAATTGGCCCTACAAACCCGTAATTACCGTTTTTTTTTTGGGGGGTAAGATTACCGGTTCAGCCCCACAGCCGACAGTCCAGCTTAGGTTGGAGAAAAATTGACGGAAATTTAAAAAAAAAAAAAAAACGGCGGCGCCACCATCCCAACCATTTTCCCCGATGACTCCAAAATAACCACTAATCCTCCCTCTTTCCTTTCTTCTTCCTTCTAATCTATTGTCATCATAATTATTTTTTAATATATATAATACAAATATATAATACTTAACATTTTATTTTTTTCTTCAATTATTTTTTCCTTCTATATTCTATAGAGTCCACGATCTCGGAACCAACTCGCTCATATAAACGCTCTGTCATCGCCTCCTCTTCTCGCTGTCTCTTGTTTTGATTCTTCACTGTTCCCTCCTCTTGGTCGCAGCCATGTCTCTGCTCTCAGATCTCATCAACCTCAACCTCTCCGAGACCACGGACAAGATCATAGCCGAGTACATATGGTTGGTTCTTCACCTCTTCATTATTTTTTTTTTGCATCCATATACTTTTTATGTTATTCTTGGGGTTTTTTTTCCCGAGTTCTACCTTAAAAACTGTTCCTTGATTGACATTTTGGTGGAAAAATCTCTCCTTTTTGGCTTGTTTTGGGTTTTCTTGTCATGATTACGGATTTTATTCGGTTTTCTTTATGTTGTTGATGCTAGTTTAGTTTAGGCTGTGGTGGAGGTTTTGTTAGCCTCCCTATTTCTAAATCTCTGTGTTTTCCTTGGATTTGCTCCTTTGTGGTCTTCTTTTTTATGACTTGGATATGATCTATTTTTGGAGCTTTTTCGATCCTTTTCCCTGTCGGTTTTGGATTTGGTTGTGTTGGAGTTTGGTTGGACTTTCTTTTGCAAACCTTTCGAGTTTTCTTGGAGTAGCAGTAGTTTACTATATGGTTGGATCCTTTATTCCATTCCTCGTCTTAAGTTTCTATCTTTTTTTCCTGTGATGATCGACTCTGTTCAATTTCTGGTACTTGTAGTCCTTCAGATCCTCCTTTTGGAGTACTATTTTTCTGTTTCCCTTTTCGCAGTTTGTATCTTCTTTTTTCCCCTTTTCCGTTCGAGTATTTTCCCCTCGTAGTTTTGGTTGTTTGATTGTTTCTTTTTATCGTCAACTTGTTTCTACTTGTGTTTCTTTCTGGTATTGTGGGAAAAACTACACATTTATTCCCCTTCTATTATTTGTTTCAGTTCTTCAAAATAAGTATGTATTGCTTTCTTGCAATTTCGTTTTTATAATTTGGTTTCCACGTACAACAGGATTGGAGGATCCGGAATGGACATCCGAAGCAAAGCAAGGGTAAGACATTGACATCACATTCTAAAAAATCTGTGTTAAAATTTCTTGTGTCCTCTTATGTGAGACTTTGATTGATGTAGTTAATTTGGGCCAAATCACATTCTTTTTTGGTGAAATACTTATCTTTCTTATTGAACAGACTCTGCCGGGGCCTGTCACCGATCCCAGCAAGCTCCCAAAGTGGAACTATGATGGTTCGAGCACAGGTCAAGCACCTGGTGAGGATAGTGAAGTCATACTATAGTAAGTTTTGCACCGCCCCCTCTATACTTTTTATTGTTTGATGATGCTTTCAAAGTTACATCTTTAGTTCTTCTGGCTATAGTAACTTGTTCACTAAATGTTTTGATGTGGATTTGTAGTCCTCAAGCCATTTTCAAGGATCCTTTTAGGAGGGGGAACAATATTCTTGTAAGTTATATCCAATACGTTTTGGTGTTTGGTTTAAATTTATTCGAATTTCCTTAAGCTGGCCACTAAATTTGGATAGAACTCACCAATACTAGTATTTGATTCATCTAAGTTTGCTTCCTTTTGTTCTCCCAATTGTAATTAATACTTACTCGTTTATGAATTATGTAAGTGCATTTTCCTTGCTCTGGTAATAACTAATAGCATGAAGTTAGTTTTCTGGAAATTAAGGAGGGAAAAATGGAGAGGCTATGGTTAATATTTGTTTCTATTGGCTGTCATGTAGGTGTATAATATGCATCCCATATTTTACTGACAGAGAAATTGATTATGTTGTTCTCATCCAGTAGAAATTAATTGAACCTCTCCTTTGTTGCTTGGGCTTTGCAACTATTTTTTACTACAAGCTTCTGACGATACAATTCTTCGTTAAACATATTTTACTCGTCAGATTTTAAATTCCGGCTATTATTTTTGTCATCAATTTGGATTTTTGCAGGTCATTATTTTTTTTTGTCGCATTATTGTTTTCAAATTTACATAGTGATATACATATTTTTTAATCTACATGTAGGTCATGTGTGACTGTTATACCCCAGCAGGTGAGCCAATCCCTACAAACAAAAGATTTAATGCTGCTAAGATATTTAGCCATCCCAATGTTGCTGCTGAGGAACCTTGGTATTTGTCCATTTATATTTATATGCTTATGTTGTTATTTGTATTCTTTGATGATTCCAAGGTTTTTCCTATTTTGGGATGATTGTCTTTCTCATTGTATATTGATCTGGTCTCTCTTTTTTAATGAAAAACAGGTATGGAATAGAGCAGGAGTACACTCTGCTGCAGAAGGATGTCAAGTGGCCACTTGGGTGGCCTGTAGGTGGCTACCCTGGTCCTCAGGTATTAACTTTGAAGTGGCTTTAGTTATTTGTATGAGGGATTTCGTTTCTTGTTCTTCTTTTACATATTGTTGTTATATCTTTTAAGCATAGTCAGATTACATTTGCCTCTTTTCTTTCCTTTTCTTTTTCCTTTTTAATTGAGTTGTGCCATGCAATTTTGTTGAAATCCTTTCTGGAATATATGTTTTGATGGCTCTCTAACTTATTTTTGTTTGAAGAAACCTCTGATCCCTTGCCTCTAGAATTATTTTGTTAATTTTAGAGGAACTTTTGGAAAATACAATTAAGCACAATGAAGCATATTTAGGACAAAAGCAAAACCATCATGCTGTTATTGTTTGTGCTGATTTCTGATGCTCTGAAACTTTTAAGCTTTCATCATTTATACAGTTTTTTTCACAACCTTTGTATTTTCTTTATTCTGCAGCACACCATGCATCATATAAAGCCAATTCTGATTTACTTAGAAATTGGCAATTGTTAGTTGATCTTTCTTACCTCAACCATTTTTTTAAAAGATCTTGAAGATGAATTTTCTCTTCTCTGCTAGGATGCTAATTTTTTTGATTCTATTCTTTGCTCATTCCAAATCAGAATGTTTTCTTTTTTTCCCCATAGCATGTTTGAACCTCTCATTTAGAATCTAATAAATGTGCATTATGTGCCAGGGTCCCTATTATTGTGCCGCAGGTGCAGACAAAGCTTTCGGGCGTGACATAGTTAACTCCCACTACAAAGCTTGTCTGTATGCAGGAGTCAACATCAGTGGTATCAATGGTGAAGTTATGCCAGGCCAGGTAACATCAATTTTATCTTTCTTCCCCCCCCTTGTTGGAAAGTTGACATATCGTTCTTATATGACATAGCATTGCTAATTTTATACAGTGGGAATTCCAAGTTGGTCCTGCCGTTGGCATATCTGCTGGTGATGAATTGTGGATTGCTCGCTACATACTGGAGGTCAGTTGCAAAAGCCCACTGGATAAGATATAAATAGCTTCTACTTTTTGAATTCATGTTACTAAGATAGGTTCGATTTAATTGACTTTCTTCCCTGCTGATTTCTACTTGCTTTTTGCTGTCCGCAGAGGATCACTGAGATTGCAGGCGTGGTTCTCTCCTTTGACCCTAAGCCGATCCAGGTATGATTAGTTTTCATCTTCTTTCTATCATTACACATTTCCTCGACACCTTCTGTAATTTATTTCTTAAAATGTATGATAATAATCATGAGTTTGGTACTTGACATTGTTTCTAAACGTTTGGTGCTATTAGGGTGATTGGAATGGTGCTGGTGCTCACACAAACTACAGGTAATGCAGTTCAACTTGAGTCATGGTTAATCTTTGAAGCAAAAGCAATTTTATAATTCACCTTTTCAGCATTGCAAGTCTTTTGTCTGTTTGTCTATTTTCCTTTCTATGTTTTTGCTTTCAGTACCAAATCCATGAGAAGTGATGGCGGGTATGAAGTCATAAAGAAGGCTATTGAAAAGCTAGGCAAGAGGCACAAGGAGCACATTGCTGCTTATGGAGAAGGGAATGAGCGCCGCCTCACTGGACGGCATGAGACTGCCGATATCAACACCTTCGTATGGGTATGTGTAGTTCTATTGATCACAATAATGTTCTTGAAGGAATAAATTTCCAATGGGCATGCTTGTTATAATTATTTTCCATTGTTGATAGGGAGTTGCAAACCGTGGTGCATCCATTCGAGTAGGCCGTGAGACCGAGAAGAATGGCAAAGGTCGAAATCTTTTACTTTTATCATTCTTACACTCATCCTTGCATCTGCAACTTCAATATATCATCTACTACCTTAAACAGAATTATATACTGAGTATTCTCTTGCTTTTCAGGTTATTTTGAGGATCGGAGGCCGGCATCAAACATGGATCCCTATGTTGTCACTTCCATGATTGCTGAGACTACCATCCTCTGGAAGCCATGAGTTTTGCACATCATTGTTGTTGTTTGTGGGGATTTTCCATATATCATTTCTGTGGGATCTGAGTTCTGAGGCTTTTCATTGCATTGGGAACTCTCATCTCTTCATCTGTGGCGTTGATTGGCATTCTGGTTGTGTTAGGAGTCCAAGGGTGAGTCCTTGTCTTGTTGGAATTTAGTGGTCAGGCAGGTGGGCTTAGTTATTACTGAATGTTTACCTTTGCATTTTGATTTCACTGTACCCAATAACAGCTGCAATAAGTTTACAATAATATTTTGAAATACCATTTCCTTAAAGGATGTTGTTGTAGTCCTATTTGAGTGGTTGCATTACTGTTCTTTCATTATTGCCTCATTTTATTTGAATAAGCAAATATACTTGATCAGTAGTTTTCTACATATGGAGGTCATACTTTTAAGTTGTAACAACTTTGGACTTCAAGCTAGGAGGTATTATTTGGTTTCTTTGGCTTTATTTAGTATCGAAGATGTATCCAGTATATAGCCAATGTGGAACTACGCACACATTCATGGACCTTGCATGAGTGCATAGCGAATATTTTTGAAGGAATCTACACTTGGATTTTTGATCCAAAAACTCCTTTACTGGAAAGATAGTGGATTCCCAAAATATTGGTTTCGGTGAATACTCTGTTGGACAAATTCTAAGCTTATCTTTTATTTATAACTAAAACAAGACCTTTTCTCCGAAGAAAGTTATGTTTGATCATTAATTATAAAGAAAATTATGTTGTCATTTGAAGCAGACGCTTTATGCTTTGCATTGCTTTATTTAACTTATGGGTAATTTACAATCTTATAAGTTTGTCAAATAAGATTTAAATTCCTAGCCACTTTCTTAAGAACAATTTCTTTGCTAATTTTCTCTCAATTGTTATTTTCTTAATATTCTGAGAAATGGAATAGGATTTTTATGAATCTTACGAGACATAACAGATCCATGCACAACTTTATTTTCTTGGCCCTTTTTGAATTGCCTTTCCCTTGTCCATGGTCAAAGATGAGCAACAAAGGAGGTTGGTACAAGGAATGGAAGGTTCACATGTGATGCAATGAGCCACCTAACCCTACCGTTGGAATGAAGCATTTAAATATTTATGACTTGAAGAATATGCGTGGAAGTTGTTGGATTAATGTGATGAAGGAATCTTCCTTTGAATTGCAAATCTAGAGACTGGTGAGGATGGATTATTCTTTGGCAGGCATGGCCAATTTGCTTTCAATTTTTGTGATGGTATTTATGCTCTTTTGTGGAGCTTCTGATAACCCAAAGAGTAATATTGGATTAGTACTGGATTCTACAAGTTATTATACAATGAAAGGAAGTATTCTGCTGCCCCTTGTTGGAAGCAGCACAAGAGAGCTGAGGAGCTTTATTCTAAGACAACTTTAGGCTCTTTGTTCTGGAGTCTTGAAGCATGACGTTGTCAGAAGATGGTTCTGGTCCACAGTCTTCTTGAAGCAAAAAATTGAGGTATCCTTACAAAGAGGAACTATAGGAAAACTGCTATATAAGAATGGTCTGTGGTTCACACAAGCCTAGCATTTTGGTGATAAGGATTGGAATCATAGATGTGTCCATGTTGGGTGAGCAATCAGGTTGAGGAACTAGCCACAATTTCTCCCAATAAGTGTCATGATCTGACTACAGAAACTAAATGCATATGGACAAATTGACTTTCAGGCTATGACAATCTTTCCATTATCTCAGCAATTTGGTGTTTTAGGTGGTATTCTGTTAAAATCCCTACCCTTATGATCATATACACTTATGAGAAGAAGATAATTTAGTGGAAAAAAAAAATCTTGAGTAATGGTATAACAGTGTTTTGCTGAAAAAGGAAAAGCAGTAAGTGGACACTTCTCCGAAAGAAAGGGGGATATTCCTAACCTCGGCATATCATTAGCTTTTTCTGTTAGATAATAAATAATGTAGCCCTTATCATTTTAATCTGCCTTTTTGTGACCATGTAGCAAGGAGTTCAACTTTTGGCGTGTGGGATGCGTAAGGTGTTGAGCAAGAAACTCGAATGATCATTTACTTAAAGAAATGTCTTCAGTTTGCATGCAGATTTTATAGGAAGAACCAATACAATCCAAAAGATTTCAAGCATGGAATTGGCATTTTTTGGTTTGGCACTCATCATAATTTGATTATGAGATATGATATTTATGACATCATTCATGATTAGAGTGAAATTCTATTTTGCAGATAAATTGCTGATTTAAGATTTGATTCTGATAATATAAAATATTTGAGTACAAATGATATTAACTATATTTTGAGAATGGTTATAGGATTTCTTGAGATGCTCAAAGAAAAATTTTTTTTAAAACAACTAAATCAAAAGAGTTTTTCAAATATTTTTCATAAGTTTTGGCTTAGAGGAGTCAGAGTCAGAAAGTTAGGAGTTGACCTTTGAACATCTACAGGTTCAAATAGAAGACGAACAATTTTGGATATTTTAGAAATCGAATCTAGGATTCAAGAGTTGACCTTGGCACATTGGATCTGATTGCCACTTCGCATAGATCAACCCTAAGTTTGCAGGAGTGGGCCCTTGAACAATCTCAACATAAAGACAGAGAGCATGCTCAAATGAATTTCTAAAGGAGTCGAATCTAGAGCAGCATGAGTCGATCCAAATAGGGATGGGTGTCTCAAGGAGAAAATAGAAATCATGAAAAAATAACATCTTGAAGAGTAGACTCTAGCACTTCAAGAGTCGACCTATAGCAAACACGAGTCGACCCCAACTCCAATAAAATTTGACCCATGAACTATCATAGATGCAGGACAAAAAATAATCAAAAATATATCAAGAGTCAACTTGGAGGTTAGACGAATTGACCTTTAATAGTGACAAGTAAGCCCCTAAAGAAAAGTTGACCTCTTTACAGCTGACAGTCTAATGACTAATTTTTTTAAGAGCTTTCAATAGGTAGAATTTTTCTCTAATGACTAGTTTAGCCTTTCTAATGGCTAATTTGCCTCTTTTGGACAAAATTGAATGTATTTAATATAACTATTCAATTGGAGAGCACAGGGAATAGGAGTTAAGGCACTTATGGGAGTTTTTAAGTCAAAAACAAGAGTGCATTGATTTTTTTAGCAAGAGAAGAGTTAAGAGCCATTATTACTTGAGTTATCCAAGAGAGAATCAGTTAGACATCAGTTTACTCCCTCTCAGTCATAAAGAAGAAGTCAAAGCCTCCAAAGCAAATTTTTCATGACTTCTCTACGCTTCATTGAGCTATTTTTGTTTTTTGAGCTTTGGCTCAATTTCTATTTATATTATTGTATATGTTGTTATTGTTGCAAATTTTTTGGGTATAAACTTGTGGGATAGACTAGTCTAAGCTCTGAATTGGATCGTTTGTGAAATAAATCTTAGGATGACTTTGTTGGAAAAGATTTTGCTTATACTCAAATCAATAGACTATAATTAGACTGTGCAAAATCAATTGAGTTGATTGTAAGCTTGTTTAATATAATTAGACTATAATATTTATTGATTATAGTGAAATCTCGAAGTAAGATTTTTTGGGATATGGATATAGGTGTCGCGTTTCATACCGAACTACTATAAAATTACTAAGCTTATGATTAAGGCTCTTAACTCCTCTCTTTTCAAATTTGCTCAATGGATTTAATACACTCTTAGTTGGCTTGAAAGCTCACTTAAGTGTCTTAGCATTCATTTTTCTTTCTTTACAAATTGAATCCTTATCTTAAATACCTTTAATTTTGGAGGAAAGATACAAAATAGCTATTGGAGAGGCCAAACTAGACATTGGAATCTATTTCTATCTATTGGAAGCTCCTAAAAAACTAGCCATTAAGCTATCAAACATATAGGGTTTGACTCATCACCATCTGGGGTTAACTTATTTAGGCTTCAGTTTGACTCATGAATCATAGGGTCAACATTTTTTTTGGTAAAAGAAAAGAGAACTATATTAAAGCTGGACAAATTTGTGTACAAGTGGAAAAGATAGAAAGGTTATAGAAATATGAAACTGGATACAACATATGTTACAGTGAGTGAAAGAAAGAATGGGAACCAAAAGTACTCCACTGCAATTCACTGGAAATGTAAGAGGTTACATATAAGAACTAATAGTTGAGGCCAAAAAGGAGGTTGGTAAAGCCATTGCTGCAATCAACGATTTAGAGGCACAAAAAAGTATTGAAGTATGGTGACCGCTTGTAATGAAGAAAACACACTCCATGACCAGAAGAATGAACCCTGTAATGCAGTCCTAAATGGTAAAGTATAGATTATCATCCTGTGAGTAATCACTAAACAATATGGGATAGAATAGGAGCAGCAAATACTGATCAAAGAAACACATCTAACTGACAAGAGTTTAGGATGAAACACTCTTTTTTGAAATGGGTACCCATACAAGCGGTCTGTATCAGAGTGAAACAAAGTTCATCGAACTAAGCCATAGAGCATTAAACTGCAATGGTTGACATAATGGAGCTTGAATGATAATAAACACTGTAGTATTGGCTTGAATAAAAGAGATGAATTTTACAATATCTCCCATATCTGAAATAAAGTAGAAGAATCTCAAATCTGAGCAGAGATGAGGGAAAAGCTTGTTAATGAATGAAAGGGAGAAACCACAGATGAACCAGCATAACACCAGATATGCATATGATTTACATCAGATTTGTCTCTGCACAAACAGTAATCAGACTGTAGAGAAAAGAGATAGTGAATCGTTATAAAATGGTGTAAATCCAATGGATAGAATGAAAGCCAGCAAAGATGAACCCAAAGCCAGTGCTCCCAATTCCTGTTAAACCATTGTGAATTTTGATATATCACCCACTGAAACCTAGTTCGGAAGCAATAAGCACATCAAAAATTTCTTCCATTTTTTATTGCCTTAAACAACATAGAGGATAAGAAGAACCATATCCAATAAGAAGACAAAACAACATTAGCCATGTCTAGAATAGGCAACAGAATAGGCATCAGCCACCAAAATACAAGCAAAATCTAGATGTCCATGCAAATCATTAGAATGTAGGACAAA
The DNA here is from genome assembly GCF_000442705.2 of Elaeis guineensis. Classification (NCBI taxonomy): domain Eukaryota; kingdom Viridiplantae; phylum Streptophyta; class Magnoliopsida; order Arecales; family Arecaceae; genus Elaeis; species Elaeis guineensis. The sequence goes on along the minus strand of NC_025995.2, from coordinate 75,355,144 downwards.
GTCTCCTGTAAAAGCAAACTTAGAATCCCAATCAGCTGCCTAATTGCCTTACCTACAAATATGTAAAACAATGAAATGGTTTAGTGAATGGGCCCATTGTTGGATATCTAACATCCAAGGTAAAAGACCAAGATATGACAACCGTAGAGTCGCCTTGAACTTCAACTGAAGACGACTGAAAAGAAGTTTGAAATATGCAAGATGCCCAACCATGCCCCTATGAGCTCGGCGAATGGAACAAAGGAATGAGGGAGCAACTTTCCACCCGCAAGCAGCAATTGATCATTATGATCTTGGATAACAAAACCTACAGTAGCATGGTGCCCTTGCATAGCACCATCCAAGTTGACCCAGAGCATGCCATAAGGAGGGGGCTTCCATGAAACAAAAGTGGGGAGTGTTAGTTGTGTACACAACAAAGGGAAGCTCCAGTACCTAAACTAGCTATTCAAGGTTGATATAATAGAGGCTGCTGCAGGAAACTAATCATAGAAAAAACAAATACACTGCCTTAGTAGATCCATTGAGTTAGAAGGTTTATGTTGAAATATTCGTTGATTTCGGGTTATCCATATAAGTGAAGCCATAAAAGTGGCTGCAGCTCAGATTTCCCTCCCTACCAAGATACTTGCTATCAATGATAGTAGCATCTATAAGGAAGTAGGATGGGGCAACCAAACACTTGGTAAAACAACATCCAACAATGAGCTGCAAAATGACATGTAACAAATAGATGTTGACAATCCTCAAGTACTTGTGGGCACAAATCAGAAGCATAAGTTGATGTTGGGATAATGCCTCTATACAATAAAAACTCTTTTAAAGATAATTTTTGCCATAACAGCTTCCAACAAAAACACTGCATCCGCTTGGGAATAGCAAGGGACCACACCCAGCTAAAGGTATTAGGCATATAAGGTAAGTCATGGTCCTGAAAAATCTGCCCAATATCTTTCGATGCAACTGCTAAACTTTTTGAGGGAGCCCATCCAAGCTAATCAGACCAGTTTCCATGCGCAAGGGGAAAAGATATAATATTGGTCATCATATCAGCATTAAACATGCAAGATAATAACGGAACATTCCAAGTATTATCCGATAGAATCAAATCCGTCATAGAATAAGTAGATAAATCATAATCAATATGAGAGAAAGAGGGCCATAGACATAATAGCACATAAGTAATCCATGAGTCAGTCCACACATTAATAGATATTCAATTTCCTATAAGCCACATGAACTGAAACTTGGTTCTTTCTCCCACAGAGCAAATTCTCTTCCAAATTATAGAAGAGCGAGTTAGCTTATGGTAAGAGATCATCTAAGATCTTTTGAACTGATATTTAGATGAAACCAATTGAGCCCATAGCGACATAGGTTGCAGCACTGACTTTGCAGCTAGCTTTCCAAGCAAAATATTCTGGACATTGTGAAGAGAATGGATCCCCAACCCTCCATTCTTTTTAGAGGAGCAGATAATGGCCCAAGAAATAAGATGTAACCTTTTTTGATTAGAATTGTGGCCCCATAAAAAAGGATCGAAACTCATGCTCAAGATGGTTAAGCATAGAAAGGGGAGTGTGGATAGAAGACAGTATATACAGAGGAATGGAAGACAAAACGGACTATAGAAGGGCGACTCTCCGTGCGAAAGAAAGAGCCTTACACTTCCACATCATAATTTTTCCCATAACCTTATCTAAAAGGGTGCTAAAGTTAGTAGAGCAAAGCTTAGTGCCTGAAATAGGTACTCCTAGATATCTCCACACTCCTCATTTATGTGCCATACCAAAAATAGAGAAAATAAGATGCTTCAGATTAGGTGGGGTTGAGGGACTAATGAGAAGATAAGACTTTGAAGGATTGACTTACTGATCTGAAAAAGTACAATAAGCATTGAGTAACATTTTAAGGGATAAAGCGTCATGGATAGTTGCCTGGTGATAAGAAGACAATCGTCAGCAAAGAACAAGTGCGAGATTTAAGGACCTCATGATCGAGGGATAAAAGGATGAAGCAGCTTAACACTCACAGCCGCTTGTAAGGTAACTGAGAAAATTTCAGAATGTAGGAGAAATGGAAAGGGTGAAAATGGGCAACCCTGATACAAACCACAAGAGCCCACAAACTAATTTGTAGGAGACCCATTAATCAGAAGACCATACTATGGATGACAAACACAAGCAAGGATCCAACTAATGAATTGATGTGGAAAGTTAAACTGTGGTAATACCTGAGTTAAAAAAGACCATTGCATGCGGTCATAGGCTTTCTCCATATCTAGCTTGACCATGAGAAGGCCCCTTGATGAAGACACCTATTGAAGAGAATGCATAAGCTCTTGAGCTATTAAAATATTTTCAAGAATACTACGGCCTTCAACAAATGCATATTGGGTTGAAGAGATCAATGCTGAAAATAATGGCTTCATCCGATTAAGTAAGACATTTGCCACCACCTTATAGATTATATTGCACAAGCTGATAGGATGGAAATTAGTAGGTAAGGAAGGATGATTAGTTTTAGGAATCAAAGTAAGATAGGTAGATTTCCAAGTAGGCAACATGATGGATTTGTTGAAAAAAGATTGAACATCCAAAAGAACCTCTCGTGAAATGATATGCCAAAAGTCTTGAAAAAACGAAGCTGGAAACCTATCAGGACCTGGTGCCTTATTAGGATTGATATTACGAAGAGTAGTAAAGATTTCCTCCTCTGAAATAGTAGCAATAAGATCTTTATGCTGATTATTAGTGATTATAAAAGGCAAATTAGGCAACCACAATTCATCTGTAGAATGAATAAATTGCCATTGATCAGCAAAATACTGAAGAAACATATGCTGAATAGTTTGATCATCATAGATCCATTGTCCGCTATTATCTCTTAAAGCAGAAATTCGATTTTGCCATCTTCAAATTATGGTTGATCTATGAAAAAATTTTATATTTTGATCCCCTTTTGGAGCCATTAGATCTGAAACTTTTATCTCCAATATGACTCTTGTATTGATAGATTCTGATTATATTGCTGCAAAAGTTGCAAAAGCAACATATAGGCATCATGATCAAAGAAAGGCGATTGAGATTCAAAAGTTTGAAGATATAGGATCTAATTATACAACTCCTCTCCTCTTCTAAATATATTGCCAACCTTATATTTATTCCATTTGCAAAGATTAACTTTAACTGGAGCTAGAAGAGTAGAAAGACGTTCATCAGGAGGACAATGATCAGTCCCAATCTAACTTTTTTGTACAACATTCTAAACTCCTGGATATATTTTTCAAAAATTAAGGTATCAAAAAAGAGCAGAGAAGTGGGGTACATAAGATCTACGAATCAACAAAATAGGAGAATGGTCAGATGCAAAATGCAGCAAATGTTGTAACCGAGTCTCTGAAAAAATATCCAGCCATTGTGTGGAGGTAAAACCTCGATCTAATCCCTCCCACACCCTAGAGCACCCTGGCTAATTGTTGCACCACGTAAATTTTGATCCCTCAAAATCCAGATCAACAAGTCTGTTAGAGGATACAAATGCCTGAAATTCTTTAACATCTCGATCGCGTGGAAAGGCCTATCCCGCATCTTATCATAAGAATAAAGTATATAATTGAAATCACCAGAATCACTATAGCTTGAGCTAAAGACAGAACTTGAGTAGCAGCATTCCAAAGAATCCGCCTCTCCTTACCATGAGTACTAGCATAAGTAATACCCAATATAACCAAGAAGGGGTTCCAGGAGAAGAGATAACACCAATGCAAAGCTATCTATCTGCATGCAAAATCTACACTAAACCTAGACCTTACACCAAACAACTATAATACCTCCAAATCTCCCTTGTGAAGGGACCATATATAAGTCCCATGCCGGGCCAAACATATACCGAACATGATGTAATGAATCCATTGGCAAACGAGTTTCAACAAAGGCACATATATCAGGCTTAAACTGATGAAGTAAAAACTTAGTATAGTTAATAAAAAAGAGGTTTTTGCAGTACCCTTATAATTCCACATTAAGATTTTCATTAATGACATCTAGCCATCGGGTCCTGGCTATCATCTTGATCGATCAAATCCGACCTTGAGGTTTGGTTATCATGCATACTCTCAGAACCTTGTAGTTCAAGAGCCTAGGTAACTTTATGCACCTTAGAGGCATGAAAACAAGAATCACTATCTTGCTCTCCCAATTAGGCCACTTGGGTCACATGCAAAAAGGGGGAAGCTGAAGATGACCTATCCAACCTAGAGGGGTTGGTCCTCACAGGCCTTCAAACCTCTTTTTTACTAGCAGCTTTAGTATATAAAATAAGAGCAGTAGAAATAGTAGAAGAAGGTTGAATTTATTCCTCATGATAATGATGACCTTTGATTGTGGAGGTGAATCAGACCCAGGTGAAGTAGTAGAATGATTATTAGGAGACTACTTCTTTTTCTCTTTTTAGGCAGCATCTGATGATGTGGAAGAGGGCAAATGTAGTGCACCATATAATTCCACTGATTCCTTAGAATCAGGCATGTCATGATCAACCAAAGATGCAAAACTAGATGGATTGGCCATAGAAGTATTCTTATGACCAGTTGCCACATTTTTAACAAATTATTTTGATGCTACCTTTTTAGGATTAAGCTGAGATGAAACTGGAGATGAATTAGGTGTAGGAGATGGAGAAGACCTCTTACCCTCATATCTCGAATTTGCTGATGTAATAGGAATATGAGCAGCTATAATCCAAGGCCCAAAAAGCAAATTAGCTGGATTATGATATTTATGGCAGCACTGCAAACAAGTATCTATAGTCACTCCAATATGTCTACAAATATAATAGACATCTGGAAGGTCCTCATATATAAATTTTTGCCAGATAAACTGATTGTTAATCTGAAGCTTAGTATCTAGACAAATAAGACGAGTAAGATCCAGCTGAATGCGCACTCGAGCAAACCCAAAATGAGCTGAATTTTCTATCTAAACATCCAAAAATCTAGGCTTGCCTGCGCGAGAAGCAATCTTCAAAATCATCTCTTTATCCCAAACATTAATTGGTAAATTTGATAATTGTAACCATATATTGACAAATTGGATAGAGTCCTTAGATGGTTTGAAGTTTGGCTGCCATTTTTCCAAAGCTAATAATTGTCTAGCCAAAGTCTATGGACCTATTGACAAAATCCGATCTTGCACTTCCTCTGTCAGTAGACAAAATAACAAAAATCCTTCAAACTAGGAAATAACTTGAAAATCTCCTATCATTTGGCAATGGTTCTTCATCTCCTTTTGAATAAAGTCAAGAGGAAACCCTTGCCTCAAAAACTTACCTACTAAAGTCAATTTACTCCATTGAGCAGTGCGCTGCAATTCTTCTTTAGAGAAAACAACCGAATCGGAGAATTTGGCCTCCAAAATAAAAATATCTTCTGGAGTAGGATGATGCATATCCTATCTCAAGCACCTACTTCCTTGGATCACCTGAGCCCATGTGCGAGCGGAGGGAGATGAACGTGTATCATATGAAGGGGAAGTTGAACAAGAGCCCATACCTCACATAGCAGATTCGATGGATGGTCAATCTCGAGCAGGGCTCCAGGGAGGTGACCCTACCCCTTTGCCTTTCCCATGACCGGCTTTAGAAGGATGGCTTGAAGATAGACCAGAAGCATACCTTATGGAGACTTCCTTCATGAAACTTTGTGGACCCAAAATCCCCTGGATATGGAGGGAGATGCCAAAACCGAGCGATTGACAGACTCATCAGTAGGAATGCTTGATGCATGCTTGTGCACAGACTCCTCAAGCCCCAAAACCTCTCTAGTTGAAGGGCAAGATGAAACCCTACCTTCTTCTCCTTTTTCTTCTCTCTGGATGCTCATATCGAACCCTTCTCAGCTAGCTAGTCTTTGCATAGGGTCAACTTTTGCTGGAGCTAAGTTCTACTCATATCTGTCATGGATTGACTCTAGAAGTGCTAGAATCGACTCCTAAAGAGGCAATTTTTCTAAGCTTTGTATCTTCTCTCTAAGACTATCTTGGGGCCAATTGATCTGGATTTGGGGTTGACTTATCCCTTATTTAGGATCGACTTATGCTACTCTAGGGTTGGCTCTTTAGGATATTATTTTTACATGTTCTCTATCTTGGGGCTAGGATTGCTCAAAGGTTGACACTTGACAACTTAGGGTCGACCTGTGGAAAGTACCAGCCTATTTCAACATGCCAAGATCGACTCTTGAATCCTAGATTTTGACTCCTGAAACCTCCAAAACTGATGGCCTTATATTTGTACCTATGGACATTCAGAGATTGAGTATTAAATTCCTAGGGTCGACTCCTCCAAGCTAAAACTTGGAAAAAATATCTTTAAAACTTTTTTGACTTAAGTGTTTTAAGGGAATTTCTTCTACAATTTAATGAGTCATTTTGAGCATCTAAAGAGATCCTACAACCATTCTAAACATACATAATTAATATCATTTGTGCTCAAGTATTGAGTTGGCACACTAACTACACGTATTGGAAAGCATGTATGCACATTTTTATTTAGGCACTTAATTATGATATGTAGGGAGTCATAATCAATGGACTACATATACCAACTATATTAATTGATAGTGTTGCTTCATCTAAACCTGAAAATGATTGGAATGAATTTGAAAAGAAACTTTGATAGACCTAATAGTTTATGCATTTTTGTGCATATATTGGTAGATACTAATATAAAATATATTCCACTTGGTCGCATATGCATCCTCACATCAAGGTTTTAATTTTGGTCAAAGCCAACTCTTCTCAATCAAGATCGAATTGAAAGCAACTCCTAGCTTTAGGTTTCAGTCATTTTCAACAGTTTTGTCTAGTTTCAACTCAATTTGGCAATTTCAATTTATTTTCGATGGTTTTGGCCAGTTTGCCAAAACTAAATGCAACTAGGCATAAATGTTTCTTCTAAAAATTATGTTAGCATATTTGTACCAAAAAAAATTATGTTCGCATATTAGAATAGTTTCTTTATTAGTTTAAGTGTGAAGGCATTCTTTCTTGAGTTAAAGAAGAAGATAGATATCAAATTTAATCCTTAAAAAGGCAAGGCCTCCAAAAACACCCTTAATACTATACTTTATAAAAATTAATATGCATAATTAGATACAAGATATTTCACAAAATATCTTGTATATAAAATAAATGTAGTACAATTAATCAACTAACATCTTAATCTCAAAAATATAAGAAAATCTATATTTGTGAGTTCTACTGAAAATGAAATAAAATGATTTTTTTTGGAAGTCTAAAGTACATACATAAAAACTATTCTTTTTTGTTTACATACATATGTACATACAAACATAGATGCACATACCAGCTAGATACATGGATACCTACCTATGTACATGCATGCATACGCATAGAAACACACATATACACATAAACGTATCCCTAGTAATTTTGCTTATATGCAATATTAATTTCAGCTTAACATTGTCAAAACTATGCAAATAATGAACCTATATAACAGAAAATATTCTAAGTTGTCGCATAATAACTTATGTTATGATTTTATTTGTTATTGTCAAATTGAAAAATCTATAGACTTGGCTGAAACTGAAATTGAGTTCTCAAATGTTGCCTCATATGCAAAAGCCATCTACAGACCACATTGCATTGGTCCACGGCAATTTCCATATATCGCTAAGCTGTATGGTGGGTTGTTAGGGGCCAACATAGCATAAGCAGCCAGCATGTATGGCTTGGGTCCTAATGCTGGTGATCACATATTCTTCTCACTCTCTCCTCTTCATTTTAATAACTAGTAGTTATATACGTTGCATTAGTATACTTGAACTGTGAGCAAACTGCATAAGGGGATCTTGTTAATTTTTAAGATTAATAAGTCGAACTATGCTAATATAGGCCCTCAAAGAAGAGTAAAAGCATCTTGTCTTCTTTTATTTTTATGAACTTTTATTTATCTATTTCTCATTTCTATCTATTTTGTTTAAATTCCAGTATATACACTATGTGATACCCCAGCTATCTGCATATTGTGGCTTTTATTAGTATTGGACTATAAAAATAGAATCATTTAAGCTAATGATGTATTTTTGCTCATCACAAAGGTCATTAATTAGACAATTGAAGCTTACCATAAATGTCACGACATCCTTACTCATAAGCCAGAAACAACATACAGATCATTTTGAAATAGAATTAAGGTTGCATTTGGTAGGTGGCAATCTATCCAGATTGCTGTTAATTTAAAGTTGGCCCATCAGATTATTGTATTTGGTATGCTTTTTGGGTGGCAATCAAGATTGTCTCACAGAAGACAATTCAGATTATTTTGAGAAGAGGTGGCTATTCAGATTACTACTTATTTGGTAATGTTGTCAAAGAATTTTTGGACAAAATTATCCTTAAAAAAAAATCATACAAAACCCACCCCTCCACCCCCTCTCCTGACATCTCTCACCCTTCCCTTCTTCTTTGAACTCCTCTGTGCCTTCGCTGCCCTCAACTGCCTCCCCTCCGCTCGTGCCCTCGTCATCTCTGACCACGACCCCCACTTCTATACTAGCATCGACCTCTCCTCCTTCGTCTCCGTCACCTCTGCCCACTCCTTTCGACATGTGTATTTTGAAAATTTTGATTTAAATTTAAAAAATAAAATTAAACTCTTCTCCAATAATTTAAAATTTCATAAAATTTTATAGAGATATTTTAGAAATTTGATTTTACATTACTACTAATTTGATTGTCATACAAAACATATCAATCAAAATTTTTAGTAATTTTACTGCAACATTACCTGCGTGTATTAAACACAGTAATCAACATTATTAGTAATTTAATGGTGGTAATCTATCTTGAAGGCTATCCACATTACCTTCCAAAATTATCTGGCGATGCACCAATCGCAACCTAAGATAGTCCTAACTAAAACTTTATAACTTTTGAAGAATATATGTTCCAGTTATAAATGGATATATATAAATTAAGATCAATTCAGTTTCTCCCCAAATCAAATCCTGATGGCTTGAAAAGATGCACAGTTGATCTGAGACTTTAAAAGATCTGATATTAGATAATACCATGATTTTTCTTTAGAGTTGGTGAATTTGAGAGTTGGATGGTGAAAAATGGGGATCACAGAGAAATTTAACAACTACGAACCATCAATACTTGGACTCATTACCTATCTCCATTCATTATTGACATTATAATCAATGCTTTTGTAAAGTAACTTGAAAAAAGTTCAATTGTCAAAATATGAAATGAAGATCAATATGAGTAGTTTGTCGTATGACCAATGGCTAAAACTCATAAGTTGGTGAAACAATTTTTACTTTTTTCGAGTCCTCGCTCTCTTTCTCCTCTACTCAATTGCAAGTTGGGGCTTTCGATCTTCATTAATTTTGCATCAAGGTTCAAGATAATGAGGTATAGAGATGTATCGACTAGGTGGCAGGTAAGGTACACATCGTATCAAGAATTGTGTTGACAAAGTGCATTGGTGGTGTAGATAGATACGGCCAATATACCCTTGTATGGCCTTTAGTTGTTTTTGAATTTATACAATTTTTAGGTGTAGGTTTTTGAATTCAACTAAACCTCAAAAGTCATTGATTTCAATCATGGGTTCAGTATAATAGATGATGTCACATCCCAAATTCGGGACATAACATGGTATGCTACTGAGGACGGAGCCCATGATAACATGAAGCCTCCCTATCATAGTCAGCTAAAATTTCATATAAATAAAATATAATAAGAGGTTCAACTCGATTATTCATCAAGTAAATAAACTAAAATTAGTTTAGAACATTTAAATTTAATGTCAAATACCAAATTCATGTCTCAAAACTCATCAATAGATATTTAAAAGTCCATGATCATCAAATAATTTTCAAACTTGTTATGCAGAATCTCAGATCTGAATTTTTCATCAGTCTTAACCTTATTCCTTTGTAAAAGAAAAAATAAAAAATATATGAGCTACACTAGCTCAATAAGTAGAACATATGCTTCCTTATCGAATCAAACATAAGTTTTTTATGATAATATAATATTCATAAAATAACAGATACTTCAAAAATAAAGTATTTCATAGAGTATATAATAAAATAAGTCATAAACTAATCATGAAAGTATAAATCATGAATATTTTGTAAACATATTTCGTAAATCATTTCTGTTATGTGTCCATATCATGTTTCAAAATTTCGCTCATAGATATTCATATTATGTTCATTTTATACCCATGACAAGGTCAGTGTTCTTAATCGATAAGTTCTTATTTCGTATATCAATTTTATACCCACTGACAGGGCCTGTATTCTTATAGATACTAGCTCCGAATGTCGACCTTCCTATGGAGATTCATTCATAGCTACCTGAGAGCCTTTCAAATTTTATATCTTTTTCTTAAAACATATGTATACAAAGGTGATAAAATAATAAAATTTATGCTTCATAAATATGCTATTTTTATTAAACATATTTATGGAATCAATGATCATAATAAAATATATTTTTTCATATAACATATGTTGATCTTTATTTTATAAAAAATATGATTTCATCAATAAAAGATCATATGCATGAAAAATATAAAAAATTAAAAATAAATAAAGAGTACAAGATCTACTTACCTCGTTTGTCCTAGATCTTTAAATTTTATTAGAAGAATCGGTTAATCCTATTTAAAATATTAAATCATAATTAATTTTTTTAAATTAATTTTATAAAATTAAATAATAAAAAAAAAGATGATTGACTAGGTGATCGATCCAATAGACCACTTGAGTACCAAAGTGATTCAGGATCATCTTACCAGAGTCACACGAGTCCCTAGAAGAGGAAGACATGACTCAGTATAGGATCAGAGATCTTCTTAGAGAGAGAAAGTGAAAACAGAGTTCTCATATTCCTCAAAAGAGAAATCCATGATCAAGATCACTAGGGATTATATCATGGTGACTTAATAGGAGTTAACAATGATCAGATTTATAAATACCTAGCAAGGGTCAGACTGGGATCGACAAATTACACAGATATCAAGATGAGTCCGGATCTCTTTGAAAAGATTCTTATTCTCTACCCCTACTCTCACGGCCACTCCCATGGCCATTCTAGGATACTTATGACTGGTGTTGATGCCCGCAACAACTGCTCATGCTAGGCTGCTCTTGACTGGTCTGTCTGCTACTTACGTCGAGCCGCTCCTTAACCTCTACCACATCTGCTCACGCTAATCTGCTTCTTCCCTACTCCATAGCCTCTCAGACCTCTTTTATAGGCCAGAAACCCAATCTAGATCGAAATCCTCCTTTCAAAAGGACTCAACATCCTTTTTGACCGTTGGATCTTCCCTGCTCGCATCCTTGACCACACGATCATGCAAAACACTGCCCAGATTGCTCCTCAGCCATCTGATTGTGCAAAATAGCATGTGAACCACCCATGAACCATGCGAAACACATGAAAAACATGCGTGGACCGTGCGTGAACCACGTGGTCAGTCCATTAGCCATGCATGGATCGCGTCTCCTCTCGTGGTCCATCGTGGACCACATTGGATGGCTTGGGCCGCTCGTCTGCATGCGCGTGCCTGGGCTGAATGTGTCCACGTGCGCCTGGGCTGCGAGCCTGCACCAGGGCCGTGCACTGCAGTAGGCTTTGCATGCCCATGGGCCATGCTTGCAAGCCTTGCGCGCTTGTGGGCTGCATCTCTGGGCTCCTGGCAATGTGCTCTTCGACTTGGGTTCTCAGCATCTGAGTTTTTGCTGCTGTGGGTTGAATTCGAGGTGCCAAAATTATTAAAAAATATATCCTAAAGTCAATCATCTAGGTTGTAGATGATTGTGCTCCATACAAATCTATGAATTATAAAATAATAAATATTATTTGACAAGATTCATCATAAGGAATACATCTTTCTAAATAGAACTTATATGTTATAATGAAGTCCTTAGAGCTACTTATAAAATGATAATGGAGGATTTATCATATAGTTCTTAAATCCTGCTTATGATCAAATGATACAATTATTACAAGAACGATAATTGTATCAAGTGTAGGTCGTAGTATGTCATATTGGTTGGTTATCCTCTTAATCAAGACGTGTGTGACACGGGTATGGTATATGGATGATTTGTAGGAGTACATTTCACTGAGCATGATCACTTTTGGAGCACTCTGCTGTCAAAGGTTGCTCTGATGGGATATGGATATATGTGTCTCACTGACTTGAGACTGTCTTAGTGACTTGCAAGCAACTCACTGTGCTTTGGTATCAGACTATCCAAATTTTTAATTCAATGATGGAAGATTTTTAGGTACAGTCAAGTACTTGTGAAGTCTGAGTGTGAGTCAAGATGAAATTGATCGATCCAAGTAAAATTAGAGATGATGCATCACTGTATTTCAATTTAGCAAAACTTTGGCCAAAGTAGTCCTAGTGAGGAGTCATAGGATATTTGAGGTTGAGACATAATGTGGACCACTCATCCTGGATTGACAATTTAACCCAAAGTCATTCTTGAACATCAAGTGTCAAAGAGATGAATTATACGGTAACTATATCCACATGGGTTCTAGAGTGTTGCTGGGCATACATTCGGCCTATTCGGACGTCGAAAATCATTGCTAGATGGTAACATCGATTAGTATAAGAATTATTCTTGTGCTACCGGCTTAGGTTCGAACTGATGGAATCACGCACATAGAAGTACCATCTGATCAAATGGCTGATCAATGATTATGAATTGTTGAAGGATTTAATTATTAATGTGATTGATGATTAATTCTTTACAAAGGTTGCAATAAATTATTTACTAATGATTAGTAAATTAGAGAAATAATTAATTATAATTTGATTATTAATTGGCTCAATTTGATTGAGCAATGAGGATTGGATTAGATTTAATTAAATTAGATTTAATTAGATTGAATTTGGATTGATTGGATGCAGTCCTATTGAATGACAGGGCTTGTTTCAATTGATCTCAGAGATGTAAATTAAATTTTAAATTGAATATGATTCAATTAGTTTTATATAGGCTTAGATTGGATCTAATCCTATTGAATAATAAGCTTAATTGGATCAAGCCCTAATATCAAATGAAGTCTCCGATCTCCATTTAGAAACAATTTTTGAATCAATGGAGTTTTAATCTAACTAATTTTTAATTGGATTGGGGTCTAATTGGATTCATAATTGGGCTAGGATCCAATTAATTAGTTTGTTATAACTAATTTCTAAATTGATTAGGATTGAATTCAAGAATTAGTTAGAGTTTGATCAAGATCTTGAATCCTATTTGGAATAGGGCTTAACCAACTTAAAACCTAAACCCATGTGATATAAATCCCACATGCCCCATGCCTCTTCACGTAGAGAAATTCCTCATGCCCAAAAGGAGCAGTGCCACTCTCTTCTATCGCATGAAAAGGAGACATTCTCTTTCTCTTCATGTCACCAAGAAAATAGGAGGGGGGCGTCCAAGAGTTGGACGCCCCAAACTCCACACGCCCACCCTTCATCTTCTTCCCATCTTGAGGTGTTTTTGTGAAAGTTTCTTTATTAGTTTTTGAGAATCAAAGAGAGGCTCCTCTGCTGGTTATACAGTATAAAATTGAAGAATAAAAGTTCTTTCCAACGAGAGAAAGAGAAAGAAGAATAAGGGTCTTCTTTCTTGTGCGCAGCCTTGAAAAAGAAGGAGTTCTTCTTTCAGATCTTTTTTCTATTTTTTTCTAGAATTAAAGTCAGATTAGATCCAATTTTTAATATGAAGATTTAAAAAAAAATATCAAAAAAATTTGATTGGATGTCTGAGGCTTCCTAGAGTTCTAAATCAAAGAGAAAAAGAGAGAAGAACGGTTCTTCTCTTGGGTCTTTCTTTTGAATTCTTCTAGAGCTCAAAATTTTATATAATTTTTAGTATAAAGAATTAGATTAGATCTGAATTTTATCATAAAAAATTAGAGAAAAAAATTCTTCTTAAAAGTATGAAAGGAAGAGAGAAAAATTCTCTTTTATGCGTGGGAGACTTGAAAAGAAAAGATTCTTCTCTTGCTCTCTATTATAAAGAGTTGATGTGTGGATCCAGAAAGAAAAGGAGAGAGTCTCCTTATTCTTCATCCTCTTCATGTTTCTCTTAGATCAGTCAAAATATGATGTCTTCATGAGCTAGCACTCCCGGGGTCATCGATCAGTACATGAGCTTCGTGTAGATATCTGTAGAGGTCGGACATGTATGTGGCTGTCGAGCTTCATGAAGAACCAACTATCATGAACTTCGGATGTGGTGATCTGCTACCCATGCTCAGATATAAAGTTTTAATTTTAATTTATATTTGATATGATCTAAATATAAATTAGATATGATCTAATTGCATATAGATATGATCTATATTTGCTGAATTTTAGATTTCAGATTTATATACATTCATATTAGTTCATATCATAAATTCTGTATGGTAGTTTTAGATTTGATCTATGCATACATTATCGATTAAATTATTTAATCTATGTATATTCTACTGTAAAATTTTAAAAATGCATGCATAAAACCACCACGCTTTCCTTCAACTGGTATCAGAGAAAATGTTCATTATGACATGAACATATATGCATGTAGAGTTGAAATCTAGATTTAACAATGCATGAGATGTGTTATGATCTAATTTTAGATATGATCTAATATAAAAATCAGATCTGATATAATTTAGATTAGATCTAAATTTTTGCGTATATGATATGTGAGTAGATTAGATGATCCGAGTAGCAAGTACTTGGATTAGGTTGATCACCAGGCCGTTCGATCAAAAGAGCAAAAAAGATTTAAAGGTCCTCTCTTCCTATTCGATAGGATGCTCTTATGATGTGTAGGGGTGCCATATGATTTAATCCCATAAAGAAGAAAGTGAAAGGAAAAACTTATCTTTCTGCAAAATTCTAGATGTTGAAATCCTAGGATTTGTTGTATATGATGCAAAACATGAGTTGTATGAAAAGTAGATCATCTAATCTATATGATTAAAATTATTTTAATCAAGAGAATAAAATTTAGAATCATAAAATATTTAGATATGATCTAAAGTTTGTTATGATTGATTTTATTTCAGTTTATATGAGAATTTTCAATCTGAAACTATATGATACTTGTTGGCACGCCAACTTAGCTGACTAGTTTTGAATTGAGTCGATTCAGTCTCCTGATTTAATCGGTTCAGTGCTGACTGATCCGATCCAGTTGTCTTAGGCCGAACAGTAATGATTATTATTCACGATCAGTTAGTCGACCCACTGAAGTGAGCCAACTTAGCTCAAAGGTGAGCTGACCTAGTTTTCAGATCAAAAAATTTTGTATAAAATTGATGTAAAATTATTTTACAAAATTGAAATAGTTTCAATTAATAACCTTAACCCATATTGATGCTATACTTAATTAAGAATTAAGAAATGTATTATAGATCTAGAATTATAATTCGAGATCCAATGATGTTGCATAAAACATGGGGCATGGGCTGCTCAAATCAAGTCCTATTAATTGGGTTAGACCTAAGGTTAGAATCAAAGACCTAATAGACTAAAAAGAGTAGTTGATCAAATCTAACCAATAGTTGATTTAGATTAGATTAAGGATACTCTAGATCAAACACAATAGTTGTAGTTGATCGAGTTCATGTCTTTGATTAATTGAGGCTCAATGGTTGAGCCTGAGTCATTGGACTGATTAGATCACTAAGTGACTCGAGTTAACCCATATCGTTAAGGTTATTCAGTATGACTGATTTAGGTGCCTTAGACCGACTTGTCGGTTGGATCGACTTGTCTCGAATCCTTCTCATGACTTGGTAAAGTCAGTGGGAGGATTTACAACGTGTCAGTTGGACCTACTAGTCACTAATCTTTTATATGACTTGGTGAAGTCAATGAGAGAATTTATGATTTGTAGATTGATTGATATCTTATTAAATAAATTAACTAAATTTTTTAAATTATTAGGTCCATAAAATGAGCTAGTTATGGGGTAACTAGATCATAGCTTTCTATTAAGGTGCGTGATAATGAGTCTAATATTTCAAATAGGTATTGGAGGCGCTACACGCCTAGTGTATATTACGTATTGAAATTATCATCCATCATATGATCATCTTGTTATACCTTCAGATCAATGCTCAAGTTGGTTGAGCCACACTCGGGCTGGATATCCATTTGTTGGATGCACTTGATGTTGTCATGTTGATGGTTGGATCTAATCAAGATTTTCAATGGAGGCGCCACACGCCTGCTGAAGGGATGTTTGGGGTAAAATCTGATTGCTAAAAATTATTTAGAGAAATAATTAATTATGAACCTATCCATAGATGCACTAAGGTTGGTCGAGCCACACTCAGGCCTGAATACAGTCTGTGTGGATTGTAGCACCCACTAAGAAGTTAAAATATTTTTTTGGATTGGAGGTAGAGGCTACCAATTCGTATAAAATAGTGGGAGAACCTTTAGACTAAAGTCCAAGTCTTTCGGCTTAAAATAATTCATATATTAATAGATCAATTATTTTTTTTCAAAAATGACTAGAATATTGTTGCTCTATTTATTGTTGGACAGTGACAGCATTATCAAACCTAACTTCGATAGCCAGTATCGAAAGTTGAATATATTTTTTGAGTGAATTGATCAAAAAAGTCTAAGGCTAACCCAAACAAGCTTAAAAGAGAAATCAGCAGATCATCGTTAGTCAAGATGTTATGTGATAACTCCTTGAAGTTTCTCTATTGATAATACTACTACCTGGATATGGGATACCGACAGTGCAAGTCATATTTGTAAATAGTTGCAAAAGACGTTAGGATAGTAGAAGGTTTGAAAATGGTAAGAGACTCCTAAATGTAAGACATAGAAGTCTGTTCCAGTCTTAACATTAGGAATCATTGAGCTTGTTTTCAATCCTAAAGATGTCATTTTAAGTGATTGTCACTATTATCCAATCTTATTGATGGTGTTAATAAGAATGATTATTGTGATATCATTGTGAATGATACTGCAATAATAAGTGGATAATTAAAAATGACATAAACTTAGTACCATAATCTGTTGGTGTAAAGTACATATCTAACTAGCATCCTAGATTAGACAATACATTGAAGCCTGTTTTAGGTATAGTTGACTCATTCTCTTTTATTGAAAAGGGTGAATGAGCTAGTGATGTTCTGAGTTTGATACATATTGATGTATTTGCACTCATGAACATAAGTGCCAGAAGATAGCTTTACTACATTAAAATCTCTGATGACTTATCTTGGTATGGGTGCATCTTGCTTATGAAGCATAAAATCAAATCGATTGAAATATTCGAATGATTCTGTAATGAGGTAGAAAATAAACTACAAAGAGTATTATAACTCATCAGTTAGACTGATGAAGTGAATATCTTTACAACAAATTTTGATATGTCTTGTAGAAAATTAGATACTCTCTCAATGGACCTCTCCTGCGACAATACTATTTGAAAGGAGAAATTGAACTTTATTAAACATGGTTCAGTCAACTGTGGGTTTGCTAGTCAGTCGAAGGTTATGCTTTAGAGACTACTTGATATGTGCTCAAGAATGTTTCGAGCAAATCGATCACCAAAACTCCATATGAGATATGAATTTGGGTAATTCGATATTCTCTTATCTTAGGTTTGGGGTGTCGAACTTACATGAAATATTCACAAACTGACTAGCTTGGATCTTGGTTTGATAAATATTATTTTAGAAATATTTCTTCTACCTTCCTGATGGACATGAGATGTTCATGAATTTTAAAGCATTCTTTTTGAAAAAGAAGTTCCTTGGTGAAGGAACTGATGCCGTTAAGAGCAAGCTTGGTGAAGCTTGATAGGTAGAGGAACCGACTCTGGCACAAACCAATAGAACCGAAGTTGATTAGATCAAATCTGGAGTCCGACGTAAAGGCATCTCTGAGTAGATACGGTAGAGTACTGTGTTAGCCGAACAAATACTTTGATTTTTAAGTTTGAGAAGGAGATTTGATCTTCCATACGGATGCTGTACAGAGATCTAATTTTGAGAAGGGACTTGGAGTCATTAAATCTGAAATGAAGTCCATCAAGATCAATGATGTATGGACATTCGTTGATTCATCTGAAGGGGTGAGACCCATAGGGTGTGAGTGGATTTCAGATGGATAAGAGGTACAGACGGAAAGGTGGAGACCTATTAATTCTATCTGGTTACCAAGGGATTTCATCAAAGTTATAGTGTTAACTATGATGAGATATTTTCTTTGTGACAATCCTCAAGTCCATTCGAATTAAATTAAACTTCTCGGAGTTGGAATATACGTTATGAACATATGGCTTTATTGAGAATGAAGAAGAATCCTGTATGTACAAATGGGCTAATAGTTCTATAGAAGTATTCTTTGTGTTGTTTAGATGAAATTCTCTTAATCGAAAATGACATTCCTACATTACAGAGAATAAAAGTTTGGTTGTTATCTTTGTTCTCCATAAAGATTTAGAAGGTTATGAGAACCATCCTTAAGTATTTATGAAATACTAAGGACCAATGGCTCATTTATAGAGAATCTAACTTAAAATCTATGAAATATTGATTCCAGTTTCTAGTCAGATCGGAATGACAAAGTTGTGTCAAGTTATGTTTTTATCCTAAAAGAGGAGCGACATGCTGGAAATGTTCCATGCAGTATTCAGTAGCCAGTTTTATTTGTGATATGGAGTTCTTTGTGGCATTTGATGCTGATAAAAAAGTTGTTTGGTTATGAAAGTTCATTAGCTAGCTTGGAGAGGCATCCTCCATTGATGGTCCAGTCTTTCTGTATTGACAGTAGTACTGGAGCCATAGTTCAAACTGAAGAACCAATATTTCATCTGAGAATTAAATACTTTCTGCATTGCAATCACCTTGTTCGATAAGATCGAAATAAAGTTGACCTTCGGAAGATCGACCGAAAGGAGAACTTGACCGATCCATTGACTAGAGCAATCGAAACTAAAGAGTTCGATGATCACAAATAAAAGATGGATATTTGATACCAATCTGATTGGCTGTAGTCCAAGTGGGAGTTGTTGGAAAATATGTCCTAAAGCCAATCATTTAGGTTGTAGATGATTGTGCTCCATACAAGTATATGAATTATAAAATGATAAATGTTATCTAACAAGATTCATCATAAGGAATACATCTTCTTAAATAGAACTCATATGTTATGATGAAGTTCTTAGAGCTACTTTCAAAATGATAAAGGAGAATTTATCATGTAGTTCTTAAATCCTCCTCACGACCAAATGATACAATTATTATAAGGACGATAATTGTATCAAGTGTAGGTCATAGTATACCATATTGATTGATTGTCCTCTTAACCAAGGTATGTGGTGACACGGGTATGGCATATGGATGATTTGTAGGAGTACATTTCACTGAGCATAACCACTTTCAGAGCACTCTACTGTCAAGGGTTGCTCTGATGGGATATGGGTATATGTGTCCCTCTGACCTGAGACTGCTTTGGTGACTTGCAAGCAACTCACTGTGTTTTGGTGCTGGACCATTCAAATTTTTAATTCAATGAAGGAAGGTTTCTAGGTATAGTCAAGTACTTATGAAGTCTGAGTACGAGTCAAGATGGGATTGACCGCTCCAAGTAAAATTAGAGATGATGCATCACTGTGTTTTAATTTAGCAAAACTTTGACCAAAGTAGTCCTAATGAGAAGTCACAGGATTTTTGAGATTGAGATACAATGTGGACCACTCATCCTGGGTTGACAGTTTAACCCAAAGTCGTCCTTGAGCATTAAGTATCAAAGAAATAAATTATATGGTAACTATATCTACATGAGTTCTAGAGTGTTGCTGGACATACATTCGGTCTATTCGGATATCGAGAACCATTGTTAGATGGTAACATTGATTAGTACAAAAATTGTTCTTGTGTTACCGGCTTAAGTTCGAACCTATGGGGTCACACACATAGAAGTATCGTTTGATCAAATGGCTGATCAACGGTTATGAATCGTTGGAGGGTTCAATTATCAATGTGATTGATGATTAATTCTTTACAAAAATTACAATAAATTATTTACTAATGATTGATAAATTAAAAAAATAATTAATTAACAATTTGATTGTTAATTGGCTCAATTGGATTGAGCAATGAGGATTGGATTAGATCTAATTGAATTGGATTCAATTAGATTGACTTTAGATTGATTGGATGCAGCCCTATTGAATGACAAGACTTGTTCCAATTGATCTTAGAGATGCAAATCAAATTCTAAATTGAATATGATTCAATTAATTTTATATAGGCTTAGATTGGATCTAACCCTATTGAATAATAGGCTTGATTGGATCAAGCCCTAATATCAAATGAAGTCCCAGATCTCCATTTAGAAACAATCTCTGGATTAATAGGATTTTAATATAACTAATTCTCAATTGAATTGGGGCCTAATTGGATTCATAATTGGGCTACTACCCAATTAGTTAGTTTGTTATAACTAATTTTTAAATTGGTTAGGCTTGGGTCTAAGAATTAGTTAGAGTTTAACCAAGATCTTGAATTCTATTTGGAATAGGGCTTAACCAACTTAAAACCTAAACCCTTGTGATATAAATCCCACACGCCCCACACCTCTTCACATAAAGAAATTCCTCATGCCTAAAAGAAGCAGTGCCCCTCTCTTCTCTCGCGTGAAATGGAGATGTTCCCTTTCTCTTCATGTTGCCAAGAAAATAGGAGGGGACATCCAAGAGTTGGATGCCCCAAACTCTACATGCCCACCCTTCATCTTCTTCCCATCTTGAAGTATTTTTGTGAGATTTTTCTTACTAATTTTTGGGCATCAAAGAAAGGCTCTTCTGCTGGTTATACAGTAGAAAATTAGAGAATAAAAGTTCTTCCCAACGAGAAAAAAAGAAGGAAGAAGAAGGATCTTCTTTCTTATGTGCAGCCTTGAAGAAGAAGGAGTTCTTCTTTCAGATTTTTTTACTATTTTTTTTAGAATTAAAGTCAGATTAGATCTAATTTTTAATATGAGGATTTAGAGGAGAAATATCAAAAAAATCTGGTTAGATGTTTGGGGCTTCCTAAAGTTTCAGATCAAAGAGAAAAAGGAAGAAGAAGAGAGAAGAATGATTCTTTTCTTGGGTCTTTTTTTTGGATTCTTCTAGAGCTTAAAATTTTATATGATTTTCAACATAAAAAATTAGATTATATTTGATTTTTATCATAAAAAATTAAATAAAAAAATTTCTTCTTAAAGGTGTAAAAGGAAGAGAAAAATATTCTCTCTTATGCGTGGAAGAATTGAAAAGAAAGGATTCTTCTCTTGATCTCCATTGTAGAGAGTTGATGTGTGGATCCAGAAAGAAAAGAAGAGGGTCTCCTTATTCTTCATCCTCTTTATGTTCCTCTTAGATCAGTCAAAATATGATGTCTTCGCGAGCTAGCACTACCGAAGTCATCGATCAGCACATGGACTTCGTGTAGATACCTGTAGAGGCCGGACACATGTGCGGCTGTCGAGCATCATGAAGAATCAACTACCACGGACTTCGGATATAGTGATCTGCTACCGCACTCAGATATGAAGTTTTAATTTTGATTTATATTTAGATATGATCTAAATATAAATTAGAAATGATTTAATTGTATATAGATATGATCTATACTTATTAAATTTTAGATTTTGAATTTATATACATACATATTAGTTCATGTCTTAGATCCTGTATGGTAGTTTTAGATTTAATCTATGCATATATTATATATTAAATTATTTAATCTATGTATACTCTACTATAAAATTTTAAAAATGTATGCATAAAACCACCACTTTTCCTTCAAAAATTTCAACAATCTCCACCTCGACTCGACATTCGACTTTTACATGACTTTGAGAGCTTTTAGATCTTCTTACCCCCATTTCCTGGAGCATATCCCTGCTACTCATAGATAGACAAATATGGGAGTCAAGCAGGATCGCTCGATCCCATCTCCATCCTGCATGACCTAAGACTTGCTCGGGGTAACTTTCTGATGATGTCATATATTATCCTCTCGAGTCTCCCATCTCATACTTGATCCACCTTTATCTGGAGCTCCACCTCGTACTGGGCTCCTACTGGCATCCTCCATGATAGGCAGCTTCTCCTTACACAATAGAGCATCGATCAACCCATCACGATTGATCTCCATCTTGATTGTGCCTGTCTTCTCCATCTTCTTCAATCTCGATCAATACTATCGGGACAACCTGGCTCTGATACCAAATTATTGATCAACACTACTACAACCTGGATAACACATGTCTGTGATACCAATCATGCACCATGGTACCATCTGGCTCTGATACCAATTATCGAAGATCTAGTACCACTTGTTATAGTAGAAAAAAATAAAAAATAAAAAATAAAAGAAAAAAATACACAATCAAATACATAGATTAGCCCAAAGCCTACCTCTACAGGGTATGTAAGCTTTCTTATGAGAAAGAAATAAATACAAGAGGAGACACTCTCAACTTTCAAACCCTCTCTCTCAATCTGAAGCACTCACCCATACAATGCTCTCAAAAATTTCTTAAGGAGATCCTCTCACAGGCCTGTCGAACCAGGATTCTTGACACACATGGATGCTTCCTATAATCTAAGCCACTACATCATGCCTCAGCCTCTGCACCTACTCTCGCAGCCAGTCCCTTAGTAGTTTTAGGACACTCACGGTTGGTGTTGATGCCCTAATGTAGCTGCTCATGCTAAGCTGCTTCCGACTGGTTTGCTTGCTGCTTATGCCAAGCCGTTCCTCAGTCTATGCCATAGCTGCTCATATCAAGCTGCTTCTTCCTTGCTCCATGACCTCTTAGACCTCTTTCATAGGCCAGAAATCCAACCTAGATTGAAATCCTCCTTTGAAAAGGACTCAACACCCTTTTTGACCATTGGATCTTCCCCACTCACATCCTTGGCCGCACAATCACATAAAACACTATCCGGATCACTCCTCAGCCATCTGATCATGCAAAACAGTGTGTGAATCACCCATGAACCATGCAAAATGCATGGGAAATGCATGTGGATCGTGCATGAATCGCACGGTCGGTCTATAAGCTGTGAATGGACCACGTCTCCTCCCACGATCCATCATGGACCGCATTGGATGGCCTGCGCCATGCACCCGCACCTGGGCCGCATGTGTTTGTGCATGCTTGGGCCATGCGCTCATGCTGGGCCACACACCCATCCCAGGGCCACATGCTACAGTGGGCCTTGCGCGCCCATGGGCCATGCCTGCAGGCCTTATGCACTTGTAGGCTGCGTCTCCTGACTCCTCACTATATGATCTTCGAGCTGGACTTCTCTATATTTGAATTTTCACTATTGTGGGATAAATTTGAGGCACCAAAATCCTAACAAACAATGGGCGGTCAATGGTGTCAGAATAAGGGACGGTCAACGACAGTGGTTGTCGATCAAGAAAATCAAGAAAAAATCATGAAAAATAGAGGATCCAAACCATTCTTGGATTTTCGATCTATAAGCATTCACCATCGGCCATGATTTCATCGAGATGCATCATAGGGAGGTCCGGGGTTATGACTCAGGGGTGTGGCTGAAGAAAATATGCAGTAGTGCTATGTATGCAATTTTAAAATTTTTATGCAGCAGAAACAAAAGATTAAATAATTTAATCCTAATCATATGCACAAGATCTAATCTTAGACTACCACATTATGATCTATGATATGAAAAATATGCACTTTAAATTTGAAAATAAAAACACACATTGATCTCATCGATGCTGAAATCCTAGATCTAACTATTAGATCTTACATTGCGATCAAGATAAGATAGAAATCATTACCAAACCAATTTGATATTGATTTTGTCTGATCCAACGATTGGATAGGATATTTCTCAGATCACTCATAGCCACACGAAGTTGTTTGGCCTCTACAGAAAATCCACGTGAAGACTGGCACAGATCAGGAGCTTGGAGGTGCTAGTCCGCAAGCAACTTTGACAACTGATCTCTTCTTTCTTCTTCAAGCAACTTGGATACTCCAAAGAAAGAGGGGATATGGAGGAGAAAGAGAGGAAGAGGAGGAGAGGCTCTAGAAATGAAAACACCAGCAAGGGAGAAGAAAAGCATGACACCAAAGAGGAGGACCACCCTTTTTATAGATTAGGAATTAGGGTTTCACCAAGGGAAGGGCACCAAGAGTCCATGCCAAAACTACTTTTGGCATCCCAAAAAATTCGAAAAAAATCACTATGGCATGGAAAAAGATTTTGTAGTCTCTCACACCAAAGGACTCTCCAAAAAAAATAGTAAAGAAATCATAGAGGCACCAACAATCTTCCATGTATAAAATTTTTTTTTCCTAGTTTACATCTTATCTCTAATTCGGATCTTATTTGAATTAGGCAGGAGATAAGATTATGACTCATCAATCATTACTGCCCACCTTTATTGGGTCAACTACTTTGATACCAAAAAAATCAAGCCAAATCCAATTTGGCATGGAGATGTGGGCATGAGTCCAGGTGTGGCGCAAGGAGATAAGGATAGAGTCCAAGTTGACAAGGACTCTTCATTTCTAATATGATTCTAATCCAAATCAAATTTGGATTGAACCCACTGATAGAAATAAACCTAATCCAATTAGAAATCTAAATATCTCATCAAATTTCTAACCCAATTAGAAATTAGTCAAGTCCAAATCCTGATCGAATTGGATCAAATTTTTTTTGTAATTAGAATTGATCATATCAAACCCAATCTGAGTCGAACTGAATCTAATTCAATTAGACTTGATCCAAAGCTCTTTATTCAATCAAATTGAGTCAATTAGTAATCTAATCACTAATTAATTATCCATTAATAGTAGAGTTCCAGTCCCAGTGCAACTCTCTTCCAGAGTTTCAGTTCCAATGGGACTCCTCACCAGAGTCACAATCTAATTGGACCCTTCAGCCATCAGATCTGACCAAATCTTCTAAGACATGTGACCCCATAAGTTCGAACCTAAGCTGATAGCATAGGAACAACTTTCTATACCAATCGATGTAACTATCTAGTAATGATGACCCGACCACCGGATAGGTCGAAGTATTATAAAGCAACATTCTGGAACCTACTGGCATATGGTTACCGTATAATTCATCCCTTTGACCCTAATGCTCAAGGTGATCTAGGGTTTAATTGTTAACCCTAATTAAGTCGATCATATTTTATTTCAACCTTTCAAATCCATCTCATGGATTATCCTGGCCAAGGTTTTATTAAATTGAAAAATACTGATGCATATCTCCTACTAATTCAGAGGGATCAATTCCATCTTGACTCACACATTGACTTGATAAGTACTTGACTACACCTAGTATCCTTTCGTCACTGAATTAGAAACTCAGATGGTCTAGTACTAAAGTATAGTGAGTTGCTTACAAGTCACCATGGTGGCCTTAGATCTGAGGGACACTTATACCCATATCCTTCATGAGCTACTCTTGACAGTAGAGTGCTCAGTAAATGGTCACATTCGATGCGAATATACTCTTATATTCCATCTGCATGCCATAACAGTATCTCATACTCCTTGGTTAAGAGGACAACCAACTCATATGGCACGCAATGATCTATATCGATATTGCTATCATCCTATTAATAGCATATCATTTGATCACGAACACTTTTAAGGACTTAACGACAAATCCTCCTTTGCTGATTAATTCTAGTTCTAAGAACTTCATTACAACACAGGAGTTTAAAAATGGATAATTTGAAATAAAAATATCCAATAATTTTTATTAATAAAAATTCATATACAATTTACAAGATGAGCATAATCATCAATAGGCTGTCGATTGACTTTGAGATACATTTCTCAACAACTCCCATTTGGACTAAAGCCAATCAGTACAGTATCGAATATCCATCTTGGACTTGTGGTCATCGAACTCTTTGATTTTGAGAGCTTTAATAAATGAATCGATTAGGTTCTCCTTTCCGTCGATCTTCTGAAGGTCGATGGCATCTCGATCCACGATCTCTCAGATAAGGTGAAAGCGGTGCAGAATATGTTTGGTGTGCTGATGGGACCTCAATTTTTTGGCTTGAGGAATGGCTCCAGTATTATCACAGTATAACAAGACGGGGCCATCAATAAAGGATGCCACTTCGAGCTCGTCGATGAACATCCACAACCATACAGCTTCCTTCGCAGCATAGGATGCCGCAATATACTCCACTTCACAAACAGAGTCAGCCATAGTATGTTGCTTGAAATTTTTTCAATAGATTGCTCCTCCATTCAGGATAAAAATATAATTCGACACACTCTTACTTTCGCCATAGTCTGACTGAAAGCTGAAGTTGGTAAACCTCACTAGTTTCAAGTCAATTTCATCGTACATAAGCCACTAGTCCTTAGTATTTCTCAAATACTTAAGAATGATCTTTACGACCTTCCAGTGGTTCTTTCCTAAATTAGACTGGTATCTATTTACTACCTCTATTAAGTATGCCACGTCTGGTCTCGTACATGTCATGGCGTACATAATAGAATCCACTGCCAAAGCATATGGAACCTACTCATATGCTCTCTCTTGAGGAATTATCAGACAATCTCCTTTCGGAGAAAAAATTCTTTGGCCTATCAGAAGATAAACTTTCTTGAAATTCTCCATGCTGAGCCATTTTAGCATGATATCTATGTAAATGGATTGGGAGAGCCCAAGCAGCCTCTTAGATCTATCTCTATAGATCTTTATTCCTAAGATGTAGGCTGCTTCTTCCAGATCCTTCATGAAAAATTATGACGACAGCCACACTTTTATTCCCTGTAATGCAGGGATATCATTCTTGATTAAGAGAATATCATCTACATACAACACAGAAAATATAATTATGGAACCATTAGCCCACTTATATATGAAGGATTCTTCTTCGTTCCTAATGAAGTCATACGTTCTGATTACCTTATCAAAATATATATTCTAACTTCGAGATACTTGCTTCAATCCATAAATGGATCTCTGAAACTTGCACACCTTGGACTCATCTGTGGATATGAACTCTTCAGATTGTATCATACACATCTCTTCGTTCAGTTCTTCATTTAGGAAAGTTGTCTTCACATCTATTTATCAGACTTCATAGTCCAGGTATGCTACTATCGCAAGCATGATCTGAATGGACTTGAGCATGTCACAGGAGAAAATATCTCGTCATAGTCAATACCATAATGCTGACGATAACCCTTGACAACCAAACAAACTTTATAGATCTCCACCTTTCCATTTGCATCCCTCTTCCTTTTAAAGACCCACTTACACCCTATGGGTTTAACCCCTTCAAGTAGATCAACCAATGTCCATACATCGTTGACCTTCATGGACTCTATTTCGGATTTCATAGCTTCAAGCCATTTATCAGAGTCGGACCTCTGGATCGCATCCATATAGGTGATCAGATCCTCATCGTTCTCATCGAGTTCAACAGGATCCCCATTTTGGATCAAAAAACCTAAGTGTCTGTCCGACTGATGTGGTACTCTATCGGATCACCTTAAGAATGTTTGCGTATTAGGCTCCGAATTTGATCTTATCAAATTCAGTTCAGATTCAAATATTGATGTCGGTTCTTTTACCTGTCAAACTTCGTCAAGCTCGATTTTTAAGACACTTATTCCTTCTCTAAGGAATTTTTTTCCAAAAAATATGCTTTATTGCTGATAAATACCTTTTGTTCAGTAGGTAGATAAAAGTAATATCCTCTCATTTGCTTGGAGTACCCTATGAAATTACATTTATCAAACCTAGGACTGAGCTTGTCAGTTTGTAATCGTTTAACATAAGTCGGATACCCCCAAATCCTAAAGTAAGAGAGGTTCGGCCTACGCCATGACCATATCTTATATGGAGTCTTACTAACTGACTTGCTCGGTATATTATTGAGCACAAGATAGAGTGTTTCAAGTGCATATCTTCAAAAAAAGATCGACAGAGTTGCAAACCCCATCATGGACCGAACAATATCCAACAAGATTTGATTCCTCCTTTTTGAGACGCTATTATGTTGTGGTGTCCCTGAAGGAGTCCATTATGAGAGAATCTCATTCTCTCCTAGATATATCAGAAATTCACTGTATTCACCTCCTCGATCGGATCAAAGAATTTTAATATTTTTTTTAGTTTGTTTCTCTACTTCATTACGGAACCATTTGAACATTTCAAACAATTCAGACTTGTGTTTCATCAAGTAGATGTACCTATATCTAGATAGGTCATTTGTGAATATAATGAAATAGCTATATCCTTCTCTGATACATGTGCTCATGGGTCCACATACATCAGTATGTATCAGACCCAGCACATCACTGGTTTCCAGTAAAAGATGACTTGGTCATCTTTCCAAGCAAATAAGACTGATAGGTAGGTAACGATTCATAATCACTTTTATCAAGAATTCTTTCTTGAGCTAACCTGTTCATCCTATTCTTGTTGATATGACCTAGCCTATAATGTCAAAGATAGACATCTGTGACATCATCTATTCTAGGATATTTATTAGAAATGTACATTATATTAGGCTTAGATACAATATAGATACTATTGTTCAACTGTCCATGCAAAATTATAACACCATTCAAAATGATATCACAAAAGTTTTTCTTTATTAATATTTCATAATTAAATTTGACCAAAAGACCTACAAAGACAACATTCAAAAGAAAACTAGGACAGTAATGACACTCATCAAGACAATGTAACGAGACTCGAATACAAGCTTGATGATTCCTAAAGCTAGAACTGGAACTGATCTTCCATCTCCAACATTCAAGAATCTCTCACCATCTCCAAATCT
>NC_025995.2:74856012-75026131 GCF_000442705.2 Elaeis guineensis | reverse complement strand
TGTCTCCATGCACTTGATTATGAGAATAACCAATGCATATGGCACACAATGACCTACACTTGATAATCGCTATCGTCCTAGTAATAGCATATCATTTGATCGTAAATCAGTTTAAAGACTATGTGATAAATTCTTCTTTATCAATCAAAGTAGTCCTAAGAACTTTATTACAATACAAGAGTTCATTAGAAGATATAATCTTATGATAAATAAGCCAAATAATTTTTATTAATGATCAATTCATATACATCTACAAGTAGCACAATCATCGAATAATTAGCTTTAGGATATAATTTCCAACACTTGGTCATAGCTAAAGTCCGAAAGTGATGATGTCTTTAAGAAATTGAAGTATGTGTTTAACTGCTACCATATAGGCCTCCATTAGATTTTGTAAAAATTGACAAACTTGATTGATCGAGAAAGCTATATCTAACTATGTTAAGGTTACTATTTCTCAGAGACAGTAGTTCAAGAAAAGAGTGAATTGGGTTTCTTAGAAGTTTAACTTTTAAATTAATTGTGCCCAAAGATAGTTCAAATAGTATTTGTAAGCAAAACAAATAATCATAAATACAAAAAATTTTATAATGGTTCGGTGCTAAACTCAACACCTATGTCCACTCTTCAAGCAAATCCATTTGAGAATTCTAACTATAACCTATTCAAGATTATAGTCTAATTATTTTTATGGATTCACAATCCAACCTAGTCAATTTTTACTAGCTCATCAACCAAAATTTTATAACCGATTATTTTCTTCTAGACTCATAATCAATCCCAATTAATTTTTGCAGAGATACTAATCAAAAGTAATAATGTTCAATTTATAAGACTTGGATCTACCTCAAATTTTCACACCCAAAAAACTTGTTATAATAAAATAAATATAAATATATAAGGATAAGAGTTTAGAAATAATAAAACTCATTTTGGCTTTGAAGAAATCAAGGTAGATGAGCTTTCAATACATGAACTTCTTCTTTGATTGCTTGAGTGGTTGAGGCAGCTTTCAATACTTCTTTTCAATGGTAGTTAGCTTGAATTAAAGCACTCTTCCCTCTCTCTCTTAGACTACTTGAATGTAAGAAGGACTAAATTTATGATACTCCTTAGTTCTTTTTTTTTTCTTTGAGTTCCTCACACTATCTTTAAGAATAACTTAATAAACTTCTCTTTTTTCAAAAGATTCTAAAAAAATTTAATTTTCTCCATAAATTTTTCATATTTATTAGCTCAAAAATGTCTGCAATTAATACTCTAGCTATTGAAAAATTAAAAATAGCCATTGAAAAGAATTAAATCATGTTTTGAAATTTTTGAAAGGCTAGCCATTATTTTATCAAAATTCTATAAGTCGGCTCATCGAGACTCTTGGTTAGCTAATCTTTATCTTTGAGTCTACGAAGTGAAACTCTAAGGCAGTTCAGCCATAGATACTAAAAATTTAAAATTCTATCTTATTTTATCTGCTTGAGATTGGATCAGATCAAATCTTACGTTAGTCAGCTAACTTGAATATTTGATTGACTAGCTGATTCTTTGAGTTGGTTTAGAAGACTTATTGATTTATCTGATTTTTTCATTACAAGAAATCTGATTTTTAACGATAAAATTTTAGCAACAAAAAAATTTTTCATCACAAATAAGTATATTTTTGCGATGAAAAAAAAATTTATTATTAGAAATTAAGCATTTATGATGAAAAAAATTTTTATCATAAAAAATTAAATCTTTTGCAATGAAATTTTAATTTTCATTGCTAGAAGTAAATTTTTAATGATGAAATTTTTTTCATCGCTAAAGTTTTTATTTTTTTATGATGAAATAAATTTTTCATCATCAAAAATAAAATTATTTATGATGAAATAAAATTTTTATCATTAAAAATTTGTTATTTATGATGAAATAATTTTTGTTGCAAAAATATAGTTTTTGTGATAAAATTTTTTATATTTGGTGATGAAAATATTTCATCACTAAAGGTTATTTTGTTGAAATAAAAAAGTTAAATCTTTTGCAATGAAATTTTAATTTTTGTTGCTATAAATAAATTTTTAACGATGAATTTTTTTTTATCGCTAGAGTTTTTATTTTTTTACGATGAAATAAATTTTTTATCACCAAAAATAAAATTATTTACGATGAAATAAATTTTTTATCACTAAAAATTATTATTTATGATGAAAAAATTTTCGTTGTAAAAAATATAGTTTTTGCAATAAAATTTCTTATATTTGGCAATGAAAATATTTTATCGCTAAAGGTTGTTTTGTTGAAAAAAAAGTATTTTAGGATAAAATTTTGCCCCAAAATGCGTGCGATCTCTCTCTCACTATCTCATGCTATCGAGCACGCCACTCCTTCCTCGATCAAGCATGTCGCTCCAATCGAGCCACCCTCCCTCCCCAGTTGAGCCAACCTCCCTGATTGAGCATGCTGCTCCAACCGTCATCCTCCCTCCCACCCCGATCGAGCATGCCACTCCGCACCGATCGAATCGAGAGGCCACCGCCATCATCCTCCCTCTGCCACCACCATCGTCTTCCTCCCCAATTTCTCCATCTCCCTCCCTCACTTTCTCTCTCTCTTCCTCTCTCCCTCTCTTATGGTTGTTGCTTCCCCTAAGGGCATCACCGTCGCTCCACCTCCACCACCGTCATAGTCGCTCTACCTCTGCCACCATCCTTCTTTGACCTCTGTCGGGCCACGATCTCTTAGGTATGGCTCTCTCTAGCTCTCTCTCTGGCTCTCTCTCTCATAGTCCACTTGTATGTCACCTTCATCGTCGTCACCGCACCATCATCCCCATCGCTGCATCGCTTTCGCCGACATCCCTATTTGAAGTCCACCAGGCCACGATCTCTCAGGTATATACGGCTTTTTCTGGCTCTCTGGCTCTCTCTCTCTCTCTCGCTCTCACAGTCCACCTGTAGGTCACCACCGTCGCCACACCACCGTCGCCGTTGCTGTTGCTGCATAGCCGCTGGCATCCGCTTATCTCGGTACCCATCTCTCTCTCTGTGGGATTTATAGAAGAGTTGGAAGATCAGGCCAAAATTTTTATTTTTTAATTTTTATAATTTTTTAAATTTTTATTCTTTTTTTTAATTAATTTTAGTCATTAGGCATGATTATTTGTTGCTCTACTCTTTATATGAAGCATAGTTTATGATTTGAAAATAATTTAAAAATAAAAATAGTTATAATAATAATATATTAATCATAGCATAATAAATCTATAAATCTTAGAATTTTCATTCAAAGATAATGTGTATGAACCGATATTTATCTTTTAATAAAAAAAATATTAGTGTTGTATACACTATCTTCGAATTATCCTTGTGGACAGTTTGAGCACGTGAGTGAATTTTATATTGCATACAATATGCTTCTATATCGGAGAGTTTTGTCGGTATTTTCGGTTATGTTCTCTGGATACATAGCATAATTTTAGTGTTTGTGATTGTTGGATGTATGCCCTAGAAGTCAATTTTAGCTGACGTATATCATATTACTAAGATATAATTTTGTACTTAATAGATATTTTTATTACCAATCATATTTTATGTGTCCATTAATCATCCAAGAGATTAACAAGATGATGACATATATTCTCCAAGAGATTAATTCCTAAATTGCTCCTGATCATAGGATCATCATGGGGATGGAGATTAATCCAGATAGATTAGTGCACTGATCACTTCCTTCGGACAGATGAGTCTCGAGTGTACGATGTAGTGACACTGGAACAAGAGTACAGATGGTTGTTAGAGAATAACTAGCACAGAGCATGATCAATACGAGAAGTCACATAGATGTCTGCTCACTTGTTAGTGACTTTCTCGATGCTGCAGTAGTATGACTAGTCCTTTAACTTACGATACTATAACTGCTCGCAGTGAGGCTGCTGAAATTTGACTACACATAAATATTGACTCAATGAGTCCTTGTAATAGATGTTGGTGATAGTTGGTCCATTGTAAAAGTAGGATGCATACCTAGATGGAATCTATCGACCCTAGCAGAAAGGGATAGTCCTATGGGATTTAAAAAGCTGAGTCCTTAAGTCTATGGCCATAGTCGTGTAATTAATAAAAAAAAAAATTATGAGAATCACACATGGACTCGAGCTGAATCTATCATATGATCGATGATGAGGTTTGACGATTCATCCATGATCTGTCATCTGATCGGGACTCACGATAGAGGGACTGTATCATACGTTAACTGCACCTAGAGGTTCATCACCTTTTATTCTATTGGGTTGTCACTACATACTGCTAAGTGTCACTGGTGGATTGTGAGATCTATAAGCATCAACTCGATGATCGATGATCTTTGATGGGCAGAGTTGGAATGGTTTCAACCCATTGAAAGAAGTTTTAATGATATTGTGATAGGAATCATAATATATCTCACTATCAGATAGAATAGAACTTATGGGATCACACACAAAGAAGCTTTTAACTGATCAGATGGTTGAATTATGATTATGAATTGTGATATGATTTAATTATCAATTGATTGATGATTAATCCAATGAAAAAGTTGCAATTAAGTAACTTGCTAAAGAGTTAATGAATTATAGGAGGATTAATTAGCAATTGAATTGCTAATTGACTCAATTTGATTGAGCAATAGGGCTTATATCAAGTCTAATTAAATTAGATTTAATTTGACTTGATATGAATTTGATTTGATCCAGTCTAATTGGATTATAAGATAACCTAATTGCATGGAAGAATAATTTCTTGTTTGATTAGGATTTGGGTTTGATCTAATTTCTAATTAGATTAGGATCTAATTAAATAGTATTTGAGTTTCTATTTAGATTAAGAATTATCTTCTTCATAGATGTACTAAATTCTAATCAGATTAGGATTAAATTGAGTTTTACTCAAGCATCAAGAGAGAGTCCAAAAGGACTAGGACTCCTCCTTTAATTAGGTGATATCTAATTCTTAATTGGATTAGATTTTAATCTAAATAGTTTGGACTCTTAATCAGATTAAAATTTTAATCTATTTAGGTCTAATCAATTTTTAATATGATTATAATTGATTAAAATTTTATTTGATTTAAATCAGCCATCAAAAGAAAAGTCCGATGTGGATTGGACTCCACTTCCTCCATGCGCCATAAACTAGTCCCACGCCCACTTGATTTTGAACTCTATATATACCCATGCCCTTTCCTTTTTTGTGTGTAATATTTCATATCAAATTCTCTTTCCTCTGTGAGTTATGTTGGTGCAAAAGAAGTGTAGGTGGGCGATGAAAAGAAGTGTAGGTGGGTGGCGCAAATTAAGAGTCCAAAGAAGTTTGGACTCTAACCTAAAACCTTATCTCCTTCTCCTATTTAAACATGGGATCTTATGAGGCATTTGAAGACCTGATATGGATTAGTTTTTGGATGCCCAAAGGAGAGGTTTGTGCATGAAAAAATTCAAGGGAGAGAGGCACGACGTGATGCTTCATGGCATGAGGTATGTTTGGCTCTTATCCTTTCTTTCTTACCAACAACCAAAGGTTGGTTGTTAGGGCCTCTTCTCTCTCTCTTTTGTCTTAGTTTGGACATAAATTTTTTTCTCCTCTTTGTCTAAGAGTTGGAGAAAAATTCTTACATCTCTAGTGTAGAGATTTGATGCATGGATTTCAGAAAAAAAAGAAAAGAAAGTGTTCTTTTCATGATCTCTAGCGTAGAGATCATTATCCTCCTATTCTCTTCTTCTTCTCTAAGAGTGTCTTGAGAGAAAAGAAGATTTTTCAACTATCAAGATACGATCTCTGCAACAGAACTAGTACCTCAGTGAGATCAAGAAGTTTCTGATCAGATCGAAGTCTCATGTGGATACCGTAGAGGTCGGACACTTGTGTGGTTTCAAAAGACCTTCGCATGACATTCACAATCATCAATTAGCAGTGTAAAGCGACCCACGTCAAGGTATGAAGATTAGATCTTCTCTATTTATTTTTTTCTATTTAATTTTTGTATCTGAATCCTATCTCACATATGTAGATCTTGTTTATGGTTTTAAAATTTGATCTTATGCATGCTTATATTAAATTAGATTTAATCTGAATTTTTAAATTTCTGCTGCATACTCGTTTTGAAAAATTTTTACATGCATGAAGTCATGAAATCTCAATAATGGTATCAGAGCTACGTCATATGTATGAGATTAGGATTTAGATCTAAAATCTATAAAGAAAAATTTCAGATCTAAAAGTTTTTGATGTCGTTCTGATATAAGATTATCCTGATATAACTTGTTATGCTGTATGATTGTCCTAGAATGATATTAAAATTTTTTATTAAAATAAAATTTTAGATCTAATTTTACATCATATATGTGATATATGTTTTATTATTTAGATCTAAAAAAATTTTGAGATCTATTTTGATTCATATATATGATATATGAAAATATGTTTAGGGCTAAAATTAGTTTCTATAACCTGAACTTTATTCATGTATATGATATATGTTTGTATGTATAATTTAAAAATTATTTCGAGATTAAAACATACTTTTTATGTCAAGAATTTAGATCTAAAAATTTAGATTTAAGATATGAAATTAGTGTTTGTGCATGAGGGATTGGTCATGGGTAGATCAAATTAGGTCATGTAATTGGATTATATCAAAAGTTTCTGATTTGATCATAATAGATCTAAATCAATTTAGCAATTGATCAAATCGAATCAAGTATTGATTAGGATTAGGTCAATAGACTTTAAGATCATATAATTATTGTTGATCGAATCGATTGACACCCATATGTAGAATCAATTAACCTAAGGATCTAATTTGGCTCTATGGCTCGAATCTAATTCAGCTAAGCTAACCTAATCAGATCAATTAATCATTGGTGTCTAAGGTAAGTAATTAAAAGATAGTTATTTAATTGGTTCCGTTCGCTGATCTGGCCAATTTATTGATGTCTAAAGAAAGCAACGGAGGGATCCCCACTAATCTTCACTTATCTGATCAATTTAGAAGATTGAGTCTCAAATATGATTGCTTGACGATTTGATTTAGCCCATACCAATTAGATCAATCATGAGATGACTGATTAGATGAGATCTAAATCCAAATCTCTCCATAAATATTAAATCCAATAGTCTTCCACCATTGTAGATATGCGGGCGTGCTACCGACATTGATTATTCTTGATTGGTCACAATGGTTCAGTTGCATCAGGAACATGCAACCACTCTATTAGCAAAGAGTTGTTCTAGGATAAAGATGGAGTTAGGCCCAATAGCTATTAGGTGAGAGATCCAATGATGACTTTGCACCTGCTTGTGAACAGTGGATCTGACTTAACTAAAAAGTGTAGACAATAACTGTTAGATGAGCCCACATGACTTAGAGATCAAGTCACTACAACATGCTTAGAGAAGCATCTAGGTAAAGAGTTATCCATACATCGGTGTGCGTGTTATCAATAACTGTTAGGTGAGGTGTACGGCATCAATGGGACCGTAGCACCCACTAGAAATTCAGTTATCATGTTAGAATTTTTATTTTTTCACTCGAAGAGTGTGAGAGATCTGATAAAATAGTGGGAGTCTTTTTATATCTAAAGGTCTTTAGAGTAAATTGTAAAATAAGTTCAAACATCCAACTAGAATCTTTGCTCTCTGCTATTTATTATGTCAGCTTCCAAACCTCTAGCTTGAATCCTAGATATCATCTGTTTAACCAAAATAAATTACATAGACTGGCTCACAAACTTAAAAATTATTTTTAATTTTAGAAAAATTAAGTAATGTTCTCTACCAGATTATTTTAATGTTAACAATCTATCCAACCCAAAGTCAACGAGCTATACTTGATGAATGGATGGACAATGACAATAAAAATAGGTGCTATATGTTGAAGTCTATGTTAGATGAACTCCAACATATGCATGAGCACATATTCACTGCCAACAACATATTGATTCATCTACAAGTATTGTAAGGTGATCAGAGTCACACAGCACATGAGATGTACGATGGACAGTCAGTCTATGATCATTATTTGATAATGATCAAGAACATTAAGGAGCTTAAAAGACTCGACATGACCATACATAAGGAATTGAATGTGGATTTGAACCTGTGATTCTCTTTTAGTTTATATAGGTAATTTATGGTAAACTACCATATGAATGACCATATTGGCATCTTATCTGAATTAGTCAAAATGTTGGTAACTAAGAAATCCTAAAAAATTCAGAGGTACATACCTAGAAAGCTTAAAGAAACAAGGACATGCCTTGAGTAGGTATGTTAAAATTGCTCAATATTATCCTTACAATTTTTTCTTCTTCCAGTTGAGTTTTAAACTCTAGTGCTTCTTATAAATAGAATCTATGAAAAGGTAGAGGGCTAAGGAAGTAACCCCTAAAATTGACAATAGGGCAAGAGTTGCTACTGTGGCCATGGGCATCTGTTCTTTATGATTATCATTTGAATTTAGTTCTTAAAGATAGTTTCTATCATTTGCATGGTGATGCATCTGTGAACTTAATTGAATAAGCAGTGAATACCATTCGATCTGAGAGATCCAAAGTTTAGATAAACCTTAAGTATATATGGAACCTTAGGCTAAGTCATATAGGAGAAGCAATGATTAACAAACTAGAGAAATATGGGCTTTTGAGCTCATTGACTGTTGAATCATATCTAGTTTGTACATCATCTCTTTGAAAAAAAATGATCATGCTACTCTTGTGGGACAAGAGGAAAAGGACCACTGAAATACTTATCCTAGTATATATTTGATGTGTGTAGCTCATTTGATGTGCTAACAAAGGTAGTTATCTCTACTTCGTTATCTTTATCGATGATCAATCATGGTATGGATAAGTATATGAGATACAAATCTGAAATTTTTGAAAGGTTCAAAGAATTTAGATGTGAAGTAGAGAAGTAAATCGAAAGATTCCTAAAGATACTTCGATCGGATCGAGAATGCAATACCAAAGAAAAAAAATTTTCAATTATCTCATAAAATGGTATAATTTCATATTGGACTCCTCTTAGTATATCTTAGCTCAATGAGATAATTAAAAAGAGTCATGGGACTATATGAGATATGGTCCAGTCCATGATGGACTTTACTAATTTATTTTTGTTTCTTTAGGGACATGCTTTATTTCTATAGAATTGAGTTTTCTCTAAATCTATTCCTACCACACTGTATGAGATGTGGCATGATGAAAACTGAATCTTGATTATTTTAAGATTCAAAGACGTCCAGCCTGTGCAAGAATAGCAGGCGGATATGTTAGAGGATAGGTCTATAAAACTCATTTCAAAGAATATCCTAAAAGAATTTGGGATACTACTTTTCTTCTGAAAGGATTACAATATGATTGTGACCCAACATGCTATCTTCTTGAAAAATTATTTATCCAAGATGAAGCAGTGGGAGGAAAGTTAAGCTCGAAGAGAGTGTCTCTGAAAAATAACGAGCCTTATGACCTAAAGAACCTTTTCATGATAAGCCAGTATATGTATGTTTCTCCTCCACCTCGTAGATACAGTAGGATCTTCCATCCTCTCGAAAGATACTTGGGTATGCTTAATAGAAAATGTAGAAAAAAATTATTTCTCATGGGAGATAGAGAACATAGAGATGATCCCAAAATGTACAACGAGGCGATGTTAGACATCGACTCCAAAAAAGGGATGTGAATTAGCTTTTCTGACTAGATATCTTTTAAAGATTTTTATATGGAGTAGCTTATGGATTTTATTTCTCGTGATAAGATATCACTAAGTCTGTAATAATCTTGAAGCTGGAACATTCATATGATCAAATTATTTGATCAGAAATGAGGAATTATGTATTTTCAAAAAGATTAGTGGGAGTGTCCAATACTGATATCGATTAAAATATGGTTGCATATAAAATTCTTCATGAAAGACTAAAAGCAAGCATCCTATATTCTGAGAATATAAAGATCTATAGAGATAGATAATTGGATGCTTATATTTTTACAGATAAAGTACAGAGAGTAGATGTTAAATGGGTTCAGCATAGAAATCTCAGAGAGAGATCTGCTACTCTCTTGAGTATAAATGTATGCCATATAATGTATTGGAACTGATATAGTTAATACTGTGAATATCATGAGTAGATATCAGTTGTATCCAGACTAAGAGCACTGCATTACTATAAAAACATCCTTAAGTACTTGAGAAAAATTAAGGATTTGTTCTTAATTTTAGAGAAAAGTTAAAGCTAGGAGTGAAAAGATACACCAATTAAGATTAATATTTGATATTAAATGGTAGAATGTCTACATCATGGGGTGTGTTCCTGTATCGATATCTTGAAAGGATTTCAAGCAATCGATCGATGGAAGCTGAGTACACTGTAGATGCGTAGGATGCATTCTAATTCTAATATTAGTTATAGAACTGGATGTCATGCCATCAGATGCCATGACACTATACTGCAAAGATAATGACACCATAGCTCTTGCTAAGGAATCTAGGTCTCACCAGATATTCAAATACATAGAGCAATAGAACATGCGACTACCTCAAGTAGAAATACATAGAGGTACAAAGAGCAAACTCTATATGAGATGTGGTTAACCCACTAGTAAGTCACTTAGCTGGTCAAAGATTAAAGCCTGTTTTGTGAAGATGGGACTTGATACATGGCAGATTGACTTTAGTGCAAGTAAGAGATTGTTGGATGTATGCCCTAGAAGTCAATCTTGGCTGACGCATATTATATTATTAGGATATAGTTTTATACTTAATGGATATTTTTATTACCATTCATATTTTATATGTCCATGAATCATCTAAGAGATTAACAAGATGATGACATATATTCTCAAAGAGTTGAGAATTTGAGACATGTGTCATTGATGGTTAATTCTTAAATTACTTCTGATCATAGGATCATCATAGGGATGGTGATTGATCCAGATAGACCAGTGTATAGAAGACTTCCTTCGGATAGATGAGTCTCAAGTCTGCAGTGTAGTGACACTAGAGCAAGAGTGCAGATGGTTGTTAGAGAACAACTAGCACTGAGTGTGACCAATACGAGAAGTCACATGGATGTTTGCTCACTCATTAGTGACTTTCTCGATGCTGTAGTAGTATGAGTGATCTTTTGACCTGCAGTGCTATAGTTGCTCACAGTGAGGCTACTGGAGTTTGACTACACATAAATATTGACTCAATGAGTCTTTGTAATGGATGTTGGTGATAGTTGATCCACTGTAGGAGTAGAATGCGTACCTAGATGGAATCTATCGATCCTAACAGAAGAAAGTAGTCCTATAGGATTTAAGAAGCTGAATCCTTAAGTCTATGACCATAGCAGTGTGATTAATGGAAAAGAATTTTCATGAGAATCACACATGGACTCAAATTAATTGAATCTATTATATGACTGATGATGAGGTTTGATGATTCATCCATGATTTATCATTTGGTCGGAACTTACGATTGAGGGACTGTATCATACGTTAACTGCACCTAGAGGTTTATCACCTTTTATTCTGCTAGATAGTCACTACATATTATTAGGTATCACTGATGGATTGTGAGACCCATGAGCATCATCTCAATGATCGATGATCTTTGATGGATAGAGTTGGAATGGTTCTAACCAATTGAAAGAAATTTTAATGATATTGTGATAGGGATCACAATATATCTCACTACCAGATAAAATAGAACCTATAGAGTCACACACAAAGAGACTTTTGACTGATCAAATGGTTGAATTATGATTATGAATCATGATAGGATTTAATTATCAATTTGATTGATAATTAATCTAATGCAAAAGTTATAATTAAATAACTCGCTAAAGAGTTAGTGAGTTATAAGAGGATTAATTAACAATTAGATTGCTAATTGGCTCAATTTGATTGAGCAATGAGGCTTGTATCAAGTCTAATTAAATTAGATTTAATTTGACTTGACATGAATTTAATTTGATCAAGCCTAATTGGGTTATGAGATAATCTAATTGCATGGAAGAATAATTCTTTATTTGATTAAGATTTTGGTTTGACCTAATTCCTAATTAGATTAGGATCTAATTAAAGAGGTTTGAGTTTCTATTTGAACTAAGAATTTTCCTCTTCATGGGTACACTAAATCCTAATCAGATTAGGATTAAATTGAGTTTGACTCAAGTACTAAGAGGAGTCCAAAAGGACTAGGACTCCTTTAATTAGGTGACATCTAATTTCTAATTGGATTAGATTTTAATCTAAATAGTTTGGGCTTCTAATTAGATTAAGATTTTAATATATTTAGGTTTAATTAATTTTTAATATGATTATAATTGATTAAAATTTTATTTGATTTAAATTAGCCACCTAAAGAAGAGTCCCATGTGGATTGGACTCCACTTCCTCCATGCACCATAAACCTGCCCCACGCCCACTTGATTTTGGATGCCATATACACCCAAGCCCTCTCTCTTTTTGCATGTAATATTTTATATCAAATTCCCTTTTCTCCATGAGTTATGTTGGCACAACAGAAGTGTAGGTGGGCGGCACAAATTAAGAGTCCAAAGAAGTTTGGACTCTAACCTAAAACCTTATCTTCTTCTCCTGTTTAAATATGGGATCTTATGAGGTGTTAGAGGACCTAATATAGATCAGTTTTTGGAGTCCCAAAGGAGAGGTTTGTGCGTGAAAAAAATTTAAGGGAGAGAGGCTCGGCATGATGCTTCATGGTGTGAGGAATGTTTGGCTTTGATCCTTTCTTTCTTACCAACAATCAAAAGTTGGTTGTTAGGGCCTCTTCTCTCTCTCTTTTATCCTAGTTTGGATATGAATTTTTCTCTCCTCTTTATCTAAGAGTTGGATAAAAATTCTTACATCTCTAGCATAGAGATTTGGTGCATGAATTTTAGGAAGAAAAGAGAAGAAAGTATTCTTCTCATGATCTCTAGCGTAGAGATCATCATCCTTCTATTCTCTTCTTCTTCTCTAAGAGTGTTTTGAGAGAAAAAAAGATTTTTCAACCATCAAAATGTGATCTCTGCAAGAGATCTAGTATCCCGATGAGATCAAAAAGCTTTTGATCAGATCGAAGTCTCGTATAGATATCCGTAGAGGTCAGACATTTGTGTGGTTACAAGAAATCTTCGCATGACATCCACGATCATCAGTTCACGGTATAGATCGATCTGCATCAAGGTATGAAGATTAGATATTTTTTATTTATTTTTTTCTATTTAATTTCTGTATCTAAATCCTATCTTACAAATGTAGATCTTATTTATGGTTTTAAGATTTAATCTTATGCATCCTTAGATTAAATTAGATTTAATTTGAATTTTTAAATTTCTACGACGTACTCATTTTGAAAAAATTTTGAATGCATGAAATAATGAAATCCCAACAGTGTATCGAGAGAACTGTGCCGAAATGCTGTTGAAATTTTTTTGGTGTAGAAGACATGTATAGTAATATTAAATTCTTGCATTCCTGAATGGGATAGGACCATCACCCTATAGGTAGAAGATATAAGGCGTTAGTCAACTATTATTACATAAGATTGATTATATAGTTTGCATTATAAACATGTAGACATAGATCGTGGTTAGATGTCATTGCGTGATAAGTTCTGTTTCGAGTATATTGTAAATATGACGTCTTTCATGAATATGGTGTCCAATTATACTAAAAAAGATGGAAAAGCTCGTTGTCCATGTTGTCGATGTAGAAATTTATTTTGGTGTACTCTAACGGATATTTAAAATCATTTATACAAACACAGTATAGATGTGACTTACAAGAGATGGACTTGTCATGGTGAAGATTTACTGACTAGCTCGAGCATGTTATCCAGAAGTCTCACAAATGCATTGTCAATAGGTAGATCACCCAGTCGTGAAAGGCAAACACTCGGTGCATAAGATAGAGATATTTTGGAAGATCTCCATCCAGAGTTATTTGAAGCAAATGTAGAAGCAGGATCAAAACATCAGCAACCCATTCCGAGACAAGAAGCTGAAAAGGACAGTAACATACCTGTGAATGATAGATTCGAGCATTTATTAAGAGATGCACAAAGTGACATTTATCCTGATTGTAAGAAGTACTCTCTGTTAGATTCTGGTGATGCAGTGGAAGGGTTAGGTGTTTAAAATTTTTATTCAAAACACCTGATGCACAAAAAATCCAAATGCCTAGAAACCCCTACTATAATAATCAAACCATAATTAATATAAAGTTGGATAAGAAGAATACCTATAGCACTAATTCTAATTTTCACAAGGCATCTATATGTCCGCCCTCCAATGGTGATCCACATGAAAATTGAACCAAAGACAACATCCCTTCTTCTCCTTGCCTCAAGAGTTCTAGCCCCTAGAACTTGACTAGCCTTATATCGATCAGGTTTCTCCAAAAACCTGACTCAACCCTCTTAGACCTTCCTCTAAACTTCTGATTCTTCTTTTTTAAGACCCTAACAACCCTTGTTTAGACCAGATAAGACTTTATCTTAAATCCCAAAGCCTTGTCCTAAAACTAAGATAGGTTGTAAGAAAGAAGGGAGAGCTATGGAGAGAAATTAGAAACCTTTTTTTTGAATGCATCGGATACTCTGCACCTAGACCCTTTTATAGCCATCAGAGGGGCACCAAAAAAGGAGGGACATGCCTCATCTAAGAGGCTCATCTAATCAAATTATCAGAGATAAGAGTTCCTTCAAGCAGAAGGACTC
The DNA here is from genome assembly GCF_000442705.2 of Elaeis guineensis. Lineage (NCBI taxonomy): Eukaryota > Viridiplantae > Streptophyta > Magnoliopsida > Arecales > Arecaceae > Elaeis > Elaeis guineensis. The sequence goes on along the minus strand of NC_025995.2, from coordinate 75,011,411 downwards.
TTATCATCGATACGCTGATCTGCACCAACACCTATGTGTGCGACCAAAGAAGGGATGTTTTCGCATCCCTTCTCAAATCAAAAAAATTCATTAAAATTTATGTGGATAGGGGACTCATTTTTAATTCTACAAAATCTAATATGGTGATAAAATTCTAATGGAATGATGCTATCCTCACACTACTTCCTGCAAGTTCTGATCACCACATGCGTGCACATGCGAGGAAGTTTCCAACATCCATTTGACCATCTGATAAGTCTGAAAAAATTTCAAAAAAATCATCAAAAATAGCTTATCAAATATGAAACATTATTAAAAAAATTATTCTAATTTAAAAGTATTTGATCAAGAGAAGGACTCTCCAAACCATAGAGAGATGCGACACTTCATCCCGCATGCGCGAGACATCCTTCTCTTTTTCAATTTTTTCTCCACCTCAAAAATTTTAGAAAAAATATATCTCATACTTTGAGATGTGCATCAGATAATGGAAGGTGATATGAGCTATCACACACATCTTAATCCTATGCCAGAAGGACTCTTTCTGCTTATGCCAACACACACATGCTGAATCTGATTTGCACCAAGAGACCTTTACAACTTGGACTCTTCAATTTTGGTATTAATTTGGGATTTGATGCCCCAATTTGGATTGTTTCTAGGTGGTATGACCTGGCCCAAATACCCACCAAATTGAGCTAGCTAATTAGTAAGGGATGAGATCAAATTCATCTCCAAAGGAGATAGAATTTTCACACGTGCTAGCATGCTTATCGAAAATCTGATTGAATCTAAAATTCCAATCAACCTTTTCTAAAAGGATCCTTGGCCAATTTTTATATATGTGTGATCCATTGGGTTCCACATCTAGTCAGTAGTAAGTCTGGATATAAGTTGATCAAATTTGATTAAATTTCAATCTAATCGATTTAAATCCAATTGAGCTAATCCGAGTTCAACAATTAGAATCCTTTCTAATTAACAATCGAATTAAACTCTTTAATTCGATCAAATCTATAAGTCAAGATTGATATCTAGCAATATATCATAACTATTCAGAAGATATAAATTTATTAAAAATATCAAATATACTTTTCAATAGCAAGTTACCATGCAATTCAATCCTTCAATCATCCCCGCACCTTGAATATGTTCATGAGTATGGAATCATATCAAACTCAAACACATATTCATATTATTGGAAAATATATCCCAAAAGTCAATCATCAACCTATTGACGGTTGAGCAACCTTCTATTATAATTGATTTGTTAATAAATAAAATATATTTTTGATATTTTCATCATAAGTTTTCATCTTCTAATGAACTTCATTGTTATGATGAAGTCCTTAGGACTATTTAGGTTCGATAAAGAAAAAATTTATCGATTAATCTTTAAAATTGCTCACGACCAAATGATAGGCTGTTAATAAGGACGACAGCTTCTATCGAGCATAGATGGCTGTAGGCCATATGGGTTAGTTGTCCTCTTAACCAAGGAGTGTAGAGACACTGATATGACATATAAGTGAGATGCAAGGGTACATCATCATTGAACGTGACCAACTCCAGAGCATTCTGCTATCAAGAATGTCTCTGAAGGGATATAAATATAAGTGTCCCTTAGACCTGAGATCGCCTCAGTGACTTGCAAGCAACTCACTATGCTTTGGTACTGGACTACTAACTGAATTTTTAATTCAGTGACGGAAGGCTTCTGAGCACAGTCAAGTACTTACGAAGTCAGAGTGTGATCAAGATGGGATTGACCACCCCAAGAGTTGGAGAAGAATGAGTCACTGTATTTCAATTTAGCAAAACATTGGTTAGGGTAATCCATCAGATGGATTTGATATTTTGAAATACAATGTGGACAACCTGATTAGAGTTGACAGTTGAACTCTGAGGTGTCCTATGAATATTTTAATCAAGGGGATGAATTATATGAAAACTATATCCGCATGGGTTCTAAGGATGTTGTTCTACACATTCGACCTATCCGACCATCGGGTACCATTGCTAGATGGTCACTTCGATTGGTATAAAAATTTATTCCTATGCTACTGACTTAGGTTCAGACCTATGAGGTCACACATATTAGAGTTCATGATCTGATCGGATGGTTGATCAACGATTAAGAATCGTTCAAGGGTTAAACGATCAATACGATTGACATTTAACCTAGTGCACGTATTGCAGGAGGATTGATTAGCAATTAGATTGCTAATTGGCTTAATTTGATTAAGCCAAAGGACTGAGATTAAGTCTAATTAAATATAATTTAATTAGATTTACTTTGAACTTGATTGGATCAAGTCCAATTGATTTATTGGATAAGTCAAGTGCAAGAAAAAACTAGTCCTAGTTCAAATAGGACTTGGATCAACCTAATTTTTAATTTGATTAGAAAATTAAATCAGATTCAAATCTAATTTAATCTGATTAAATTAAGTTTTTAATTAGGTTAAGATCTATTTTAATTATATTGATTTAGTTTTCATTTGATTTGGTTTGAGAAACCAAATTTGAACAAGTCATAGATTGAATCCTAGTAAGACTAAGATTCCACCTTGCGCCACCTTAGCCCCCCACGCCCACTCTCTCTTGTCCCACACCCACTCTCTCTTATTTTGTGCAATAAAACCCTCTCTCCCAGGTCTTCATGCATGCCCAAAACTTTTCTCTTTTTCTCTCTTACATGGAATATGGTTGTGGATCAAGTCAAAGTAGGAATTAGTTTGAATTTTAAATTCTATGAGATAGAGTTTTAGGAAATCAAAACTCATTCCTTATGGCACTGATTTTATCCAAATTTTTTTGATATTTTTGTGGCTTTTATGGCATATAATATGTACCCTTTGCTAGTGATCCACATAAGAAAAAGAAGGAGGGCACGGCCAAGAGTTGGGTGCCCTTGTCTTGCCTTGTTTGGATAATCCTTGACTAGATATTTGACCTAGACAAGGACTCTTCATATCTATCTATTTAAAATAAATTTCTTCATAAAATTTTCATGAAACATATAAAATTGAGAGACCTTTGGGGCATCCAAAAATTAAGAATAAAGAGTCTTGGGGTGTGGAGATCTAACAAACACAAAACTAGATGTCTGGGTTAGAGCAAAGAGAAGAAGAAGAAGAGGGTCTTCTTCTAGAGTTGCTGGGTTCATCTCTTTCCTTCCTCCATCTATAAGTTTTCTGAGAGTGTCTTATCTAAAACTCCTTCTCCTACTTCTCATCTTTGGAAGAGTCCAAACCAAGAAGAAGAAGGCATCTGATCAACCATCGAAGAAGGATCAGCGCAGTACTAGCATACTGTGCTGATTTCCTGGATCAGGACTTCTGATCGTGATTCGTGGGCTTGTGTGGATGACTCCTGGAGGTCGGACATATGTGTAGCTTGCAATATCATCCTCAATCTTGGATCAGTAAAGTTAGAACATCTAACTTGCAAGGTAATAGATCTGATCTATTATATTTTACATACATTAGATGTAGTATAGAAACATGTTGATATGATCAACATGTAGTTCTTGCTCTTTATATTTTAATTTTTGATTTAATGACATGTAATAATCATATAATAAGATCTTAGATCTAGGGATTCTCTAATTTTACAAGATAAATTTTGATTTATTTTAGTCTTCCGTTGTCTAATCTTGAAAAAGTTTCAAGATCTAAACCTGAAATCCTAAATCTGTTTCCTTCAATTGGTATCAGAGTCTAGATTGTTTATTATATGATTATTTATTTATGCTTAGATTATTTTTTAGATTATATCTAATTTATAATCTGATTGTTAAATCTAAAATTAAAATTTTTAGATCAATCACGAACTGTAGGTTGTCCTGCTGTAAGGTTTACCCCTTACAGTGCAAAGGTTGTCCTAGTTCGTGTAGATTTATCTTTAATCATAAATTGATTAGATATGATCTAGATTAAATTTATGATTTATTAGATTTAAAAGTTATTTAAATCTAAAATAAATTTTTTTTGTTAATAATCTCCGTGCAAGAACCATCATATATTTGTCTGAAAAATTTGCACAGTTTAAAGTTAAAATTATTTCAATTACATGAACCTGTTTAGATTAGATCTAAAGTAGTTTCATGCTTATTTTACTTGCATTTTGATTATGAATCAAACATGCAACTTGGTTGGTAGAACTATGTTGTAAAAATATTTTACAAATATAAAAATTATTTTCAAAAAGTCGAACCCCAACCCTCAGCCCAAAACTTAATTGAGAATTAAGAAGTTGTTTGATTAGGTTTTAGGATTGTGAATTGAAGAATCTAAGACACGAACCATAACACATTGGGTTATGGGTTAGTAGGAATTAGGTCTATTAATTGGGTTAGACCTAAGGTTAGATTAAAGATGGACTTAATTAGAGAATTGACTAAATCTAATCAATTATTGTCTTAGATTAGGTCAAGGATTCTCTAGATCAATTATAATAGTTGTAATTAGTCAAGTCCATATCTTTAACGAGAACCAAATGGACTTGATTCTTGGCTAAGCGGTCTAGCATGAACTGTTAGGTTGATCTAATCGAAACTAATTAAACCAGTTGGTGTCTAAGGTAAACCAAACCGATGGTTTTTAATTGGCAGCCCGCTTACCTGGCCATTTCTGATGGTGTCTAAGGCAAGCTTTGACAGATCCTTCCATCGATCGAACATACCTGGTCTCTTGATAAAATTATATTTTGATCGGATCACTTGACTATTCGAGCTAACCCATGTCAGCTAGGTAAATGAGTGTGACTAATTTAGGTGCTCCTAGACCAGCCCTTTTAATGGCCTCCCTTAAGCTGACTTGGTGAAGCCAGTGGAAGAATCATGATAAGCTAGTTCATCTGACCTTATCCTCTAAATCAATTAAATCTTTTAAAATTATTAGATCTTTAAAATAAAATAGTTATGGTGATAACTAGATCATAACCTTCCATTAAGTGGATGATAATAGATCCATCAGTTGGATAATCATTGGAGGCCCAAAGGCCTGGTGCTTATCGGTTGATGGAATTGTCATTCATAATATGATTTCTTAACTGCATCTTTCTAAATTGTGGTTAGGTTAGCCAACCAAAGTTGGGTCTAATCATTCATTGGCTAGATGGGCCAAGTATGGTCATGTTAATAGTTGGACCTAACCAGACCTGTTCAGTGGAGGCCAAAGCCTACTGATTAGGGACTGGGGCAAAATTAAAATTACTAAAAATTATTTAAAGAAATAATTGATTATGAACCTACCCTTAGATGTACATGGGTTGGCCAATCAAAGTTGGACTTGTGTGCAGTCTAAGTGGATTCTAGTACCCACCAAAGAATTAGGGTAATTTCTCGAATTGGAGGTAGAGGCTACCAATTCGAATAAAATAGTGGGAGAAACTTTTTGATTAAAGTTTAAATCTTTAGGTTTAATAAATCAAATACTAATTAGGTTATGATTTTTCTTTGTGCAGATATGGCCACTTCCCTATCACTCCGATCATTGTTGGATCATGATAAGTTGGTGGGACCCAACTTCGGTAGCTGGTACCGAAAGTTGAAGATAGTCCTGGAGCATGAATGAAACCTATATATGATAACGGATCCTGCACCTGAGGAGCCAGCTGCCAATGCACGTAGAACAGTCAGAGACACTTACCAGAAGTGGCTCAGTGATCGGATCACGGTGCGCTGCATCATGCTGGCTGCCATGAGCGACGAGTTCAGTCATAGATTTGAGACGACTCAGCCAAAGGACATGCTTCAAATGTTGGAGGATGCCTTTGGTACATTCGATGATGTGGAGAGGCACAAGACTAGTTGTGCCATCTTCAACACCAAAATACGGGATGGTGCCTCTGTCACTGATCATGTATTGTACATGAGCAAGCTCAGCTTTCCCTTGCATGAGCAGCTTGGGAAAGATGCAATACTGAACTCCCTACCCAAGTCTTATCTCCCATTCCTCACTCATTATAGAATGATAAAGCCTGAAGTAAACTACCACGGGCTACTGGGGTTGCTTCAGAACTTTGAGAAGGATCACCAACTCCACAAGGAGTCGGTGAACATAGTGGGAGGTTCGTCTTCTAGTTCTCGACCCTTTAAGAAAAGGAAGAAGAACAAGAAGAAAAAAATGAAGAAGGTGCAAGTTCAGGCTGGGACATCAATGCAGGGCCAGACCAGAAAGATCAAGCCCGATAAGAGTCAAGCTGAATGCTTCTTTTGCAAGAAGCAGGGGCATTGAAAGAGGAACTGTCCTCAGTACATTGCCTCCCTGGATCCGAACAGCTAGAGAAAGAAGCAAGCTATTGCTGGGCAAGGTATTTATATGATAACTCCTTGCAATTTTTCTATTTGTGATATAACTGACTGGATATTGGATACCGGTAGCCCTTACCATATTTGCAATTCATTGCAGGGGTTACAGGTCAGTAGAAGGTTCGAGCAAGGCAAGAGATTTCTGAACATTGGAGATGGAAGATCAATTTCAGTTCTAGCATTAGAAATCTTGAAACTTGTATTTGAGTCACATACCGTTGGTCTTAATGATTATCATTTCTGTCCCAGTTTCTTTTTAAATTTTATTTCTGTAGGCCTTCTGGCCAAAAATGATTATGAAATTTCAATAAAGAAACAAGTTTGTAATATCATTATGAATGGTGTTACTATTTTTTATGAACATTTGAACAATGGTGTGTATATGTTATCACAACCTATTAACGTAGTCTATTCTACAGGCAAGCACCCTAGATTAGATAGCGTATCAAATATCTACTTATGGCACTGTAGGCTAGGTCATATAAATAAGAATAGGATAAACAGATTGACTCAAGAGAAAATCTTCGAAGTCAGTGATTGTGAATCACTTCCAACCTGTGAGTCCTATCTTCTTGGTAAAATGACCAAATCATCTTTTACTGAAAAAAGTGAGAGAGCTACTAAGCTCTTGGGCCTAGTACATACTGATGTATGCGGGCCCATGAGCACAAGTGCTAGAGGTGGATATTTCTATTTCATCACTTTCATGGATGATCTATCCAGATATGGATATATCTATCTGATGAAACATAAGTCGGATTCATTTGAAATATTCAAATGATTCTGAAGTGAAGTAGAAAAACAAACTGGAAAGAGTATTAAAACTCTTCGATCTGATCGAGGAGGGAAATACCTTTCTGATGAGTTTCTCACATATCTAGGAGAGAATGGGATTCTCTCCCAATAGACTCCTCCAAAAATACCACAGCATAATGGTGTGTTTGAAAAGAGAAATCAGACTCTGTTAAACATGGTCTGATCCATGATGGGTTTTGCCAGCTTGCTGATATCCTTCTGGGGATATGCACTCGAATCGGCCTGTTATCTGTTAAATAGGGTCCCAAGTAAGTCTATAATTAAGACTCCATATGAGATATAGACAGGACGTAAGCCAGCACTTTCACACCTTAGGATCTGGGGGTGCCCGACCTATGTCAAATGGTTAGTCACAGATAATCTTGGACCCAGGTCTGACAAATGCACATTCATAGGGTACCCCAAAGAGACCAAAGGATATTTTTTCTACCATGCTGATGAACAAAAGGTGTTCATCAGTCTTAAGGCAACCTTTTTAGAAAAGGTGTTCCTTGGTGAAGGAACCATTGCCTCTAAGGTTGAACTTGATGAAGTTTCACAGGTAGAAGGACCGACACCAATAGCTGAACCTGAGTCGGATTTGATTAGATCAGATTCGGAGCCCAATGTACCTGCACCATTAAGGCGATCCAATAGAGTACCGCATCAGCTGGATAGATACTCTGATTTCTTGGTCTAGGATAGTGATCCCATCGAACTCGATGAGAACTATAAGGATCGATCATCTATATGGATGCAATGCAGAGACCTGATTCTGAGAAATGGCTTAAAGTCATAAAATCTGAAAAAGAGTCCATGAAGGTCAATGATGTATGGACATTGGTTGACCCACTGATTTATGTCACAAATTGACATAAAAAGTATCAATTAATATCTAAATTATCTAACTTTATTAGGAAATTGATACTTGTTATTATATTTTATAGAAGAAGAGTTCATCAATAGAAAGAACAAGGAAAGAAGATTCCAACAGTGCAAATTTTATGCAAAACGGAGTTAAATTGACCCAGAAATTGAAGAATGAAGAAAGAAGACTCAATTGGGTCAAATCCGAGTCAAATCAGGTCAAATTGGTCAATAATTAACTGATTTGGTGATCTGGTTAGCCGCCTGGTCCACAGCAACAGGCGCCTGGACCATGGACCCATCGGTGCACCATAAACCAGCCAATCAGCGAGTCTCGGCTCACCGCAATGCATCGCGAGTCTGATCCACGCGCGCGGTCCAGGGCTCATGAGGAGAAAGAAGAAGGTCCGAAGGGCAACCTGGTAACTTCACATCACTCGATGGTCCGATCTTCTCTGATCAAGATCCAACGCTCCATATTTTTGCGCCATCGGACGGCCACCATCGCAGTCGGTCAAGATCCAACCGTAATCAAGGCAATTGCAAGAATCAATAAACACTAGGACAACACAGGATCCTTCTGCAGTGCGATCCAACGGACGAAATCTTCTAGCACCTTGATCGGATGGTCCACGATGCATCCGACCTGATCCCATCTCTGCAATGAGATCCAACGGCAGTGCTTCACCCAGATCATCATCGGACGGCCCAAAATCGCTTCCGGCTTGATTTATTAGATGAATTGGGTCCTTTAGATGAAGATTGGACGGCTGAAACAATTTCTAGGGTTTCTTGATGAATTTAAGTGCTTTTTGAGCGAGATTTGAGCCCCTAAACCCCCCTAACAGCCCTCTAAAATCTCTTAGTCCCACATCTAAAGTTTTGAAAACCTTATAACCCCCAAATGCCTATAAAAAGCCCCCAAAGGCCCTTGTTTTTTTGGGGAGGAGGGGATTCTGGCCTTCCGATCAGGCTTGTAACTCTAGATAGTGGGGTTTTTAGCTTTCTTCTCAAGCCTCGAGCTTTGAGATTTTTGTAATAAATTTTTTTTTATATGAAATCTTATTTTTATGCAATTTTATCTCTTTACATTATGCAATTTATTTTTCTTGCAATTAGGATAGTTTAATTTATGCAATTTAATTTTATGCAATTAGGTTAGTTTAATTTATGAAATTTAAATTTATGCAATTAGGATAGTTTAATTTATGAAATTAAGATAGTTTATTTTTTTGTATTTAAATTTTGCAAGTAGATTTAGATCATGTCTAGCTAAGCATCCCTTCTAGGGTTTGCGATGAAGCTAGATCATGAGTAAGGGTTTTACATAGGGTTCTTTCTTTTTCTTAGGGTTTCTTTTTCTTCCTCTTTTGCCAAGAATTTTTGATGAACTACAGTTGGGTCAGAGTCCCTTCATAGTTCATGCTTGATTCAGTGCATAGGAGGAGAAAATCCTAAGGGATCCTAGTTACTACTCCCCTGTAAAGAATCTTGATGGGTTATCGTTGGGCCTTAGTCCCTTCATAATCTATGCTTGGAAAAGACAAGAGGAGTAGTCATTAGGATCAATAAGAAAAATTCTAGGTAGAATTCCCTAATCTAGATCTAGTGGATTCAAAAACCCTAGATCCTTAGTCTTATTGTCTTTAGCAAACAACTTTCGATTTTCGATTTTCTTTAAAGCTCGCTTGAGCATAGATTTGAAAATCGTTTTTAAACCAAGTCTCTGTGGGATCGACCCGTACTCGCTGGTCATGCTACTCTGCACACTGTGTGCTTGCGGTTTTATTTACAAATTTTAAGATTTGCACATCACCCACCTGAAGGGGTTAAACCCATTGAGAGTAAATGGGTCTTCAAAAAGAAAAGGGGCACAGATGGAAAGGTGGAGACCTATAAAGCCCGTCTGGTTGTCAAGAGATATCGTCAACATTATGGTATTGACTATAACGAGACGTTTTCTCCTATTGCAATGCTCAAATCTATTCGGATAATGCTTGCAATAGCTGTCCATCTGGATTATGAGATCTGGCAGATGGATGTAAAGACAACTTTTCTGAATAGAGAGCTGATTGAAGAGATGTATATGATACAACCTGAGGGGTTTACATTCCCAGATGAGTCCAAGGTGTGCAAGCTTCAGAGATCCATTTATGGATTGAAGCAAGCTTCTCGAAAATTGGAACATGCATTTTGATAAGGTGATCAAAACATATGGCTTCGTTAAGAACGGAGAAGAGCCCTGCATCTATAAATGGACAAATGGTCCAGTTATGGTATTTCTTGTCTTGTACGTGGATAACATTCTCTTAATCGGGAATGACATCTCCGTACTACAGGGAATAAAAGTTTGGTTGTCATCACAGTTCTCCATGAAGGACTTGGGTGAAGCATCCTACATCCTAGGGATGAAGATCTATAGGGATGGATCTAAAAGGATGCTTGGGTTATCCTAGTCCACGTACATAGACACTATACTGAAGAGATTTAGCATGGAAAATTTTAAGAAGGGCTATCTACTGATAGGCCATGAAATTTTTTTTCTCTAAGAAGGATTGTCCAACAACTCCTGAAGAGAGAGAGTGTATGAGTAGAGTCCCATATGCTTCGATCGTGGGATCTATTGTTAGAATTTGATGCCTCGAGATTCAGCCTACATTGAGCCCATAGCGAGGTTCGCAGCGAAAAATGAAGTCCAACGAGATCAAGATCACCCGAAATGGAGCTCGGATGGAGGAGATACGAGCTTTTGAAGTCGGCACGAGATTCAAGGAGGCAGAGGACCGTCGGGGACCGACGGCAGGCGGCAACACGCGGGACGCACGACCCAGGCCCGTGCAGGATGCACGACCCATGCGGGTGGGCGGCCCAGGGGGGCGTGCGGCCCAAGCGGGCGCACGGCCCAGCCGGGCGCGCGGCCCAGGCACGCGCAGGCCCGCGCACGGGAGCGGGCCGGCCCAGGCCCAGCGGCCTGCTAGCCCTTTGCCCCGGTCCACCGTGGATCGAGTGGTCCACGGCTGGGCCTGTGGACCGTGCGGGCGTTTCCCACACATTTCGCACAGTCTACGGCACTATTCCGTGGACCGATCGCGATCGGAGGGCGTGGGTTGATCTATTTTTTGATCCGACAGTTCAGAACCTGATTTGGGTTGATTAAGGACTCTTAAACCTAATCTAATTGGATTTTAACCCTTTAAAAGGGCCTATGCATGAAATAGAGAGGGTGTGGTTTGTTTTTTGCACAGTATGAGAACCCAGAGAAGAGAGAGGCGGAAGCGCTGAGAGAGAAGGAGCAGGAGGCTTCTGGACAGTGGTCGCCAGGCACTTCAGGGGTTCAGGGGGGTCTTCAAGAGAGAGAGAGCTTTTGTGAGGGAAACTTTTAGAGAGAGAAAATTGGGTGTACAAGGGTTGAGGGTGAGGTCTCCTCTTGTAAAATTTTTTTTTTCATAGTGAAGTTTGCATGCCCCATGGAGGCGAGCCCTTTTGTGGCTGATCCACGTATTTTGATTATTTTTATTTTTGTTTTATTTCTTCTTTCTTCCTGCTGCATCGCGTAGTACTGAAAAGATCTTGGAAGGTGGTGTCCTGGCCAGACATCCATCCAACAAGTGGTATCAGAGTAAGGTGGTACAAAGATGCAGATTGCAGTGGTGGTGAGCAAGACTGAAGATGGAGAAGACAGAAACAATCAAGATGGAGATCAATAAGTTTGATGGTAAGAGCAATTTCTTTTTGTGGCAGGCAAGGGTGAAGGACGTGCTCATCCAACAGGGGTTGATCGATGCTCTCTTGTGCGATGAGAAGTCGACCACCATGGAGGTGAGGGATTGGAAATGGCTACAGATGCAGGCGGTGAGTACCATCCGCATGTACCTGGCAGATGAGGTGGTGATCCATGTACTGAGCGAGACTTCTCCGACGGTGCTGTGGTCGAAGCTCGAGGAGTTGTACATGGCGAAGTCTCTCACCAACATATTTTTCCTCTGGAGGCAGTTTTACAAACTGCGGATGATTGAGGGACAGAGCATGCAGGAGCATCTGAGCCACTTCCAGAAGATTCTCACCGACCTTCTCAGCATTGGCGAGAATGTTGAGGAGAAGACCAGGGTGCTGGTTTTGCTGGCATCGCTTCCCCCTTCGTACGAGTCCTTGGTGACTGCTCTCCTAGTGGGGAAGAGCACTATCAAGATGGACGAGGTCACCGCGGCGATACTCCAAAATGAGGTTCTCAGGAGGGAGAACCCAGCTTCGAGCTCAGATGGCGGTAGCTCAGCTTTGGTGGCTTCTGGAGGAGCAGGAGGCGGTAGATGGAGCGACAGGAGATCGCAACGAGGGCGGTCCAAGTCCAGGAGGGACTTGAGCAAAATCAGGTGTTACCGGTGTGAGGAGTTGGGGCATCTAGCCAGAGATTGCCCTCAACTTAAAAATCGAACGGTGGCTGCTGTAGCGACGGCCGACAGCGATTCAGATGGAGATGTCCTGGAGATATCTGACGAGGTATCTACTTCTTCCCAGCAGTGGATATTAGATTCTGTATGCCACTATCATGTATGTTGCAGAGAGGAGCAGTTTGACTCCTTGGAGAATAGTGAGGGCACTGTATATCTACTGGATGGATCGAGCTGTGCGATCAGAGGCATTGGGACGGTCAGCTGGAGGACACATGATGATACAGTGAGGAGATTAGGGGAGGTCCGATACATACCCGATTTCAGGCAAAATCTTATCTCACTTAGCAGACTGGATTCGAGAGGCTACAGGATGGTAGCTGGTTGAAGAATCCTGAGGGTGTTATGCGGTGATGGGATTGTGCTGGAGGGGAAGAAGGGGAGCAGAGGATATTATTACCTAGCAAGGAGTCCAGCGCGAGGTGGAGCTTTGGGAGCCAGGTGGAGCCCAGAGCGAGGTGGAGCTCCAGGAGGCAGATCGGGCACGAGACAGGAGACTCGGGAGGACGAGAGGCGACGTCGCAAGGTGAGATTCCTATTACCGCAGGATGATGCCCCAAGAAGGTCTCAGGTCAGGAGGAGCACAGCATACGACAGAGATGGGATCGAGCAGCCTGGCTCGACTCCCATGTTTGCCCATCCATAATCAGCAGGCGATTATCCCAGGGCATGGGGGCGAGGAGATCCAGAAGCTCTCGGAGTTTGGAGGAGGCCGAATATCAAGTCGAGGTGGAGATTGTTAGGATTTGATGCCTCAAGATTCAGCTCATATTGAGCCCACAATGAGATTTGCGGCAAAAATGAAGTCCAACGAGACCAAGATCATCCAAAATGAAGCTCGAATGGAGAAGATACGAGCTTTTGAAATCAGCACAAGATTCGAGATGGTGGAGGACCACCGGCGACCGATGGCGTGCGGTCGCAGGCGGCGGCGTGCGGGACGCACGACCCAGGCCCGCACGGGACACGTGACCCATGCGGGCGAGCGGCCCAGGCGGGCGCACGGCCCAGGCGCACGCAGGCCCGCACGCGGGAGCAGGCCGGCCCAGGCCCAGCGGCCTGCTGGCCCTTTGCCCTAGTCCACCGTGGATCGGGCGGTCCACAGCTGGGCCTGTGGACAGCGCGGGCGTTTCCCACGCGTTTCGCACGGTCCACGGCACTATTCCATGGATCGATCGTGATCGGAGGGCGTGGGTTGATCTGTTTTTTGATCCGACGGTTCAGAACCTGATTTGGGTTGATTAAGGACTCTTAAACCTAATCTAATTGGGTTTCAACCCTTTAAAAGGGCCTGTGCGTGAAACAAAGAGGGTGTGGTTGGTTTTTTGCACCGTACGAGAACCCAGAGAAGAGAGAGGCAGAAGCACTGAGAGAGAAGGAGCAGGAGGCTTCTGGACAGCAGTCGCCAGGCACTTCAGGGGTTCAGGGGGGTCTTCAAGAGAGAGAGAGCTTTTGTGAGGAGAACTTCTAGAGAGAGAAAATTGGGTGTACAAGGGTTGCGGTGAGGTCTCCTCTTGTAAAATTTTTTTTTTATAGTGAAGTTTGCATGCCCCGTGGAGACGAGCCCTTTTATGGCTGATCCACGTATTTTGATTGTTTTTCTTTTTGTTTTGTTTCTTCTTTCTTCCTGCTGCATCGCATGGTACTGAAAAGATCTTGGGAGGTGGTGTCCTGACCAGACATCCACCCAACATCTATCATGTACGCCATAACATGTACAAGGCCAGATGTGGCATACTCATTAGGAGTAGTGAGTAGATACCAATCTGATCCTAGAGAAAACTACTGAAAAGTGGTTAAAGCCATCCTTAAGTATTTGAGAAATACTAAGGACCAATGGTTGGTTTATGGCGAGTCAGATCTGAAACTTATGGGGTTCACAAACTCCAGCTTTCAATCTGACCATGATGACAGCAAAAGCATGTCGGATTATATCTTTACTCTGAATGGTGGAGTCATCTGCTAGAAGAGTTCCAAGCAGTATACTGTGGCAGACTCTATTTGTGAGGCAGAGTACATCGCAGCATCGAATACCGTGAAGGAAGCTGTGTGGCTGAAGAAATTCATCATCGAGCTCGGAGTAGCACCCTCCGTCGATGATCCGATCCTGCTCTACTACGACAGCACTAGTGCCATTGCTCAGGCGAAGGAACCCAAAGCACACCAGTAGACGAAGCACATTTTGCATCATTTCTACCTGATCTGAGAGATCGTGGATCGAGGTGACGTCGACCTTCAGAAGATCGACGAAAAGAAAAATCTGACCGACCCTTTCACTAAAGCCCTGGCGATAAAGGAGTTCGACAATCGCAAGTTGAAGATAGGTATTAGATACTGTGCCGAGTGGTTTTAGGATAAGTGAGAGTTGTTGAAAAATATATCCCAAAAGTCAATCGTCAACTTGTTGACGGTTGAGCAACCTTGTATTGTAATTGATTTGTTAATAAATAAAATATATTTTTGATATTTTTATCATATATTTTCATCTTCTAATAAACTCAGTTGTTATGATGAAGTCCTTAGGACTATTTAGGTTCGATAAAGAGAGGATTTATCGATTAGTCCTTAAAACTGTTCACGACCAAATGATAGGCTGTTAATAAGGACGACAGCTTCTATCAAGCATAGGTCGCTGTAGGCCATATGGGTTGGTTGTCCTATTAACCAAGGAGTGCGGAGACACTGGTATGGCATACAGGTAAGATATAAGGGTACATTATCATTGAACGTGACCAACTCCAGAGCATTCTGCTGTCAAGAATGTCTCTGATGGGATATAGATATAAGTGTCCCTTAGATCTGAGATCGCCTCAGTGACTTGCAAGCAACTCACTGTGCCTTGGTACTGGACTAACTGAATTTCTAATTCAGTGATGGAAGGCTTCTGGGCACAGTCAAGTACTTGTGAAGTCGGAGTGTGATCAAGATGGGATTGACCACTCTAAGAGTTGGAGAAGAATGAGTCGCTGTATTTCAATTTAGCAAAACCTTGATCAGGTAATCCATCAGATGGATTTGATATTTTAAAATACAATGTGGACAACCTGATCAGAGTTGACAGTTGAACTCTAAGGTGTCCTATGAACATTTTAGTCAAGGAGATGAATTATATGAAAACTATATCCGCATGGGTTCTAAGGATGTTGTTCTACACATTCGACCTATCCGACCGTTGGGTACCATTGCTAGATGGTCACTTTGATTGATATAAAATTTTATTTCTATGCTACCAACTTAGGTTCGGACCTATGAGGTCACACACATTAGAGTTCACGATCCGATCAGATGGTTGACCAATGATTAAGAATCATTCTAGGATTAAACGATCAATATGATTGATATTTAACCTAGTGCAAGTGTTGCAGGAGGATCGATTAGCTTAATTTGACTAAGCCAAAGGGCTGAGATTAAATTTAATTAAATATAATTTAATTAGATTTGGTTTGGCTTGATTGGATCAAGTCCAATTGGTTTATTGGATAAGTCAAGTGCAAGAAAAAACTAATCCTAGTTCAAATAGGACTGGGTCAACCTAATTTCTAATTTGATTAAAAAATTAAATCAGATTCAAATATAATTTAATCTGATTAAATTAGGTTTTTAATTATATTAAGATCTATTTTAATTAGATTAATTTAGTTTTGATTTAATTTGGTTTGAGAAACTAAATTTGAACAAGTCACAGATTGAATCCTAATAAGACTAGGATTCCACCTTGCACCACCTTAGCCCCCCATGCCCACTCTTTCTTATCCCACACCCACTCTCTCTTATTTTGTGTGACAAAACCCTCTCTCCCAGGTCTTCATGCATGCCCAAAATTTTCCTGTCTTTCTCTCTTACATGGAATGTGGTGGTGGATCAAGTCAAAGTAGGAATTAGTTTGGATTTCAAATTCTATGAGATAGAGTTTTAGGAAACCAAAACTCTTTCCTTATGGCACTGATTTTATCCAAATTTTTTTTAGAATTTTTATAACTTTTATGGCACATAATATACACCCTTTTTTGATGGTCCACAGTAGAAAAAGAAGGAGGGGACATCCAAGAGTTGGGCGCCCCTTGTCTACCTTGTTTGGATAATCCTTGACTAGGTATTTGACCTAGACAATGACTCTTCATATCT
Source organism: Elaeis guineensis (assembly GCF_000442705.2). Taxonomy (NCBI): domain Eukaryota; kingdom Viridiplantae; phylum Streptophyta; class Magnoliopsida; order Arecales; family Arecaceae; genus Elaeis; species Elaeis guineensis. The sequence continues at coordinate 74,994,860 of NC_025995.2, read as the reverse complement.
ATCTATTTAAAATGAATTTCTTCATGAAATTTTTGTGGAACATAGAGCATTGAGAGACCTTTGGGGCATCAAAAAATCAAGGAGAAAGAGTCTTGGGGTGGAGATCTAATAGACACAAATCTAGGTGTCTGGGTTGGAGCAAAGAGAAGAAGAAAAGGGTCTTCTTCTAGAGTTGCTGGGTTCATCCCTTCCCTTCCTCCATCTGTAAGTTTTCTGAGAGTGTCTCATCTAAAACTCCTTCTCTTACTTCTCATTTTTAGAAGAGTCCAAACCAAGAAGAAGGAGCATATGATCGACCATCGAAGAAGGATCAGTGCAGTACTAGCATACTGTGCTGATTTCCTAGACCAGGACTTCTGATCATGATTCGTGGGCTCGTGTGGATGACTCCTAGAGGCCGAATACATGTGCGGCTTATAACATCATCCTCAAGTCTAGATCAGCAAAGTTAGAATGTCTAACTTGCAAGGTAATAAATCTGATCTATTATATTTTACATACATTAGATGTAGTATAGAAACATGTTGATATGATCAACATGTAGTTCTTGCTCTTTATATTTTAATTTTTGATTTAATATCATATAATAATCATATAATAAGATCTTAGATTTAGAAATTCTCTGATTTTACAAGATAAATTTTAATTTATTTTAGTCTTCTGCTGCCTGATCTTGAAAAAGTTTCAAGATCTAACCTTGAAACCCTAGATCAGGTTCCTTCATATATCAATTCTCAAGTAACCAATGATGACTCCGATAAAGAAGCATTAGAAACTCTTTCTAATCTCCTTCTTGCTTTTGGTCAAAAAACTTTTTCAAGTCATCTAGGATTGAGAATACACAGGATGCGATCTCTTCTTACTAGGAGTGATCGATTTCAGGTTAACCTACTCACAACTCAATACACACTTCACCATATCCAGAACACCCCATACATGTCTTAATACTGTGCTTGGATATGAATCAAAATATGAGTTCATATGCATAAGATTCTATGATGGTCTCAGATCTAAGGATCACTTGCACAACTCTCACTTAGAGAACCATCTTTGACATGCAAGTAAAGTTTCCATAAGATATTATTTTTCATCGAGTCAATTCGGTGGACTCATTTTTCAAATGAGCATCCACATCTTTGTATTAGTGTCCCATACACAAGTGGCTAGTGAGATCTGTCACTCTCTCCGTCGAGCATACATAGGATGTGTCAGTCTATCCGAAATATTGATTTCCGACTCAATGTCTCTACGACTAGAAATATTTAAGATTAAGATTTTAGATTTTAGATCTCACTAGCATGACCCATTCATGTCTCTTAAAATTATTATCCTAATCTTTGGGGTTCATCATAATCTTAACATTATGAGATGCAGCTAAAATGATGAATCAATCCTCAAATAATAAATATCATTACATGAGTTGGAAAATTACAAAAAAAATCCTATCGTAAGACACTTGCGATTGGCTTATAAGGCACTCTTCTTTCAATCTCTACTTACACTAAAGCCAATCACCTTTGTATCCCATACAATCAAGATGGCGATCAAATAGCTACTGTGGTATGGCCTTAATAAATAGGTCTGCTATATTGTTCTTTGTGTCTATTCGTTCAAAGATAACATCTTTTCTCTCTATAATTTCTCGAACAGGTGGAAGCGTCTGAGGATATGCTTGAATTTTTAATGAGACCTTGGTTCTTTAGCTTGCATAACAGCCCCAGTGTTACACAATAGAGTGGCACTAGTTCTTCAATCTCAGGAACGACTCCTAAATCCATAATAAATTTCTTCATCCAAACAGCTTCCTTAATGTTTCACTAGCAGCGATGTACTCTGCCTCAGTGATTGAGTCAGCTACTATTGACTGCTTAGAATTCTTCCAACCCACTACCCTACCATTTAAGGTAAACACGTATCCTGATATTGACTTGCTATCATCCGGATCAGATTGAAAACTAGAATCTATATATCCCTCTAGTTTCAACTTTGATCCTCCTTCATATCTGAGAAAAAATCTTTAGTCCTTCTTAGGTACTTCAAAATATTTTTCATAGCTTTTCAATGATCCTCTCCTGGATCAACTTGAAATCTGCTAGCTACGCCCAAAGCATAAGTTACATTAGGCCTGGTACATAACATGGCATACATAATTGACCCCACACTGAAGCATAAGGGATTTCATTCATCTCTTCCTCTATTTTGGTATCTTAGGATACATTTTCTTAGAGAGATGTATACCATAACTTGCAGGCAGAAAATTTCTCTTACTTATCTCCATATTAAATCTCTTTAATATCAGATCTATGTACCATGACTGGGATAAGCTAACATCCTTTTAGATCTATCTCTATAGATCTTTATACCCAGTATATAGGATGCTTACCCAAATCTTTCTTGAAAAACTTATTCGACAGTCAAGTCTTGATCGATTGCATCATTGGGATATCATTCTCAATGAGCAGTATATCATCACATGCAGAATCAAAAGATAATAGCACTCCCACTTGTCTTTTATACACACATAGTTCATCTTTATTTTTGATAAAGTCAAACTCTTTGACTGTCATATCAAAATGGATGTTCTAGCTCCTCGAGCCTGCTTTAATTCATAGATGGATCTCTTTAGCTTGCATACTTGATTACCCTCCTACTTGAGATAAATCTCTCTGATTGAGTCATATAGATCTCTTCCTTAAGATTACTATTGAGAAAAATGGTCTTGACATCTATTTGCCAAATCTCATAATCATAGTATGCCTCTATAGCAAGTAAAATCTGGATGGACTTGAGCATAGTCATGGTGAGAAGTTTCATCATAGTCAATTCTAGTCTTTGTCTGAAACCCTTCACCACCAACCTAGCTTTGTAGGTTTCTATTTGGTCATCTGCTCCTATCTTCTTCTTGAAGATCTACTTGCACCTATTGGATCCACCCTCAGGCACATCAACCAAAGTCCACACATGGTTGGTGTACATCGAGTACATCTCAGATTTCATGGCTTCCAGCCATCTGTCTGAGTCTCTACTCATGACAGCTTCTGAATAGATCAGTGGATCATCATTCTGAATGATGTTGATCAAATTATCATTCTTAATGATAAAATTATATCTCAAAGGTGTTTGACGCACTCTATCTGACCATCGAAGAGGAGGTGTGTATTGTGGATGTACCTCATCCTTGGGTACTTTTGATTGAAGATCTTCTTGTGGTTCAACTATAGGTATTTTGGATTACTCTGTAGATCCTGAACTTTCATAAATTCAATATTCCACCCATTGCCTCTTTCTTAGATGAATTTATTTTTTAAGAAAATGGTGTGCCTACTAAAAATATCTTTTGTTCAGTAGGGTGTAGAAGTAGTATCCATTAATTTTCTTAGGATACCTTACAAACCTACACTTGTCTGATATAGCACTAAGCTTGTATCCAAAATTATTTTTGACATAAGCAGGATAGTCTCAAATCTTAAGATGTTTAAGATTAGACTTCTTTTCTTTCCATATCTCATATGGTGTGCTTGCAATAGACTTTGAAAGCACCCTATTTAAAATATATGTGGCAGTCTCTAGGACATATCTCCAGAAAAATATTAGGAGATCAGTGAAGCACATCATGGACCGCACCATATCTATCAAAGTATGATTCTTCCTTTCTGTTACATCATTTAACTGGAGTGTATAAGGAGGGGTCCATTCAGAGAGAATACCTTTACTTTTAAGATGATAAGAAGTTCACTAGATAAGTATTCTTCTCCTCGATCTGATCGAAGAACCTTGATATTTTTTTTAATTTGTTTCTCATCATACTTTGATACTTCTTGAACTTATCAAAGGCTTCAATTTATATTTATAATATACACATATCCAACCTTGATAAATCATCTATAAAAGTGATAAAATAGGAGTATCCTCTTTGGCCTGAGTTGTCATCGATCTACATACATCTGTCTGTATTAGGGCTAACAACTTATTCACCCTCTCTCATATCCAAAAATAGAGTCTTGATCATCTTACCCATGAGACAAGATTCACAAGTTTCCAATGATTCATAATCATATGGATCAAAAAATTCTTTTTGTATAACTTGTTTATCCTTAACTCACTACTATGACTAAGATGGCAATACCAGAGATATGTGATATTCACATCTTCTCTCTTTCTTTTCATATTTTTTTAATATAAAAAATATTTTTATTGAGTACAAAAATTAAAAATTGTTATCAATATAACCATTGCCAAAAATTTATTAGAAAAAAAAATAGAGCATCCATTTCCATTAGTCTTATTTCATAACCTTGTTTTAACAACAAAAGTATAGAAATAATTTTTAATGATCTTTGACATATAATAATAATCTTTTAATTCTAAAATTTTATCCGAAGTAAATCAAGCATACAGATTCCCATAGCCTCTATGCTAATGGACTCTCCACTTGCGCCATAAAGCTTAAAGTCACCTCTTTTAGATCTTTAATATTCTGTACTCACTGTAATGAATTAAAAATATACAATCCATAGGCGGTATCTAATACTCAAATATCAGAGTCTAGCCACTCAATAAAAAATAGTCAGTATCATATACATACTTTTGATGCTACACTTGTACCCTACTTCAATCTTACAAGATAATCCTTACAATTATTCTCTCAATGTCCAAATTTGTCACAATTAATATCCATAGGGACTTCTTTTGCCTTTTATTATTACTGACCATCCAAGGTCAGGAATATCCAGAACATTAGAGTTTTTTTTTGATACGAACTTATTTTACAAGTTTCTCAACCAATCACATAGTTTAGATCGGTCAACATATTTTTATCTATGATATTATGCAGTGAAAATAAAGAATCATAATGTAACTTAAATTTATATAAATAAAAATAATAGTAAAGAGACCACTCATGTTTGACATGCATAACTAGATGAGGTCTTTTAATCTAGTTATATCTCTATTATTTTATCGGATACTATAACCCCCTCCTATGTAAACGAGAAAGCCTAATCTGATTTCTTAATGGGTTTGAGACTCTAATCCTTAATGAAGTCTTGTGGATATCACAACAAATCTCAATAAGTTCAAAAGTAAAAAATCTATCCAATTGCATCTCATGCAACTCTTAACATAATCCTTATCTCTAAAAATACTCATAGCCTTATGAATATCACAACCAACTATAGTATTTTTAGTTAAATCAGACTCTTCATTTTTATACAGCCATATCTGAAAAATACTTCCTTGTGGATATCATAACAAAGCAACATATCCAAAATATACCATAAAGAATCTAATAAGCACAAGACAAACCCACATCAATCTCCATAGCAAGCCTTGTGGATATCACAACAAACCACTATAATTTTTGACAGGATATTGACTAGGCATGAAGGAAGGCATATGTATAATACTAAGCTACTTTATTCAAGATCCAAACTAATCTAATTGGTTAGATAAGTGTTAAGATTGGTGGGGGTCCCCCGTTGCTTTTCTTAGACACCAATAAAATTGATCAGACTAGCAACGGAACCAATTAAATAGCCATCATACTTGAAACACTCCTTAAACACCAAATGATTAATCGATTTAAGAAATAGGTCAGCTACTGGTTCATAATACTATGACTTAATATGATTTTTATGAGATTTTAATGGTCTCATGCATATCCTTATTCAATCAATCATATCGATGCACTATTATAGTTGTATCTTAACAATCATCACAACTAATCATAGCATCTAATCATATCTCTAAGATATAAAATATAATCATATACCATGATTATAACAAGCATCTCAAGCATATCACATATGCATAAAATTTTAATAACATGCATGAATACAAAATACTCTTTTGTGGTTCTTCTTCTTGGGACATCACAGTGGCATCCCTATACACATAAGAGTACCCTATGGAATAGGAAGAGAGGGTCTCTGAACCCTACTTACTCTTATGATCGATGGCCTGGTGATGAACCTAATTAGAGTACTAAGCTACTAAGAAAGATTCTATACACACATCATATATTTTATATTTAAAATATATCTCTAAGACATGCTAGGATTTGGATGTTCAATCGGGTTCAACCCGTGACCCAACTTGAACCAAACCAAAAATCTATGCTTGATCACAATCAAGACAATAATTTAACCTTTGATTATATAGATTAAGGTAGGCTCTGATACACTATTGGGTTTCGGTGACACAGCGGAAGGGTTAGGTGTTTAAAATTTTTATTCAAAACATCTGATGCACCGAAAATCCAAATACCCAAAAACCCTTGACTATAATAATCAAAGCATAATTAATATAAAGTTGAATAAAAAAATATCTGTACCACTAATTTCAATTTTCATAAGATATCCACATGTCTACCTTCTAATGGTGATCCACATAAAAATTGAGCCAAAGACAGCGCCCCTTCTTCTCCTTGCTTCAAGAGTTCTAGCCCCTAAACTTGACTAGCCCTGTACTGGTCAGGTTTCTCCAAGAACCTGACTCAACCCTTTTAGACCTTCCTCTGACTTTTGATTCTCCTTCTTTAGGATCCTTACAACTCTTGTTTGGACTAGATAAGGCTTCATCTTAAATCCAAAGTCTTGTCTCAAAACTAAGATAGGTTATAAGAAAGAAGGGAGAGCTATGGAGAGAAATTGGAAACCTTTTTTTTGAATGCATCGGACACTCTGCGCCCAGACCCTTTTATAGCCATCAGAGGGGTGCCAAAAAGGGAGGGACATACCTCATCCAAGAGGCTTATCTGATCAGATTATTAGATATAAGAGTTCCTTCAAGCAGAAGGACTCTTATCACAGATATGCTGATCTGCACCTGGACTTGCACGCATGACCAGAGAAGGGATGTTTTCACATCCCTTCTCAAATTAAAAAAAATCCACAAAAATTACATGGATAGGAGACTCATTTTTATTCCAAAAAATTTAATATGGTGATAAAATTCTCATAGAAGGATGCTATCCTCGCACCTCTTCATGAGAGTTCTGATCACCATGCGTGTGTGCATGTGAGGAAGATTTTAGCATCCATTTGGCCATCTGATAAGTCTAAAAAAATTCCAAGAAAATCATCAAAAATAGCTTGCCAAATGTGTAACATTATAAAAAAAAGTTACTCTAATTTGAAAGTATTTGATTAGAGAAGGACTATCCAAACCATGGAGAGATGTGACACTTCATCCCATACATGCGAGACATCCTTCTCTTTTCAATTTTTTCTCTACCCCAAAAATTCTAAAAAAATCCATCTCATCTTTGAAATGTGCATAAAGGATGGAGATGATATGGGCTATAACACACATCTTAATCCCATTCCAGAAGGACTCCTCCTTCTGCTCACTCCAACATGTGCACACTGAATCTGATTTGCCCCAAGAGTCCTTTACAACTTGGACTCTTCAATTTTGGCATTAATTTAAGATTTGACACCCCAATTTGGGCTGCTTCCATGTGGTGTAATCTGACCCAAATGTCCACCAAATTAGACTAGCTAATTAGTAAGGAATAGACCAAATTGATCTCCAAAGGAGTTAGAGTTTTTATACGTGCTAGCATGCTTACCGGAACGCTGATTGAATCTAAAATTTCAATCAATCTTTTTCAAAAGATCCTTAGCCAATTTTTATATATGTATGATCTATTAGGTTTCAAATCTATCCAGCAATAGGTCTGAATGCAAGTTGATCAAATTTGATTAGATTTCAATCTAATCAATTTAGATCCAATCAGCTAACCTGAGTTTAACAACTAGAATCCTTTCTAATTGACGATCGAATTAAACTTTTAATTTAATCAAATCTATAAGTTAAGATTGATATCTAGCAACATATTACGAGTACCAAAAGATATAAAATTTAAAAAAAAATATCAAATATACCTTCAGTGGCAAGTTACTGTGCAATTCAATCCTTCGATCATCCCTGTACCTGAATATGTTCATGATTGGAATCATGTCAAACTCAAATATATATTCATATCGATTCTCAATTAACCAATGATGACTCTGATAAAGAAACATTAAAAATTTTTAATCTCCTTCTTACTTTTGGCTAAAAGATTTTTTTAAGTCATCTAGGATTGAGAATACATAGGATGCGATCTTCTCTTACTAGAAGTATCGATTCCATGTTGACCTACTCACAATCTTCACACACACTCCATCATATTCAGAACACCCTATAATATCTTAATGCCATGCCTGAGTATGAACCAAAATATGGGTTCATGTGCAAGATTCTATGGTGTTTTAGGTCTAAGAATCACTTATACAACTCTCACTTAGAGAACCATCTTTGACATGCAAGTAAGCTTATGTAAGATGTTCTCTTTCATCGATCAATTCAGTGGACTCATTTCTCAAATGACACCCACATCTTTGTATAGTATCCCATACACAAGTGGCTAGTGAGATCTCCACTCTCTCGTCGAGCATACATAGAATGTGCCAGTCTATCCGAAATATTGATCTCCGACTCAATATTCTACGATCAAAAATATTTAAGATTAAGATTTTAAGATTTTAGATCTCACTAGCATGATCCATTCATGTCTCCTAAAATTATTATCCTAATCTTTGAAGTTTATCATAATATTAGATATTATAAGATGCAGCTAAAATGATGAATCAATACCTCAAATAATAAATATCATTACATAAGTTGAAAAATTATAAAGAAAAATTTCATCGCAACATACTTATGATTGGCTTATAGGGCACTCTTCTTTCACTCTCTGTTGTCCACCATAATAAAGTAATTACATATAAAGATATTGGGTAAGTGGTCAAACAACTCATTTAATTGATTGCTCAAATTTTTGAAGGACTTACTGTCTGAGGAAGAGTTACTTCCGTCAAGTCATTACGAAGCCAAAAAATTATTGAAAGGACTCGGGTTGGGAGTCGATGATTTGGGACTATGTTGCAAAAGATACATGCATGTCTGAATGATTGTATTCTATTTTGAAAGGATAAAAAAAATCTACAAGCATTTCGATTTGTCATTCAAGCAGATGGAAAGAAAGTCATGGTAAAAATAAAAAGAAAAAAAAATGTCATGCAAGGTTTTACGATACTTTTTGATTACGCCATGATTGCGTCGATTGTTATGTCAAGGCATACTGCCTATGACATGGATGGCATAAAGAGAAAAACAACATCGATGATGATGTCAGAGACATCCATCAGATGGAGATACGTGAAAATATTTCGATCATAAACATCCATGGTTTGTAGCTGATTCATGAAATGTCATGCTGGGATTGGCAACAGATGATTTAATCCATATGATAATCTTAGCACTATATACAGTATGTGGTCTGTTATAGTGTTTTCTTATAATTTACTATCTTGAAAGTGCATGAAACACCTTTTAATCTACTGGCTTTGTTGATCCCGGATCTTCGTGCCCTGGAAGAGACATAGACATATTTTTCGAACCATTGATCGAAGAGTTTACAATGCTTATGATTAAGAGGCGTGCGAAATGTATGATCATATTGCAGGAGGCATCTTTGCATGCATGCACACTGCTTTGGACATTAACGATTTTTCTGCATATGACGATATTTTTGGATGGTGTACAAAAGGGTATGAAGCATGCCCAACTTATAACAATGATATTACATCAGACGTATTCGTGAAAGATTTGTTTCATCAGCCATCGATGTTTTTGCCCGATGATCATAGATGGAGGAGAAGTCTTAAGTTCAATGGCAAGCATGAACGATGTGCCCAGCTAAGTTTCTGATCTACAGACAATATTTTAAATCAGCTATCTAACCCATAGGATGTCATATTTGGGAAGGATTCGGCCAGCCAAGTAGGCGTGCGAACAAGTATCAAAATTGGAGAAAAAGGAGCAAGTTGTTTGATCTTTCATATTGAAAAATACTTCTTCTTCGACATGATCCTGACATCATGCATATTGAAAAGAAATATTTGATAATGTATTTTATACCACCTCAATATCAAAGGAAGAATGAAAGATACCGTGAAGGCTCATCTTAACTTGGAGGATATGTAGATTAGAAAGGAATTACATTTGATTCGATAAGGGATATGCTAGTGAAGCCATTGGCATGCTATGTATTGAACAAAAGAGAGAAATCAATTTTTACATATTTGAGATCATGAGGTTTCTCGATGGATATGCCTCAAACTTGAAATGGTGCATCAAGTCAAAAGATGGGAAGATTATCGGGGTAAAAAATCACGACTGTCATATGCTTCTACAACATGTGCTCCTAGTTGGTTTGCATGGATTATTGCCGGATAATGTGTGTGATGCATTACTTGATCTGAAACTTATTTTTGGGACTTATGTGCGAAGACGTTAGGTGAAGTCAGATCGACATATTCGAGAAGAAGATTATCATTACTCTCTATAAGCTCGAGATGATATTTTTTCCACCTTCTTTGATATCATGTACATCTTTCAGTTCATCTTCCACATGAGGCTAGACTGGGTGGGCCAGTACATACATGATGGATATACCTAATTGAAAGGTAATTATATGATATTGTAATATTTATTATTCATTATTGTATTCCTTATTATGTATGTATATCAATTGACAATTTATTGGATAGGAGATGCGAGAATATAAGAGTGCCTTCGCTAACAAAGCATGGCCCGAAGGTTCAATAATGGAGGCACATGTAATGAATGAACGTCTGATATTCTGCTCTGTGTACCTTCAGAGAGTGGTTATCAAATTTATGAGGCCACAATGAAATGTCGATGTTGACGACATTCTAACCGATGAATTGTCCGTGTTCTTCAATGTTGCCCGACCATATGGTAAGAAAGATTTTGAATGTTGACACCACAGGAAATGGATGACATGCATTGGTATGTGCTAAACAATTATGAGGAGGTAGAAGCATACATGATATGAGTATACACATTTAATTTTTATAATGTTGATATATGCATGAATGCACGTACTCATAGACTCTAAATTAAAATATACATGTTATTACTGTATCACTTCATGAGTACAAAAGTGAGCTCAGAAAATCAATCCTACATTAGTAGTGACATGACATAGGAATCAATTTGCATCATAGTTTGATGAATGGGTAAGCTATGTTAATGTTCATCATGATTTAAAGGTTCTTTATATAGTATTTATTTTGTTAAACTTAACCTACTTATTATTTTTTTAATTATAGGTAGCTCAGCTACGTATAGACAATCCTAACTGTATTAGTGATGACTTAGCCATACTTGCATGAAAACCTAATAGACGTGTATCGGTATATTCACATGCATAGTCAATGGTGTGCGGTTCTCAATGAAAAATCATGACCATGATCGAACCACATAGAATTGTGGAATAAGCGTGGAGGGCGAGCACAAGGGTGAAATAATAGATTTTTTCGATGTTCTGCATGAGGTTATAGAGCTGAGGTATAGTGGTCTTCGATGATTCATGTTATTCAAGTGTCGATGGTATGATTTAGGATGACACAGGCCAATTATTATAGACCCCCAACTCGTCAGTGTCCACATTGGTCATGTTGGTACGAAAGTGATCCTTATATTTTTGCAAAGCAAGCGAGACTAGTGTGGTATATTGATGATACCAAAATGAAAGAGCCTTGATGAGTTGAAATAAGGGCTCAGTAGAGATATTTGTTCAATCCCGCACATGTCACATACCCGAATGATGAAGATATAGAGAATGAAGTCCGTGCAACTATTAAAAATGAAGCATATCAAATGCAAGCACCAGATAACATATTAGTGCCAGATGACACAGTCGATAAAGGATAATTGCAACGAGACGACTGCGAACCTGAGGATGTTCCTATTGTTGGAACATCAGTAAGGGCATGGGGCACGGGCATGATCCAACAATAATTTGGGGTCACAATCACATGTGGATGATGACTTCATCAACGACGATGATGATAGTACTTCAGGATCGATGCCTTCTATGAGTCCTGCTAAGGATGACTAGATGGACACAAGTTCAGATTCTGAGAACAATAATTAATATGAATAAGTAATTCAATTTATTTTCTTATTAATCATGTTGTATTTATTTTTTTGATTACGTGCTGATTTGAATTATTTTAATCATTGCAGCATCATGGCTGGTCCTGGACGTGGACGTTCGCAGGGTAGACAACATTCTCTACTTGATGATACACATCCTCACTTTAGCATTTTGCATGATGAGTTAGAGGATTTAGATGAGACTAGCTGCCCAAGTTCACGGAGCAGACTAGTGCTCAACCAAAGCCTGCCAGTCGAAGGTCATGGCACCGCAGCATCATCCTCCTGCAGGTACATCTCTATCAATTTATAAACTATATATATTTTTTTGTTATATACATCCATTGGTAGATGATATATATTCATTTCATAAATTTTCATATATAGGAACACAGCAGCGACGCGCAATGCATGGTCCTAGTAGGGGCCTCATTTTGGAGAAATACATGCATACCACAATGAAAAGCCGAAAGTATAGATATTTTAAGATCATCCAATTGGCACAGAGACAGTATTGTCACAAACGAGATCAGTCTGTATATATAAAATCATTTTTCATGGGCCGTCAAAAATTTTAAGCATGTAGCCCCTCGATACCGCGATGCCCTAGTCTCTCAAATCAAGGTAAGAATTAACTTTAAATGTCTTGCACATCAATACATAATCCATATTATTTTTTGTTATATAGATAATTCTTTATTACATGAATAATTCTATATCTTTACTTCTTGTTATGATGAATGTTCATATGTATAGGATAATATTGACTTTGAGGATTGCACCGACGAACAAGTGATGGCATATATTCTCAAAATGGCTATAAATAGATATAGAGATCGGTGATGTAGGCTTCATAAATACTGCAATGAGCTGCAGATGAAGGAGATTGATCTTGTGACTCAGCCTTATAGAAATTAGGTTGGGTCTAGTGACGGTTGGTGGTGGTTATGCGAGCATTTTGGGAGTGAGGCGTTTTAAATATGTTTAGTATTTCAAATTATTTTGATATTGTTATGTCCTTTATTGGTAATAATTGTATATATTTTTTAGTGACGATCGAAGGTGAATAAGGTAAATAGGAGTAAAATTAGTTCTATTCATACACAAGGAAGTGCCTCTTTTGCATAAGGAATAAAGAGGATGGTACGTAATACATTTGCAATGGCACTCTGTAAGTTTTTATTAAATATTTAAATTGCTTTGATGTCCTTTTTCTTCTTTTCTTTTGTTTGAATAGGGACTATCCAAGGTCGATGCCTATGATAAATTCTATCAGAACAAGAGTGGCAAGTTTGTGACTGAGGAGGCGAGGCAGCATCATGTAAGTATGGTACTACATTTTGAATACTTTTAAAGGTTTTGAAATAAATTTATGGTGTTATTTGATTTATTGTGAAGAAAAAATGTTACAATTAAGAGAGCAGACGATGAGGGAGGTTGGATCTGACAACAATACTGGATCACAGCCTGTTTGTTCAATGATAGATGATGCGATCCTGGATGCCATCCTCGAGCAGTAGCTAGGATCTGGGCATAGTATGCGATTAAAAAAATTTCACAGTTTGTCATCCGACTGATCTGATGATGCCTTGGTGCTAGAGGTAGTTAGGATATCGATGAGCATGATGCAAGATCAAATTACTTATTGGATAAATTATAGTCAGATGCTCGAGAGGATAGTGGCTGTGATGGTGGGATGGCTCGGTATTGATGCCTCTGAGTTAGCACCTCTACCACCGCATGATGCCGCCTCTACACAACCATCACGACACACATCGGGCCAAAGATCGACGCTTGGAGGAGGGAACAAGGCCAATGACTCTAATGATACATAGTTTGTAGTTTTTTTTAATTTTAAATGGTGTACGAACTCATATTTTTTATATGACAATGATGACTATGAAACTTATTGCTATTTAGAATTTGAATATTTTTATTGTGTTCACATATTTTTATGTAAAATATATTTGATCTGACGAAAATTTGCATTTAAATAGGTGCTTTCATAGTAAAAAAAATAAAAAATATTTTATTTCAATCATATTTAATTTAATGATAAAATATTAATTTTATCATAAAAAATAATTAAAAATTTTGATAATCCTAAAATATTCAAATTTTAATACATATTGCCATAAAATTTTTTATTTTATCATTAAAATTATACAAAAAAAATTTCATCGCTAAAAATAATTTTTTTCGTTGCAAATTTTATTTTTTTTTTATTTTTTTTTAGCGATGAAATTTTTTTCATTGTAAAAATTATGAGAATTTTTTTTTCATCATAAAAATTATGATAAATTTTTTTCATCATAAAAAATTATGATAAAATTTTTTATTTTATCATAAAAATTATAATAAAATTTTTTTCATCAGTAAATTAGCAAAGAAAAATTTTTTCGTCATAAATTTAGCAATAAAATTTCATATTTCATTGCTAAATTAGCAACAAATTTTTTTTTCATCGTTAAGTTAGCGACAAAATTCTTTTTTTGTCACTAAAATTTGCGATGAAATTTTATTTTTCATCATTAAAATTAAAAAATAATAATAATAAAAATTTTAAACAAGTAATATTTATTTTTATGATAAAAATATTTTTTATCATAATTTTAGTGATAAAAATTTAAGCTCTTGTGATAAAAATATTTCATCGTTAATGCTGTGAATTTTTTCATCGTGCGGCTGACTACTTTTGATGATGAAATAAAATTTTTTTATCACTAAGACTTTTTGCTACGAGGCTTTCTCTATAAATTTTTAGCAATAAAAATTTTTATCGCTAATAATTTTAGTGATAAAAATTTTATCTTTAGCGATAAAAAAATTTTATCATAAAAAATTAAATTTTTTGTAGTGTCTGTATTCTTCTATCTCTCATACTGAGTTAGCTATCTTTTTTCTTAATCAAGCTAAGCTCCAGACTTGGTTGGTTGTCTTGACTACTAGATTGGCTTAGAAAATATCTTGAATCTTCAACTTTTGGTCTTCATCCTGAGTCTGAGACTTCACAGCTATCAAAAAGCTTGAGTCGGCTAAGATCCTATCTTGATTGGCTTAGACAAAAAATTGATCACCTAAAAGATTTGTTTTGAATTTACATGATTTCTGCCTTTCCCTCAAACTAATATTGGGTTGGCTAAGTTTCATGCTAGATCGACTCAGCTCCATACCAAGTGTGCCAAAAGATTTTTTAGATAGCTTTTGTTGACTAATATTATTTTAAACTAGAATTGCCTTCTCAAACTGAATTTATACATATGTGGGCTTGTTGAGAGGTACTTCTACATTAGAATTTTTTTTTCAAATCTTTAATTTCTTTGCTTCCAATCTAAAGGTCCGCTATAATAAAAATGATTTTTGATGGCAAATTGCTCATGACATTTCTTATTATATGTCATTAAAAAAAAATTTACTATATTTTGATAAAAATACTAATATCTTTTAATAACTATTTTTTTATTAGTGGTATCTTATTATAAATGATACTATAAATTTATATTTTATGGCATATAACTTGAAGTGTGGAAAATCAAAACTACTATATGACATTTAACTAATATATCGATAAATAATATCATAATTTATGAGATTTTAAAAAATTATACTAAATCTTAAATATTAATTTTTTATATAGAGCTTGATTTAGTCATACAGATCTCATAATATATATATGTTATTATACATATATATTCTTAGCATTACTTATTTAATGACATGAATGCATGTTAATAAGTTAAATAAACTATATTTATATGTAAATAATACAAGTAATGCTTTGGTGGTTAAGAGCCTGCCCTACAAACAAGAGATCACTGATTTGAATCCTTCCTTTATTCTAATTCTAGGGTATATAGTTTATTTTTTGATAATTTTTATCAATACATAAAAAATATCAGCATTAGAATTTTAAAGGCACTTACATATGACAGGATTGAAACTTTAAAAGCCCCTACATATGCTACTAAAATAAAAATTTTATCAATATTTTTTAAAAATATTAATAATTAATTATCGATATTATTTTAAGATGATACATAAGAAAATACCATAAAAATATCAATAAAGATATTAATGGTATTCTTTCTAACTATAGTGATACTTAAAAGTGCTACTAATGGCCATTTTTATTGTGGTGGTCTTAAGCTTGAAAACTTGAATTTCTTGAGAGGACATCCTTTTGAGTGAAATAATTTAGCACATTGAGGAACCCTACAATCACTCTCAAGCATGTCATTAGTAGATGTAATCTGTACTCAAACATCTTTGATGTCATGAAAATCAATCTAAGGTTAATAGTTACATATTGGAAGGCTCCAACAATACTCTAATAAAATGAAGGATTATCAAGAGGAAGGCTATCCATATGATCTAGCTTTTTTAGCAAGGACTTGAATATGGTTTGCATCCAAGCATATTGGTGTATTGTAATAAGTTTAGAATGTATTTGGATTGATGTAAAAAAAATTATTATTTGTTCGATCCACTTGGATATTAAGAAAGTATGACAATAAGCCCATATCCTTCATTTTAAATAAATTAGCAAGTTCCATAATAAGCTTGTGAAGAGCAATGTTATTATTGATGGTGAGAATAATATCATCAACATAAAAGAAATAATGTAATGCTATCATGATAATATATAAAAAGTGAAGGATCATATTTTGAAATAACAAACCCCAACTTCATAAAGTTTGAGCTGAACTTTTCATACCAAGTATGACAAGCTTGCCAGAGTTTGTAAATTGATTTTCACATCTGATAGACATGAATGGATTTTGATGGATCAATATAGTTAGGAGGTTGAGACATTAATATCGTTTCTTGAAGGTCACCATGTAAGAAAGCATACTCTACATTAACTTGATAAAGTGGCTAATTGTAAGTCAAAGCTATTGTGAGTTTAATTCTAATTGTAGAATACTTAACCATAATATCTCAATAAAATCAACTCTAGATTATTAGTGAAAGTCTTTGGCAACTAAATGAGCTTTATATTTGTTGATAGATCCATCCAGATTATGTTTAATTCGAAAAACCATTTGTAACCGATAATATTCATGTTTAACTGAACAGGGATAAGAGTCCAAGTATTCTAAAGAGATGTAAATTTGAGATCTATGGTATGTCTCCATTTCGAACTTTTTGAGGTTTGTGTATAACATAATTCAACAGAATAGTACATAGTAAGGACAGTTGGGAGAGGGTGGCAAGTAGGTTATAGTATTTTATGTTTGGAGATACTAAATTGAGATCGGATGATCATGAGATGGGTATGCTATGGTAGGTTGGTCTAGGAGGGGAGTTTGGTGATAGAAGGTGGGATGGGTTCAAATAGGATACTTGTATTGTCATATGGTGTGATGGTTGAATTGGATGTTGCCATAGAAGATTCCTTAGATTGACATGTTGTATTATACCTATAGAATGATCTGAGAATGTATAATTATTGGCAATCTAAATAGTATTGGTAGGCATGGAGATTTGAGATAACCATATAAAGGAATCAAGAGTAAAAGTGAGGTTGTGAAAAGTTGATTGAGGTAGTGATGTAGTTGAAAAAACAAAAATATGTTCATCAAAAGCAAGCATAACATGACATATAAATTTTTTTTTTTACTAAATCAAGGCATCTATATCCATTGAGCATAGGTATTATATCCTAAGAAACAACATTTAGTGATCAAAATTCTATTTTATTGGACTTGTATGGTCGAAGCCAAGAAAAACATAAACAACCAAAAGCTCATAAATCAAAATAGTTGGGAGCTTCTTGAAAAAGCTTTTCATATAGAGAAATTTTGAAATGAAAAACAATAAGCATTTGATTTATTAACTATACTGCAGTAGAAAAAGCTTCTAACTAGAATTTTGAAGGAAGAGATGTATAAGCAAAAAGTGTAATGTCTAGTTTCAACTATATAATGGTGTTTTCTTTCGATAATGCCATTTTGTTCTAAAGCATGGGGGCAAGAAAATTGGTGTATGATCCCATGTAAAAATAAAAAATACTTTAGAGTATTGCTCTTGAATTCACCACTCCCATCAGAATAGAATATTTTAATTTTATTATTAAATAAATTTTCAACTTGTGCTTTAGAAGAGACAAAAATATTTTTTCAAAGAAATCAGAGTTGTAATGCATAGGAAATAGCCATGAATAATGTGAAAAATCATCAACAGGTAACATATAATAACAGGAGTTTGAGCATGAAAAGTAGGGGAAGACCCCCAAATATCACAACGTATTATTCTAGAGGACATTAAGAAGCTAAAATAGATAAATAAAATGATAATTTTCTATCTTTTTCTAATTGGCAGATGAACATAGAGTTTATCTTGATTTATTTGAAATTGAAAGAGAAGACAAAATGGAGGATTGGATATCATGAGATGAATGGCCTAGATGATGACGCCAAAGATCAATGGAGATGTGATGGCTAACATGGGCTGCAAGTGAGTGAACTTATGTTTCTTTTACAAGAAAGAGAGATAAATTCCATTCTCAATCATTCCGTGATACAACATCGATCCCAATTTCTTGTTCTTGATAACAAAGTCAAATTCATCAAACAAGAAATAATAGTTATTATTATGAGAGAAACTATTTGTAGATAAAAGATTTATAGAGGCTTAAGGATAATGAAGAACATTAGATAAATAAAATTTATTTTGATTAGTAATAGAAGATGAACCAACATAAGATATAAACAAACATTCCCGCTATATTTTGATGAAATAGATAACTTGTTGAAAGCGATGGTGAAATGGTGCGTAGCACCAATGTTAGAATACCAAGTATTGTTATTAGTGGGTGAGAGAGTAATAGTCATAGCTGCAAGTTTCTCTAGAGGATGGTGATCTTGATGGTAATCGATGGCAGTATTCCACCTTGTTATAGATTTGACAGGTTGGTCGAATATACTATGAAGGATGACCATGTGAGAAAAAGAAACAAAAATGTTAATTAGGTGATGGTAGGATGCCATTATTTGAGGAGTGATTGGGTCGCCGGCCATTATTATAATGCCAATTATTCCCACAGAGAGTAGAATCATGGCATGGATTGAATACTTTAGTAGGTCTTGAGGCAATAAATATAGTTGTAAATTACATGGAGGCTTCTTCCATGAGACTAATTTCCTCACAAATTAACAAAATATAAATTTTTTAAGAGAAAGAGGGCAGATGCGAGCACGAATCTGAATTAAAAAAGAGAATAAGCAATAAGATGGAGAAAGTCCATCTAGATGCAAATAAGCAAATCATCATCATTTACTAGCGATCCACATGCAGCTAATTTGTCGGTGAGAACTTTGAATTACTAGAGATATTCTTGCATAGAAGATAATCCCTTTTAATATGATAAAACTGCCATTTCATAGTCATGATATGAGAAGGAGCAAGGGATGTAAAACAGCAAGAGAGAGCATCCCAACCTTGCTTGGCTGAGATGATTCCACCTATATAAGTAAGATTTGATTCTGATAATGTAGCATTGATCCAAGAAAGGAGTATCTGATTATATTCATACCATGAAGCATAGGTTAAATGCATTGTAGAAGGTGGTAGAAGTGAGCCATCAATGAAGGGATAAGCTTATGTCCTCATATAATTAGTTCAAAGAGAGATTTTCAAAGGAGATAGTTACTGCCATCAAGCTTAATTGGGATTAGATTTGAGATATAGAGATGACAAGAGAGGTAGCAGGAGAGAATTTGAGTTCAGATAAAGAATGTGATATTGCTAACATTGTTGGGATATGAATTTTTGAAATGAGAAAAAAGGCTAGACTTGGACAAGGAAGACAAAGTTATGGCTCTAATATCATGAAAGAGATACAATAAAATAGCTAAAAATCTCACTTGATTTTTGAGATTTTTTTGAGTATGTATTGAATATATATAGCATGTGCAACTGAAAATAAGAAAAATATTTCAGTAACAATTCAAATTTAGATTTTGAATTTAAATTTAAATAGAAAAAAATAGGAGAAAGATAAGGAAGAGATTACAACAATAATTTGAATTTAAAATTTAAAATTTAAATTTTGAATTAAGAGAATTTATGACATGTTATTATGCACTACATTGGTCAAAACCCAAGCTCCCAAGCAGATTGAGCCCAATACTCACTGTACTAGGACATAGAATTCGTAAAGGTTGAAGCCAGAGAACATTATCCTACAAAATCGAACTCCTAACTCTTGCTAAAAGGGTTAGAGTTGAAACATTAATCAAACTAAAACCATTTTCATGACAAAGGGTTAACAAATTATAGTAGAGGCTGTGTGCAAGTTTGATAACCTATACAATTTCTTTTAGCCAGCAAATTAAGAGAATAGACAGGCACATGTCCACCATCATGGCAAGGCCATTTGGTAGCTAAAGAAGCGAATACAAAACTAGAAAAAACGAATACAAGAAATGCAAATAACTTTTTTTTTTGTCAAATATTCAAATTACTGGTCCATTTGTTGAGCCCAACCAATCAAACAATCACTTGAGAAATTTAGGGATTAATTCAAACGTTGGTCAGTGGATTATGTGAATACAAGAAACCTTAGAGCCCATGGAAATGAGGTGGTTTCGTAGCAGGTGAGGGCGGATCACGCGGAAGAACATACAGGGCAGCGGTCGACTTCCCCAACTTTCAACGATGCCACGGCGGACGGACAGCGATTTGATCAAATTTTTTGAGAAGCTAACCCGTTTTCGGAAACAGACAGAAGTCCAGGGCACACACCATGTTCGATAGCAGGAAAGTTCTCGTCCAAATTCTACAAGCAACTGCAAGATGTGCCAATCGACCTGACAGCACGAAAGTAAAATGAACCATGAGACGTCCATATCGTTTGGGACTACAATTTTGATGTGGCTTGTCTCCAACTTTCAACACAAAAAATGTGTATATTTTACTAAAAAAAAGTGAAGTATGTGATAACAGACCTCTCGATTATTAAAAGTTATTAAATTATTTTCCCACTGTTTTTCTTTTTTTTGGATAAGGAACCGCTGTATTTCTTAAAAGGAAAGAATCTCATTGTTTTCATGATCTCGTGATGGATGGAATGACTCTGAAATAGCCACGATATCTAATAAGGCTAGACACACGCTCGCACACATACATTCATAAGTACATACATCATGTATGCATGTATGTATGTATGTATATACACACACATATGTATGTGTATATGTCTGGGGTGGATAAAAATCCAGCTCACCAAATTTGAAGTCTGATCTGGTCTGTTTTGATTGGTGCAAAGTCAGATATGCATGATCTGAGCACTATGATCTAATATTTCTAAACTACCTATATACCTAATATCATATAATTTACAAAATTTCATCCTGAGCATCAAGCTGTCAAAACTGGATATTTAAATAATATAAAATAACGTATGTTCGTTGTGCACTCAATATATAGATTAGAGGCGTCCAAATCACGTAATTTTTTATTTATAAGTATTTAGATACAACAAATTGTATCCGGCGGCTCAAATTATCAATGTCAAATCCGTGCTGACAGAACCAAACTCATCCCAAGCCCCAGCCAAGATCAAGAGGGCCCAACATTGATCTAAGACCACTATTCCTTGCAAGGTATGCGAAAGCAGGTAGTTCACCATCATCAATTCTAGCGGCGAGACTTCCCTCTGAAGCAATTAGTCTGATCAAGATACCATCTGATCCAACAATAGGGAAATCACCATTGGAATGGGATGGTAGGTGGTCATTGTTCAAAGAACTAGAAGCTAGATCCATTCTAGACCCAAAGACTGGTTAATTTAACTATAACCTTATCACCATCAGTTCTATTTTCCCTCCGAGAAGCTCTTCCATAGCGTTATGTTTTTCTTAAGAGATTTTAAGACCTTGTCTGTTGTTCTAGGACTTGTAGATATCCCCAGTATATTTGAGCTTTCCCTAGTTTAGTGTAATTTGCCTTCCCTTAAGTACATGTTGGATTTTGGTTATTTTAAATTTTCATATCACTGTACATTCTACACAAACCATGGTAGATTTCACGAATCAATAGTGTTGTGGACAAGGGCTCGGTCCAATACGTGAGGTATTATCGGCTCTGACCCATGGACCTCACAGTTTTTTCTTTAAAACGACATCTTGTGGGGAGGAAGATGACCTTGACCTCATATAAGCCATACTCTCTCTCGACTCACAATCGATGTAGGACTAAAGATATCCTCTCTACACCACAACATAGCCCTCCAATCAAAGAAAATATGTGTGAGTAGGAGGTGGCCCCACGATGGGCACCAACATTGCGATCAAGAGGGAGTATGGCTTATATGGGATCAAAGCCATCTCTCCTCTCGCGCGCGAGTGCAGAGACCGAGCCATCTAATCGTTTCGAGCCATCCGATCCCTTAATCGCAGCATCAAGAGGGAAGAGTTATATCGACTAAGTCAATTTCTAGATTAAGTTGGTAAAATATCGATCTGGTTTGGTCTAAAATCCGATTGATCTGGATTGGGTCTTGATAGAACATTGTGATTAGTTAGGCAATATACCGATCTGCAAGCAGGGAAGTCAGTTCCAAACCGATGTAACCCAGAATCGGATATACTAAATTAGTTACTATCTAGTTCTGTTATAGCTGTCTTCCAGTTATGCTACAGCTACTCTTCACGTGAGATAAAAGATCTACGATCTCCATATAACTGGCCATTCTATTACAATAAACTAATAGCCTAACAAATTCTGAACGGCCTAACAAGCTCTTCTAATGGCCTAATAGCCTAAACAAGCCTACTCTATATAAAGAGAGATAGGGTACTCTCTGAAAGGTAAATCATAACTCACAGAGTCCAGACTCTATCGAACTCTTTTCTCCCACTGAAGAAAATCTTGAACTCTTATTCTTCCTATCTAAAATCACTCTCTTTGTCTTCCATTTCTCTGTTTTTCACTATCTATTCTCAAGATTCCAGCTGAATTAATCATCAAAAGGTCCTAAACCAGAAGGTACCCCACTGGTTCCAAAACTTCTTTTGTAGGTCTATTCATGGTCTTCACTAACTTGACCCTTAGCGGCTCTCTAGTTTGGTTCCAGACCGACCTCGTCATCTCTCCTCCAAAGCCTTGCAATAATAGATTGACGCTAGAGGAAGAGCTTCCAAAAGATTTTTATGGAAATGGTGAATAGGAAGCACAGAACCATTCCTTGCCCACACTATCTTCCCTAAGAGGTGTACCGAAACTGCTCAACCTTCAGTTATGGTCAATCCACAATAATTCAATCTTCTAATTCAGTAAGTCTAAGTTCTCACTATCATGGTACAACAACTCCAACATACCATAGAACAACAACAACAAGTAGTTCCTCAAGAAGCTCAATCTCAGCACATTCAGCAACCAATTCATCAAGATCTTCGTCATGATTATTACTTTACACATACTAATCAGTCTTTTGAAGAAGAATCTGTTAGAATAGCATAGTTTCATACATGTATTTTAAAAATTTTCAGATTTAATTGTAGTGGAATAAAAATTTAGATTCAAACTATTTTAATCTAGACATGCATCAGATCTAATCTGTAAACCACCTATCATGGATCTATGAACATTAAACATTCAGTCTGAAAAATCTAATTATAAGAAATATAAACATAAACAGAAAATCCGATCTCCATACCTTTGCGTAGGTCGATGATCTCCGCAACTGATAATCGTGGTATACTCCAAGATCCTCGATTAGCCTCATACATGTCCGACCTCTACAGATATCCATACTAAGCCCTCGAATTTGATTGAAGACCTGCATCTTCACCGAGGTGCTAGCTCCTTTGCAAAAGACACCTCTTGACGGTTGAAGATCTTTCTTCTTTTCTCTAAGACTCTTTTGAAGAAGAAGAAAAATAAGAGAATGAAGAATAAGAAGACTCTCTTCTTTTCTTCTTAAAATCCATGCGTAAGACCTCTACGCTAGAGATCTATCAACTCAAGAAAGAACTCTTTTTTCTTTCATTCCTAAGAAGAACCTTTCTTCTTTTTCTTCCATGCATAAGAGAAACTTTTTCTCTTCTTTTTCACACATCCAAGAGGAACTCTTCCTCTCTCTAATCCATGCTCACAAGAAAGGCTCTTCTTCCTTTCTCACATTAAAAACCTCTTTACAAACCACACGCCCAAAGACCTCTCTTATATAGGTGTTAGTTAGGGATTTATGCAAGAGTTTGGGGGTTGTCCAACTCTTGGATGCCTCCTTATTTTTATGATGCGTAATAGATTTTGGGCGTGAACACTTTCATGCAAAAGTCCCTTCTCACCCCCCTATTTTTATGGCATATAATAGACTTTGGGCGTGAACACTTTCACGCAAAAGTTCCTTCTCATCCCACGCACATATCCTCTCAAATATGGCATCCAATAGGGGATGTTTTAGATAGAATAGAAGTCTTATCTAATAAGACTTGAATTCAAACAATCCTTTTGAATTTAAACCTATCTTTTTCTAGAAGAGAGGGAGCGCAAAGGCTTGAGCGTGGAAAGGTTTTGCATGAGATTTCTCATACAAAAACCAAGGAAAAAGGGGTGCATGGGATAGGGTGGCATGCATGACTAATGGGGCGCCAAGGGAGAAAGAGAGTCCTAGGGTTTTGAGACTTTTCTTGGTACTCAAGTCAAACTCAATTTAATTTCTAATCTAATTAGGAATTAGTGCACCCAAAGAGAGGAGAAATCTTAGTCCAATTAGGAATCCAATCTCTGTTGGTTAGATCCCAATTCAATTAGAAATTAGATCAAACCCAAATCCTAATTAAACAAGAAATCAATCTCCCTTAGAATTGGATTATCTCATAATCCAATTAGGCTTGATCTAATCAAACCCAAACAAATCAAATTGAATCCAATTCAATTAGACTTAATGTTAGCCGCATTACTCAATCAAATTGAGCAATTAGTAATCTAATGACTAATTAATCCTCTTACAACTCACTAACACTTAGTAAATTTGATAATTGCAACAATTACATTGGATCAATCATCAATCATATTGATAATTAGATCTTTCTATGATTCATAATCGTAGATCAACCATCTGATCGGACAAAGACATCTTTTGTGTATGACCCCATAGGTTCTATTCTATCTGATAGTAAGATATACTGTAATCCCTATCATAATATCATCGAAACTCTTTTCGATGGATTGAAATAATTCCAACTTTATCCATCAAGGATCATCGATCATCAAGATGATGCTCGACGAGTCTCACAATCTATCAGTGACATCTAGCAGTATATAGTAGTAATCCAGCAGAATGAAATATTAAACCTCTAAGTATAGTTACCGTGTGATTCGATCCTTCTATTATGAGTCCCAATAAGATGGAGGTCATGGATAACTCATCAAATCTCATCGCTTGTCATATGTAATATTCAACTGATTCGAGTTCATAAGTGAAATCCTATGAAATCTTTTTTCATCATTCACTCTGCCATAGCCATTGTCTTCTGAACTCAATTTCATGAATAACATAGGACTACTCCTTATCTATCAAGGTCAATAGATCCCATCTAGATGTATACCCTACTCCTATAGTGAATCTATTATAGCCAACATCCACTACAAGGATCCATATGGCTAGGGACCGTATTTATATATAGTTAAACTACAGCAATCTTACTGTGAGCAGTCGAGGCACCATAGGTCTGAGGACTACTCACACCATTGCAGTATCGAATATATCACTAACGAGTGGATAGACATCCATATAACTATTCGTGTTGGTCACGTTTGGTACTATTATTCTCTAATAATTACTTGTACTCTTGCTTCAGTGTCTCTACACTGACTTAAGACTCGTCTGTACAGAAGAAAACAATCCGTACACCAATCTAACTGGATCAATCATCATTCTCGTGATGATCCATGGATCAGAAGTATTTAGAAATTAACCACCAATGATATATATCCTAAATTCTCAACTCTTGAGAATATCTATCATCATCCTATTAATTTTTTAGATGATTCATGGATATATAACTCTACATGAATGAGAAAATTATTCTATTTATTTTATTCAATTATAAAACTATGTCACTAAAAAGATTATATGTGTCGGCCAACTTGACTTCTAGGGTATACATCTAACAGAATCTACTCTACACAGTAGAAAATCACACTGGAAGAAAGGTCTTGAATAAAAGATTCAAGATCTTAAAAAGAAATTGATGCAGGTAAAGCCTGAGAGCCATTCCCAGAATGGAAGATATTTCAATCTGTGATCCCCTTTTTCTCAGGAAGTCTTGAGTGAGCCGATTTTCTCCCAGTTCAAAATGCTAACGATGGAAACGTTTGATTGTTCCACTGATCCTTTAAATCATCTTGAAGGCTTTAGAGCTATTATAAGGCTATAGGAGGCATTTGATGCCCTGCTTTGTATCGCCTTCCCTATCACTCTCAAAAAATCTGTAAGAATCTTATTTTCTAGAATCCAACCAAGATCTATTTCTTCTATTGAACAACTGGCTAGGCTATTTGTCACTTATTTTTGGCAATAATCGGCTTCACCTAAAGAACACAAACAGTCTCTTTACCATCAAGCAACAAAATTATGAATCTCTCTGAGAGTATACGATGCACTTTAATGCCACTACGCTGGAAGTAGAAAACTTTAATGAGTCTGTTGCAATGACTACTTTAAAGTAAGAATTTTAAAGTAATCACCTGATCTTCTCTCTCAACAAAAATTACCCAGACACCTATGAGCAAATGCTGGTTTGAGTCTAGAAATATGCTCAAGCTGAGGAAGAAGAAAGCATATTTCGATAAGCGAAAAAGAAAAAGAATGAAAAAAATGATCCCGAAAAGAGGACTGTAGAGATCGACCAGGAAACAATTCTGACCCACCTCAAAAGAATCCGAGGTCCTAAAATCCACCTCGGTATTTTGATACCTACATCCCTTTATCTATTCCTCATGCCCAGATTCTAATGGAAATCGAGGATCAGAGATATCTTCGTCGGTCCAACCCTATAAAGGCTCCATCAGCGAAGAGAGATAAAAGAAAGTACTACCACTTTCATCGAGACCATTGTCATGATACTGAAGAATGCCAGTAGCTTAACGATGAAATTGAAGCCCTAATTTGCTGAGGTCACCTTGACAAATATGTTCAAGATCGAGCAAGTCAAGTCCCTGAACAACGTCAGAGGCTCGACGATGATGCTAAACACAATCGACCTATTGCTGGAGTCATTAATATGATCTCAGATCTTGGCAAACTTTAAGAGGTAGCTAAAAGTCCTTCCCTACAGAGGTAGTATACTGGCAATGTTATTTTATTTTCTGATGAAGATGTTTAAAAAATTCAAACTCCTCCTAATGATGCTGTTGTCATCTCTATGTCAATAGCGAAATGTGATATAAAAAAATATTAATAGATAATGAAAGCTCTACCAATGTATTGTTCTATGATACATTCCAAAAAATAAACATATTAAATCAGCTAGAACAGATTGGCACTTTACTAGTCAGATTTTTTGAAGATCCTATAGCCATGGAAGAAGAAATCACTCTGCCTGTCACTGCAGGAAAAAGATCAAGTCGGTCGACCATACAACTTATCTTTTTGGTTGTCAAAATATTGTCAACTTACAATGTCATTCTTGACCGATCTAGACTCAATACTCTTAAAGCGGTGGTCTCTACTTATCATCTATTATTTCAATTTTCAACAAAAGATGAAGTTGGAGAAATGTGAGAAGATCAAATACTTGCTAGACAATGCTTCTTGATAGCTATAAACATGAAGAAACCAGAAGAAGTCCTACCAATTGAAGTATCTGATCAGAAGGATAATCCAAAGATAGACAAAAATCAAGGTGAACCAGCAGAACAAGTGATTAGTGTTCCATTAGGCAAAGACCAGAGAAGATTGTGCAAGTTGGCTCTCAGTTAAAGCCTGATCTAAAAGAGAGATTGATATCCTTTCTCTGAGTAACACTAATGTCTTTGCCTGATCGGTCTCAAACATGCCAAAAATTTCTATCGATGTCATTATGCATAAGCTGAATATTTCTTCGAAGCATCGTCCCGTGCAACAAAAGAAAAGGAGTTTTACTCCAAAATGACAAAAAGCTATAGATGAAGAGGTCGATAAGCTTTTGAAAACTGATTTCATCAAAGAAGCTCAATATCCATAGTAGATTGCTAATATTGTTATGGTCAAAAAAATAAATAACAAATGGAGAATCTATATTGATTATACTGACCTCAACAAGGCCTATCCCAAAGATAGCTTCTCTCTTTAAAGATTGATCATCTTATTGATGCCACTTTAGGATACAAACTGTTAAGTTTTATGGATGCTTTTTCTAGTTACAATCAGATTAGAATGGTATCTGAGGATGAAGAAAATACAGTCTTCATCATCGAAAGAAGTTTGTATTGTTATAAAATAATATCTTTTAGTCTCAAAAATGCAGGTGCAATATATCAATGTCTGATCAATAAAATCTTCAAACAATAAATTGATCGTAATATGAAAGTATATGTTGATGATATACTGATCAAAAGCACCAAAGTAGATCGACACATTACTGATCTAGAAGAAGTCTTTAGAGAACTTCACAAATATTAAATGAAGCTCAACCCCAATAAATATGCTTTTAGAGTGACATCAAAAAAAATTTTGAATTATTTTGTGACTCAAAGAGGAATAGAAGCTAATCCCAAAAAAATTCGAGCACTACTTGAAATGAAATATCTAAATATAATAAAGGAGTTACAATGACTCACAGGACAGATCGCATCACTCAATCAATTTATCTCCAGATCAACTGAGAGGTGCCTTCTTTTATTTAAAATCTTAAGGCAAATCAAAGATTTCAATTGGTCAAAATAGTGTCGAACTACTTTTGACAACTTCAAAAAAAACCTCGAGTCACTCCCACTACTGTCAAAGCCGGTTGAAGGTAAAGAATTATTCATGTATTTATCTATCTCACCTAATACTATTAATTTAATTTTAATTCGAGATGATGCAAGAACATAAAGACTAATTTATTATACTAACAAATTGCTATGAGATGTCAAAACTTGATATATTAAAATAGAAAAAATGATCTATGCTCTTATCACATCGGCTCGATGACTTCGATCTTATTTTCAAACTCATTCTGTCATTGTATTAATTGATCAACATTTGAAGTCAGTCCTACAGCAACTTGATACTTTAGGTTAGTTGCCAAATGAGCGATTGAACTTAGTGAATTTGATATTCATTATCGACCTCGATCTTCATTGAAAGCTCAGGTCTTAGCTAACTTTATTATGGAATGTTTTATTCCTAATGAAGAATCAACCTCGAAAAGTCCAAAGGGGATTGTTGAAGATTCTTATTGAGTATTACATGTTGATGGAGCTTCAAATTCGAAAAGAAAAGGAGTTGGTTTAATTCTCACCAGTCCAAAAAGTGTGGTTATTGAGCACGCCCTGAGATTTAACTTCAATACTTCAAACAATGGGACAAAATATGAAGCACTTATTACTGGACTCAAAATGGCCAAAGAAATTGGAGTTAAAAGGCTTAAAATCTTCATCGACTCTGTGATATCCCGTTCTAAACAAAAAAAAATAAAAGAGATAAAAAAAATGTTGAAGACTCCCGTTGGGAGTCTTCTTTCATGCGACCTTATCAAAAAGGGATGTTGAATCCGGAAAGGATTCGAGCTCCCCTCTGCCTTATAAAACTTCTTCTCCCTCTCCCCCTCCTAAGCAACCCACGATGACCACCAGCCCTCCTCCCTCTCCTTTCTCCTTGATTTCTCCCGTTGAAGCCGTGGCCTCCCATACTCGTGCTCGTCGAAAATTGGAGCTGATAATGCCGCTGAAGCCCGAGGTAAACACTGACCCTTCTTCCTCTCCTTCTTCCCTTCTTTTCGTGGCCTTGGGTGCCGCTATTAGCCATCGAATTTGCCAAAAATCAAGGATAAAAAAAAATCCCTATTTTTATATATTCTTTGATAGAGTTTTTCCAAACTTTCGGGCCATCTCTATCACCGGCATCCCATACCAAGGGTTTCAGCCACCCCCTTGTACCTATCCAAGGCCAACGCTAGGGCCCCAACCACCAATGAGTCGGTTGGGACTCAAGAATAACCAAGAAAAGGTTCATGGCTTGGCCCTATTTTTTGAGAATTTTGCCTGGTCGGTCCTTGCCACCGGTCATCCCTTGTTTCACTGCTGTCGGCCTCCTACTGTCGTCAATCTTCCGACCCCCAGCCACAACAAACCACCAGCCCCAATGCCCTCTCCTGTTCAGCCAAGAAAAGAAAGAAATAAAGAAAAAGAAAAAGGAAAAAAAAAAAGAAAGAGAGAGAAGGATTTTCTCTCTCCTATCTCTCTCTTTCTCTCTCTATCTGACCCATAAACCCCGCTATGATCTAAGATGATCTTTTCAAAGAGATCCAAAATCACTTTGATATCCGTGTAGTTTATCATATCGCAGCTCGATCTTTACCAGAAATTCAGAGAGTTTGATCATCGTTGACCCCTATGGAGTCACCATAATATGATCTCTGAGGATTTTGATCATAGATTCTTCTTTTGAGGAATATAAAGATTCTCTCTCATGATCAACTTTCTCTCTCATGACCGACTTTCTCTCTTTAAGAAGATCTATGAATCCTATACTGAGTCATGCCTTCATCTTCTAAGGACTCATATTGACTCCAACAAAATGATCTGAAGCCGCTTTGATATCCGTACTGTATATTAATCTCATTTGGTCATATCAAGTATCTTTCAAATCCATTATAAATAAATTCTATTGATTGATCTTGATCTTGATCTGATCTATGCTTCACGATTTCTTGATTAAGTCGTTTAAATCTGACCCTCAGCTTGGAGATCCTGAATTGCCTTGGTGTCTGGATGGTCCGACACGTTCGATCAATAGTCCTCTTTTCTTATGATTTAATCTTAATATATTCATTGAATAAAAATTGATGATGATTTGATATTTTAAATAGGATTAGCTGATTCTTCTAACGAAATCTGAAGATCTAAGATGAACTAAGTGATTCTTACGCTCCTTATTTATTTTTAAATAATCATATTTTTCATACAAAAAAATTATTATTAATGAAATCATATTTTTCATAAAATAAGAATTAGCATATATGATATAAAAAATATATTTTATTTTGAGCATTAATTCTATGAATATATTTTATGAAAATAGCATGATTATGAGGTATGAATTTTATTATTTTTCTATCTATGTGTATATATATTTTAAAAAAAAGATATAAAGATTTTAAAA
Organism: Elaeis guineensis; assembly: GCF_000442705.2. Classification (NCBI taxonomy): domain Eukaryota; kingdom Viridiplantae; phylum Streptophyta; class Magnoliopsida; order Arecales; family Arecaceae; genus Elaeis; species Elaeis guineensis. The sequence goes on along the minus strand of NC_025995.2, from coordinate 74,963,551 downwards.
GCTCTCAAATGGCTATGAATGAATCTCTTTAGAAAGATCAACATCCGGAGCTAGCATCCACACAAAATATGACCCGCCAACGGATATAAAGTTAGCACATGAAACAAGAACTCTATCGATTAAGAAATATAGCCCGATCATGGGTATAATAGTGATCTTAACATGAATATCTATGAGCAATATTTTCAAATATGACATGAATATATGACAAGAATAATTTATGATTCATGTTTATGAAATATTCATGATTTATGCATGCATGATTAGTTTATGATTTATTTTATTATATATTTTATGAAATATTTTATTTTGTATTATCTATTATTTTTTAAATTTATATTATCATAAAAATTTATGCTGGATCCTGTAAGAAAGCGTAGGTTCTACTTACTGGGCTAGTATAGCTCATATTTTTTTTATATTTTTTATAGAAGAAAAAGATTAGGATCGATAAAGAATTTAAACTTAAGGATCTACGTAGCAAGCTTAAAAATTTGATAGCAGAAGTTTAGTTTATTTTATGATTATGAATTTATAGTTATTTATTTATAAATATTGAGATTTGGGTTAGTACTTACTTTTAGATTAGATGCTCCGAACCAATATTGATTTAATTATTTGATGAATAATAAAATTGAATCTTTTATTTGATAAATTTTAGCTGATTATGATTGATTGACTTCGTATTATCGTAGGCCCTATCCCTTGATAGCATGATCGTATTTTGTCCTGAATTTGAGGTGTGATATTTTATGGTATCAAAGCCTAAGTTATGATTACTTGGGATTATGGATTAAGCGACTAAGACATGATATAAGTAATATAAGAGCTTAGGTTATGATCAATAGGGAGTATGACTTAAGTAAGATTTAAGTATAAATATTATAATTACAAGAAACATGATAGAAGTAGCAGAAAGAATTCAAAGTCTGGATTTCGGATCAATAAGTATTATAATAAATTTTTTTGTAGTGGTATACAATGTGTATTAAAGAATTGGATGAATTATATCTTGAATTTCAATAAATAAGGCTTGACTTAAGTATGAGAGATGTTGACTCTGAAATAAAATAGAATATATTGATATATTGTATTGAGTATACTTGTTCAATTATTATTTAGATAATTTTAAAGTTCTAAATTTGATATGGATGAAGATCACAATGGCTTTTCAAATTTTGATGTTAATTATTTGATCATTATAATTTTAAACTTATTAGAATAAATTTATTTAGGATATGACTTAAGAAAGCATTACATCATATGAGAAATAAATATTTTTTCGAGCATTGAACCTATAAGAGGATCATGTATAAAATTTATAGGTATATAAAATGTATATATATATATATAGTTTATTTATGGATTAGATGACATGCACATATTAGTGTAATATTTAATAATTTGTATTGCCATCTTTTATATTAGATTACTTGATCTTTCTTAAGTTTGTTGAAGATAATAGAGTATAGTGATTATTTCAAATCAATTAGGTTTTGGAGCTGATCTAAGGTATCTTGCTATTAACAAATTTTTGAAAGACTTATATGAGTTTTTAATAAATAAGCAACAAGTTGTCATGTCAATTTATTTATTGATGTAAGAGTCATAATGAAAGAAGCTATCCATAAGAGATAACTAAATTGATTCTACTTACAATGGTACTGACTTGAGACCTTCTAATTTGTTGGAGGTTTAGGTTAATCATTTTATAAAGAAAGGTTAGTTTGAAATTATCCTAATTATCAAAAAATCTAGAGTTAACTTACTTCAAATTAATTCTAGATATATTGAATTCTAGATGAGTGGTGAAAGCTTATGCAATGATTTCAAATATAGAAAGTGGATCAAGATTTAATTTTAATGTGACATGCTCAAAGAATAGTAAAGATAAAGAAACTTAAAACTTTATTCTAGTTCTATCTAAAAAGAAATTGAAAGGTTGGATCTTTTACTAAGATTCATCCGATAGCCTTGAAGAATTTGATGGGTTCCTATCAAAGTGCATAATAGAAGTATGGTGGCTGAATTAGACTAAAACTAGTTAAGAATACTAATGCAGTAAGTGATATGAACGGAGATTTGATTTTTGTAAAAAAAAAACCACCATTAATAAATGAAAGGACAAGATTATTGATTCTTGGACTTGTTTAGATGTTGCAATACTATCTTCAATAATTGGTTCTTTTATTATAGCAATGGTTAGAAGAATTTTGAGCATCTAATGCTTTAAACTTTTCTATGTTTATGAAGAATAGATAGGGTCAATTATGATTCTCATGTAAAATTAATCAAAAGTAAATAATTTCATAGATAAGAAATTATGAAATTTCAATCTAAGATTAAGAGATCAAAGAAATTCATTATCTTGCAAATAGAAATAATCTAGTTTCGAAATACCATATAATTATTTATGTTAAAAACTCATGGAATAAATACTTTGAGATGTAAATAATTTGGAAGCTTAAAGACAATACGAGGGTTATGTATTTTAATATTCAAAACCTCAAGTATGCCAAATTTTGAGGATGAAATTTTTTTTAAGGAGGATAGAATATGATATCCCGTTGTAAACAAAAAAAAAATAGGAAAACGTTGAAGACTCCCGCTGGGAGTCTTCTTCCGCATGACCTCATCGGAAAGGGATGTTGAATCCGGAAAGGATTCGACCTCTCCTCTACCCTATAAAACTTCTTCTCCCTCTCCCCCTCCTAAGCAACCCACAGTGACCACGGCCTTCCTCCCTCACCTTTCTTCTTGATTTCTCTTATTGAAGCCGTGGCCTCCCATACTCATGCTCATCGAAAATTAGAGCTGACAACACTACTGAAGCCCGAGGTAAACACTGACCCTTCTTCTTCTCCTTCTTCCCCTTCTTTTTGTGGCCTTGGGTGCCGCCGTCAGCCATCGAATTTGCCAAAAATCAACCATAAAGAAAAATCCCTATTTTTATACATTCTTTAATAGAGTTTTGACAAACTTTCGGGCCATCTCTACCGCCGGCATCCCTTGCCAGGGGTTTGGCCTCTCCCTTGTACCTATCCATGGCAACACCGAGGCCCAACCACCAGCGAGTGGGTTGGGACCCAAGAATAACCAAGAAAAGGGTCATGGCTTGGCCCTATTTTTTGATGATTTGCTTGGTCAGTCCTCACCACCAGTCATCCCTTATTTTCCTTCGTCGGCCTCCTACTGTCACGGTCTGCTTCCAGTCTTCTGACCCCCAGCCTCCATGAACCATCAGCCCCAATGCCTCCCCTGTTCAGCCAAGAAAAAGAAAGAAACAAAGAAGATGAAAAAGAAAAAGAAAGAAAGAGAGAGAAGGATTTTCTCTCTCCTATCTCTCTCTTGTGTCTCTCTCCTCTCTTTCATATCTTTCTCTCTCTCTCTCTTTTCTTTCTATCTGACCCATGGACCCCACTATGATCTAAGATGATCTTTTCAAAGGATCCAAAATTACTTTGATATCCGTGTAGTTTACCATATCGCAGCCGATCCTTGCTAGAAATTCATAGAGTTTGATCACCTTGACCTTATGGAGTCACCATGATATGACCTCTGAGGATTTTAATCACGGATTCTTTTTTGAGAAATATGAAGATCTCTCTCCACTTTCTCTCTCTATTTTCTCTCTCATGACTGATTTCTCTCTTTAAGAGATCTATGAATCCTGTATTGAGTCATGCCTTCATCTTCTAGGGACTCATATTGACTCCAACAAGATGATCCAAAGTCGCTTTGATATCCGTACTGTATGTCAACCTCATTTGGCCATATCAAGTATCTTTCAAATCTATTATTAATGAACCTATTAATTGATCTTGACCTTAATCTGAAGTGCTTCACGATTTTTTGATCAAGTCGCTTAAATCTGACCCTCAGTTTGAACATCCTGAATTGCCCTGGTGTCTGAATGGTCTGACACGTCGATCAACAGTTTCTTTTCTTATGATTTAATCTTATTATATTCATCGAATAGAAATTAATGATGATTTGATATTTTAAATAGGATTAGCTAATTTTTTTAACGAAGTCTGAAGATCTAAGACAAAAAAGTAAGTAGATCTTATTTTTATTTATTTTTAAATAATTATATTTTTATGTAAAAAATTATTATTAATAAATCATATTTTTATAAAATAAGAAATAGCATATGTAATATGAAAAAATATATTTTATTATGAGCATTGATTCCATGAATGTGTTTTATGAAAATAGCATGATTATAAGGTATGAATTTTATTATTTTTTATCTATATATATATATTTTAAGAAAAAGATATAAAGATTTAAAGACTCTCAGAAGCTATGAATGAATTTTTCAGGAAGATCGACATCCGGAGCTAGCATCCACATAAATATGACTCCACCAATGGGTATAAAGTTGGCATACGAAACAAAAACTCTGTCGATTAAGAAATATGATCCTGTTATGGGTATAATAGTAATTTTAGTATGAATATCTATGAGCAATATTTTCAAATATGACATGAATATATGGCAAGAATGATTTATAATTATGTTTATGAAATATTCATGATTTATGCATGCATGATTAGTTTATGACTTATTTTATTATATATTCTATGAAATATTTTATTTTATATTATCTATTATTTTTTAAATATTATATTATCATAAAAAATTATGTTGGATCTGATAAGGAAGCGTAGATTCTACTTACTAGGATAATATAGGTCATTTTTTTTTTTTACAGAGAAAAAAGGTTAGGATCGATAAAAGATTTAAACTTAAGGATGTGCATAGCAAGCTTGAAAATTTGATAGCAAAAGTTTAATTTATGATATGATTATGGATTTATAGTTATTTATTTACGAATATTGAGATTTGTGTTGGTACTTGCTTTTGGATTTAAATGCTCCAACCAATATTGGTTTAATTATTTATGAATAATGAAATTGAATCTTTTATTTGATGGATTTTAGCTGATTATGATTGATTGTCTTCGTGTTATCGTGGGCTCCATCCCTCGGTAGCATGGCCATGTTATGTCTCGATTTGGAATGTGACAGACTCTTATTTGTCATCGGATAGGTATGAGGTTAATTCAAAACTAAAGATCTTATAATGTCTCAATATTTAGAATGTGAAAGAATTATCTAAGAACTTGGAAGATTTGAAAGTTTTACAAATTTCGAGATCAGAAATATCTGAGCTAATGATTTCTCACATCTTGTCACATCAATTTTTTTCAAATTGAATCAAAAAGTTCTCATTGATATTCTTCAAAGGCCCAGTATAAAAGTCTTACCAATTGCACAAATCGATCATGAGCCAAGTTAGATTGACCTGTTAATAGATTATATTACTAAGGATGTTTTACCAAGTGATCCTATTGAAGGAAGATGGATTAAAAGAAAAGCTCCATTGTATGTTATTCAAGATAATCGTTATATAAGAGATCATATTCATTTCCACTACTTCAGTATTTACGACCATCGAAAGCTGATTATACTCTTCGAGAAGTCAATGAAAGAATCTGTGACAATCACTTGGGGCAGGTCACTGACATACAAGATAACTCGATCAGGTTATTATTTGCCAACTATCCAAAAAGCGTTACTGACTTTGTCAATAAATATACAAATACCAAAGGTATGCTAATATTCAACATCAGTTTGTGGCTGAACTCATTTTTATAATGATACTTTAGCCTTTTATTGCATAGAGAATGGATATCCTTGGACCTTTTTCGAAGACTACTGGTTTAGAAAATTTTTAGTTGTGGCTATTGATTATTTCGCTAAATGGATAGAAGCTGAATCTCTGACATAAATCATTGAGAAAAAGATATAAAACTTTGTTTAGAAGTTAATTATCTACCATTTTGGACTTATATCGGACTCGAATTGGATAGTATTACTTCAGGATAATTGGTTAATTACTGATAATGGATGATAATTTGATAACTCAAAGTTCAAAGAATTCTATTCTAAACTTTACATTGGCCATAGGCTTACATCGGTGGGACATCCATGGTCAAATGAAGAAGCTGAGGTCACCAATCAGATAATTCTTCAAGATTTGAAAACATGGCTCACTGGAGTAAAGGAACTCTAGGCGAATGATCTGTATGGTATTCTTTGGGCCTATAGAACTACATCTCGGAGACCAACTAGGGAGACACCTTTTAAGCTCGCTTATAGGATGGAAGCAGTAATACCTATGGAGATCGGTCTTCCAACGACAGAGTAGAAAATGTTTATGAAGAAAGTAACTCAGATTAGCTGAGAATCGATCAAGATCAACTTGATAAAACCAAAAAAAGAGCTTAAATTTGCATGGCAACTTATAAATAGAAAGTGGTAAGATATTATAATGCTCAGGTGAAGACAAAGCTTTTTCATAAGGAGCTCTTGTTCTTCGCCCAGTTGAAATCTTGAAACCTTCAAAATAAGAAAAGCTCATTCCTAATTGAGAAGGATCTTATCGAATTATCGAAGTGATTCATCTAGGAGCGCACCAAATCAAGAACATAGACAGTTCCACTATTTCACAGACTTGAAATATTGAAAATCTCAGGATGTATTATCAATGAGTTTTCAATGAAGCTTTTAATTCCATGAAGAAACTAATTAGATCGGTTGAAGATCGATTTAGATCTACTTGATGAAACCAAAGAAAGAGCTCGAATTCGTATGGCAACTTATAAACAAAAAGTGGCAAGATATTATAATACTCGAGTGAAGCCAAAGCTTTTTCATAAGGATGATCTTGTTCTTCACAGGGTTAAAATCTTTAAACCTTCAGAATAAGAAAGTTTGCTCCTAATTGGGAAGGATCCTATCGAATTATTGAAGTAATTAATCCAAGAGTGTATCGAATTGAGAACCTAGATAGTTCAACTATTCCACAGATTTGGAATGCTGAAAATCTCAGGATGTCTTATCAACGAGATTTCAATGAAGCTTTTAATGTTTGTCTCAATGAAGATGGGTTCTCATCAAAGTATTGCGAGGAGCTCTTTCATCCAAAATCAAATCAGTAAAAATTGATCAAATAAGAGTGACGTTATTAAGATCATGTTCCAAACTAATCAATAAAAAATCGATCAAAAAAGACCAATTCATCCAAACAAGGCTATGTTGTCTAGCCAAATGAGAATAGAACAAAAAATTATGTCCCAACAAGGCTATGAAATCCAGCCAAATGATGACAAAAAGAGATCAAATTTGTCCAAATGAGGTCATAAAAAAGTCAAACTCTAGTTGTAAAAATCCCGACTAAAATTAGGATAACTTAATGTGAGATGGCTGATCTCCAGATTGGACCTCACAAATGATAAATTTGGGACACGCAATCTTCAGATTGGACCTCACAAATGATAAATATAGGATATCCAATCTTTGGATTGGACCTTACAAATGATAAACGTAAGATACACAATCTCCAAATCGGGTCTCATGAATATTTACTCTGAAGCATTTGATCTTTGAGATCAACTCCATGAACATCTAATAAGAGCAAAGCATCATGGGTTGAAATTCATTCAAATATGCACAAAACCCAACCTGCCCACTCCGAGCTCAGATGGAGGTATTCCTTGAACTTCTTATGAATAACTAAATATTTTAGATTGATTTACTTTCAGTTAACCAATCTAATTGTTAAAGATCAGATCATTTCAATAACGAGATGCTTATTGTATAAGGCCATATTGACTTTGTTGTTGATTTGGCCGAGGTCCAAATGATGTTACCTTTGTGATTGATCTGATTGGAATCAGGTGTTATCTATTATAAACAATTTAAGAGAAATCTAAAGAATTTTTCAAGACATCAAACTCAGATCAGATTGAATTAGGTCGGAAAAACCTGATGTGAAAAGAAAAGAAAAAAAGGAGGACATTTGAGAAAAGTTCTCTCATTAATATAAAAAATATTTACAAAGCCCATATTGGGCTGATACAATAATCTAGAAAGAAAAAAAAATTATAAGTAAATTTATGCATTAGCCTGAGGTCTGTCAAATGGAGGAGCAGGGGTGGGAACCAAATCTCTATCAACTGTTGGCAATTCTACTGAGATAACTTCAATAATCGAGAGCTCGATAGGCGGAGCTTCAGCTGGAGGTTGAGTCATCTTAACAACTAGGTGCCACAGTAGCAATAGTGGTATTGACGTTGTTGGGAAGAATCTTTCATGAGTGCAGAATACAAATCCCCCACCCAAGATCACTAACCTAAATGATGATATCGACACCATAACAGGAAGAAAGAAGAGATATAAAAAGGAACACAATTAAATACGTGGATCAGCTTAAGGCTTACCTTCACGGGACATGCAAATTTTACTATGAGAGAAAATAAATATAAGAAAAGATCACATACTCTCAACTCTCATAAACCTCTCTCTCAATAAGAAGCATTCAACCCTTACAAAGCTCTCACAAAAATCTCAAAGGAGACCCTTGTCACTCCACAAACTCTCTGGCAGCTACCTCTACCTCCATAGGCTGTTCTCTATTGCTTGCTACTATCCACAGGCCATCGGGCCCTTTTAAGATCCTAAACCGAGTCTTGTTAGGTTTCAGAACCCATCTCAGTCTCCTGTTCAACCCTGCAAGCTTATGTGACCGTCCGATTGCACCAACAAGCAACTGTGGCCACTTGATCGCACAAAATCACCTCAGATTGCGCCATCCTATCATTGGATCGTGCATTCACGTGAGTGCGGTCCACGCACGATGCATGGACCACAACTCCTCCTCAGGTGCGTGGTGGACCGTGCATGCACTATGTGGGTGTGCGCCTTGACTGCGCATCCACACGCATCCTGGGCATGCACCTTGCTGGGCTTCTCGCACTGAGTGGGCCTGAGAACTGTGGGCCGCACATGCTGCAGGCCCCACTTGGGCTGCGCATGCTTCAGGCCTGCATGCTACGGCCCATGTGCGCTATAGGCCCCGCTTGGGCCATGCACGCTTCAGGCCCCCTAGTGCCTGCAGGCCTGTGCGCCATGGGCTGCTTCATCTTGGGCTTTGCTAATCTGATCTTCGCTGCTATTGGCCCAATTCGATGTGCCAAAACTCAACAAACATCGACTATTTAATAACCTCAATTGCCTGATCAGGAGCCACTTTGGTTGCTGTATTGATGGCTGCTTCGGGAGTAGCTTTACTTAGATCAAGATCAAGAAAGAGCTTCCTGATCAAGTCTTTGCAACTTTGAAATCCAAAGTCAAATGCTCCTTCGAAAGCGCCAATGGCTTCATCTTGAAATGCCTCTAAAGCTCTATAATCCTTTACAGCCCTTGCAGCATTCTCTTTTTGTCTCTCAAGTTCCCGTTGAAATGTGAGAATGCTTTTGTCCAAAGCTGCCATGGTCTTCTCAACTTTTCTTAACTTGGCCTCCAACTCAGAGATCTTTTCAACCTCCTTGCGTAGCTCACCAAGTCTCTCCTCTTGCTCATTTATTTTTCTCTGCTGGTCCAGCAGAGCTTGGTTCTTCTCTTTTATTTGGCCCATCTTCTCTTGGAGTTGTTTCTTTAGGCCTTCAATTGTTGTGGCTTCTTTGATTGCCTTCTCTTCAGCTGTCTTATTTTTGTCCTACTTAACTTTGAGTCCTTCTTCCAAGAACTTCTTATTTTCATAAAGCTAGATCAAGTTTTCATGCATCAACTTGAGATTTAGCGCTACCTATAAAATCATAGTAAGATCGATAAGAAAGTGATGTGAAAGACATAAAAAAGAGTACTCAAGCTGAAAAAACTTACGTCGAGTAGGCCACCATGGTTAATGACTTGTTCAATTGTGTAGTCTCGCCTCCAAGCATCTAAATCTCTCTAGGGCAAGACTACTGTAAGTACATCTCGACCAAGTCTCGATGTCTCCAGTAAGGATACTTGAGCAAAATCAATTCTCTCAATCGAGGTGGAAGAAATGAAGGTCTTCATAGGCTGCTTTTGTTGCCCCAGTGATCGAGCTAGTCATGACGATGTTGGAGGCAATACTGGAGAGGAACTTGATCTTGAGCATGCGGTTGCTTCTTTAAATGGTGGACGAGCCACCTCGGTACTCTACCAGTGTTGATTCTTGTTCACCAACAGTGCTACAGAGATCGAGGCTGGATCTAATGTTGGAGAAGGTCGGGGGGTAGCTGGCCTGGAGCTTGTTGAATCCTTGCTCCTCATGGAATCCTTACTCCTCTTTAAAGCAGATTGGTCATCCAAGTCCTGCTTCCTCTTCTTCACTTCCGTCAGTCTTTTTGGATCAAACTTCATGATTGCTGCAATAAAAGATAAAAGAAAAAATTTTGTTAAAAAAAAAAAGAGGAGGATGAAGAAACAGAATTTGATATCAGACTCATCTTGAGAAGAGATTTGGCTGATATCGGCATCAAAAAAAGACTGATCGTTCACAAGTTGGCTTGGTTTGCATACCTTCATATCCAACAGTTCTGCAAAAGCCTCTCCATCTCTAGGAAAGATCTCGTTGTTGGAGTTTCATTTGAGCTCAGGCTTATGCCAGGTACAATTGAAATCCCAAAGGACACTAGAAGAAATGAAAAAGAAACGGTTCTTCTAATTGTGGATAGAAGAAGAAAGGTCAAGACCAAATTTATATTTAGACTGAGGTGAAAAATACCACCGGCCTTTTTTGTATGGATGTTTCTTCAAGACGAACAGCATCCTGAAAAGAGAAATTCTAAGTTCTATAGTAGCAAACTGACAATAAATGATAAAAATAATGATCATCCTAGTGGCATTCGGAGTTACTTGGGTTAGATGGAGTCTATAAAAATCTAAAACATTACTAATGAAAGGATACTAAGAAAATCAAAATCTAGATTAGAGTGCCTCATCATAGAATGCAACATAATTTTATGGAGGTTCAGTTACTCGGTCATCCCGACCTGGGGTTTTAAGCTGGAAATCTTTAGGAATATAATATTTTTTTCTTAGTTCCTAAAGATCAAAGTCGATAAGGATGGATTGCTCGGTATCAGGACTGAAGTAATCAAAGAATTTTCTTATAGAAGACTCTAGATCCTCTCAACCTAAAGTACTAATCTCGACTATCATCCGAGGTAGAGTTTCTACTTTGAACTCAAGCTGAGGCTCAGTTGACCGAGGTACTCGATCATCCCAATTTATTTTATTACTGTCTGAAGATATTTTTTGAAAAAGAAGAAAAAGATAAAGTGGAAAGAAGAAAGTGAGCAAAAAGAAGGAGAAAATTGTTCAAAAAGAAAAACAAAGATGATGAAACCTAAAAACCCTAAAACTACATAAGAAAAAGAATTGGAAACAAAGGAATCTACCTAACGGATGGAAAGGAGCTTTGAAAGGCTTTAGGAACTCTTCTCCGACTCCGATGATTTTTTTCCTAACTCTGATAGCCCCAAAGAACTCTTTCTCCAGCTCCGATAGCACTTGAAAAGCTCTGAGAAAATCCGACAGAGCTTCTGCATAAGAAAAATAATAAAGTGATTTTCGAACTAAGTACGGACCAGTCATCCATGACTCAGATCAATTCTATCCTTCGTCGGATTAGTGATACTTGGCAGTGATCCAGCAATTCTAAGAAGAAACTATTCAACGCATCTCTTCTTGATTAAGGTATGTAAACCTAATCGGCGTGATGGGAGGTAACCAATAGCGAGGTGACACTCAACCGATGAGCACTAGGGAGTAACTGCCTAGGTAATAATAAGCTCCTGATTTTTTAGGCCCTCATAATTACTGGAGGCATCGATGAATAATTTTCAAAAAATGATGTGTCACTTCGAATGATTAAAAAATTTAATATTGTCAAGGCATATTTATTACTGATATCAAAAGGCAGAAAATATCTCTTGTTCTACTTCCCACATCCTATGTGAAGAGCATCACTTCGGATCTGGGAAGTGGGGAGAAATATATTGGTGTGACTAACCGACTTTTGGCTACGTGGCAACATCAAGAGGGAAGAGTTATATCGACTATCTCAATTTTTGGGTCAAGTTGGTAAAATGCCGATCCGGTTTGGCCTTAAGCCCAATTTTATACAAAACATTGTGATTAGTTCGGCCTTATACTGATTTATAGGGAGGGACATCGGTCCTAAACCGATGTAATTCAAATCAAATATAATAAATTAGTTGTTGTCCAGTTCTGTTACAGTTGTCTTCCAGTTATGCTACTCTATTCTTCACGTGAGATAAAAAATTCACGATCTCTATGCAGCTGGTCATTCTGTTACAATAAACTAACGATCTAACAGATTCTTAACGGCCTAATAAACTCTTCTAATGGCCTAATGGCCTGAACAAGCCCCCTCTATATAAAAAATGACAGGATACTCTCCGAAAAGTAAATCATAACTCACAGGGCTCAGACTCTGTCGAACTCTTTTTTCCTACTGAAGAAAATCTTAGACTCTTATTCTTCCTATCTAAAATCACTTTCTTAGCCTTCAATTTCTTTGTTTTCTACTATCTGTTCTTAAAGCTCCGGCTGACTTAATCATTGGAGGATCCTAAATTAGAGGGATTTTAAGATTTCTTTTATAGATTTATTGGTGGTCTTCACCAACTTGACCCTTGGCGGCTCTCCAATTCGATTCCAAACCGATCTCATCATCTCTCCTCCGGAGCTCTGCAGCAACAAATAGTATAGTTAGTTGATTAAGCCTTCGGTCGGAGAGCTCTTCGAAAGTGTCAATTTGAGTCCTTAGCAGTAGAGCCCTCTTGGTAAGGGTGCGATAAGGTACCAATCATCCTTAAACAGTTTGGTTAATTAGTTTCTGTAGCTTCTCCACTTCAAATTATGATTGTTTCTTACCTTTAAGTTATTTAAATTATTTCCTAGAATGTTTTATTTTTTGCACAATTAGTTCCGGTTTCCGATTGTCCTCTTTAAAGCTATTTAAGCCTCCCCTACCTGTCAACAAACTTTGGTATCATAGCTCAAATTTTATTAACCTTGTTCCCCTTTAGACCTCCTTTACTTTTGTGATGCATGCATGCCCTGACTTGGATTTGAGTTAGTCCTAATGTGCTCTATATTTCTACTCTCTTCAAAAATTTCTAGAAGATTTTAGAATTTGATCTATTTTCAAATTCCCAGCTGCTCTTGAACTCTAATTGCTCTCAAACTATTTTCTACAATTTTAATTGGATTTCAAAGCTAGGGGTTGAACTCAAATCCCTTTCTGATTGTTAAATTCTACTTGAGCATGTAAGGAATTATAATACCCACAACACCCCTTCTGAACTAGAGGACCTAGCAATCCTGCACGAGTTACCTGGCACTGTGAGCCTTTGACATGTTTTTAACTCGTAGGCATCCCCCACCCCACACCTCCAACCCTAGTGCAGCCCTACTAACACAGTGAAACATAGCCAAGTTAAGGTGGTACGCTTGACCCAGACCCCTTAATCACTACCGAAGGTATTATCTGAACAACCTACCTTCAAAACTCAACAGATGGAAAGCTGCTAACAATCAATTTAGCTGGCAATTCCATTAACTGCAGTATCCAATTGTAGCATCACCACCATTATCAATCAGTTTAGTTTAACCTCGAGGTACCTTTCATTATACTTCATTTTTGTGTTCTCTCATGTTATCCTTTTCACTGTTTTGATAGAACTTTAATGTATACATGATACTGGGCAGAGATATTTGGCTGATTGCCATTGAGATGGCATCCCAACAAAATGGATCTTTATTTCCAACATCGTGATGTCTGAAAACAACATCTGATCCGTTAGTCATCGATAGTACTGAAGTGATGTATTCATTCGTTAGATTCATTCATATGGCGAAGTGAAACCGTCTATTCATTCAAATTCGATTTCGAATCAAATATTTTTCATAGAGATTGTAATCTTATGATCACATCCAGATGATAGATGCATCGGATTGCCCCACTCCAATTCTTATTTTATTTTAATAAAAAATAAAAAAAAAAAACAAAAAACAGAGACATTTGGCTGATTTGACGCACTCAGGACAAGCGGTTCTGTAGCTCTGGCAACCAGACATCATCACAAAAAGTAGTCTTGAAGCCCTTGATTAACTTCATTTTCTGACTTGCGTCGAGAAAAGCTGTTCGTCCTTTCTATCTTATTTTATGTCAGCCAAAAACAGTGTCCAATTTCAGTGACAGAATAAGCCTTCAGTCGAAGGCATTGAGTATAGGTTGAAGTAGCTATGACAAGCTGCTAGAACAGCTGGACCCGAGATAATCTCAAATATATGGATTATGTCCATTCTGCAATCTTCCAAAAGCGTGCTGCTGCTGATGAGAAATGGATGGCGTTGTTTGAGGCTGAAAAGAAAAAGGCAGATGCTAGCTAGATATTTCAGTCTCTTGAGTAGGCCGTTATGCAAAAGACGAACGAGTTATTTGGTTATGCCTTTTCTTCTTGTAATATTCCATTCAAGAATAAAATGACCGATAGGAAGGTTTATTTTGCAGGTCCAAGAGGTTTCTGTCATGGTTTAGTGAAAATATCTTCAATCATATTCTTTACTGATGAAAAGGTAAAGCGTGACTTCATGTAGTAAGTTTATCAAAATATTAATTGACTATAGTGTCCCAAACAAATTGAATTTATATTCACTAATGAACAACCCAAGTGATCTAATAATAATACGCACATAATCCATTAATGCCAGCCAGTAGATATAGGTAACACAAAGGATCAAATAAGATCCGCATTTTGACAATAGAATATATTCACCTTTTGTGTGAGAGGGATAAAAAGTATTCACATTTTGTGTAACCAGGATCAAGATCATTGCAGCATAGTAACATCAAAGAGTAAGATGTCCTACATTCCCATGAAACATGCAATCATAGAAGCTGAGTCTTCCCCAACTTTAACAAATACAACCACTAGTTAATAAAATATCTTCATCTTTCATCCTTTAATTTCAAGGGGTATCAATATTCATGTGTTCAGAAGGTTGATTCGTTTCATAATCAGCTACTGCCTTGTCAAATGTAGTCCTTACATGCTGGCACATCACCATCAAATTTTGGAGTGCATCTTTTAGTACATCTTTGGCTGTATCACCTACTCTGTAACGATACATTGAAAGAAATAACAGAGTTGAAACAAAATAAAGCCATGTGTTAGCAAGGCTGCAAGCAACATAAAACAACAATGGGTGCAAACCAAATATTATCAATTCTGGGATGGTTGAAGGTTGCATTCTTACTTCGGATCTAATTTTATTCTATTTTAAATGAAACCAAATATAATCAAAATAAGCAGAAACTGACAGAAAACACCATAATCATGTGAAAAATTGGCCAACATTTGGCTGAGACATTTTGGATCCTGACTTTCAAAAGAAAGAAAAATAGAATGTCTGTTTAACCCATGTCATTCTAGCTATAGCTATTGACCATAGAAGCATAACCAACAAGTCGTTATCAATCTAATGTGGAATCATTTGAACAAACAAAATAAGAAACAAGAACATAGAACAAAGAACAATCAATCAAAAGTGATAAAGGGTAGTGAGCTAGTTGATGATAAAGAGTGATGTATAACCTCAGCTACAGGCTTCAGTCAAGTTTAGGGAATTAAGTTTATCAGGGCAGCCTATACCTTATCATAACTAGCATGAAATTCTTAAACAGTTCCAGTCGACAAAGGTCTATCATTTATTTCACAATGTTCATATAGTTTTCACCAGCATCACATAGAAGGCAGCCGATAAATCTTGCTACTGGCGTGCCATGATAACTCACCCAGGCTTTTATTACTTTTCTTGTGTGTGTGTGTGTGTGTTGGGGGGGGGGGGGAGGGGGGGTGTTAAAATAAACTAATGTGTGTTGAGTAATCTATCAGCTTTATTAATGTCTTAGGCAACTAACCATATCAAAATCAACTCAACATACAATGACTAGTCAAGAGGTTCAAAGTACTGGAAGGGAAAGAACTCTAGATTGATATTGTCCACTTGGTTGCAAACTAAAATTGACTCTCACTTGTTAAAAATGTAGAGATGCATGTCTTCACAAAATAAATTCAGGTCACAGCTGAAATGCATGCAGTTGAAATGAAGAATATAGCAGGATTGCATGAATATGTGCATGAAAAGGAAATGACTGCCAAATCACAATTACTTCATAAATTCAAGGTTTCACCCACAACATTGCTCCAGATCTTGATGCATACCGCATATCTATTATAATTCATATTCCTCCAGCTACAAATTAGGTATACTTTAGTGGGTATGATGCAGGATAGAGCGGCAATTTTTTCGACCCGCCAGGTATCCGACCCGACCCAACCTGAATGGGACAGATTTTACCCATTCAATTAAAATCCGGAACATATATGGGTTCTAGAGAAAAAACTCGAAGCGGATTCAGATCGGATACAGGTAATAGTATGCCCCACCCCGAATCCGATCCAATAACCCTTGTATATAAATACTCAACACAAAACCCAATCCATCGTCTAAGCTTACCTATTTGGCAGCTCCAAGCCTCCCACTAGATAACCCAACCCTAGCCATCATCTTCCCTATTCAGCTGGTGGAGGTGAAGGCGGAGTCAGTGAGCAAAGTGGGTCGAGTAAAGAAGGACGGCGAGCATAAAGATGGAGGGGTGGCAATGATGCAAAAGCCATGGCTGAAGGCCAAGAGGGCT
The DNA here is from genome assembly GCF_000442705.2 of Elaeis guineensis. Classification (NCBI taxonomy): domain Eukaryota; kingdom Viridiplantae; phylum Streptophyta; class Magnoliopsida; order Arecales; family Arecaceae; genus Elaeis; species Elaeis guineensis. The sequence goes on along the minus strand of NC_025995.2, from coordinate 74,946,937 downwards.
GCAAGGTGGCGGGGTTGGAGGCTCCGACGAGGTGACGAGGGTCTAGGGCCAAGAGGACCGCCAGTTGGCGGTGGAGGAGAGGAGGGTGGCATCGAAGGAGAAAACCCTATTCGGCCATCGTCTAAGCTTCCCTCTTCGGCCGACAAAACCCTAGCCATCTTCTAAGCAAGGAGGAAAGGAGGTGGCTCCTACAAAATCCTAGCCATCATCTAAGCTTCCACATTCAGCTGCTCCAAACCTCCCACCCGATTGAGACTCCTGCAGGTAAGAAAACCCAAGCCATCATCCAAGCTTCCCTATTCGCTTCCTTTTTTTCTCTTTTTCAAAGATCTATAGGGAAGGAGAGTCGAGAGCACCCTAGGAGATCGCAGGGATTTCTTAGATCAGAAGATCGGAAGGGAAGATCGGAGGGGTTTCTTAGATCTGGTGGAAACTAAGGAGTGGATTTTTTATCGAAAGGGAGGGATTTCGAGTATATCCACCTGACCCGACCTAATCTTGAGCTCCATTTTACCCAACCCAGACAAATATGGAGCGGGTATGGGTATGAGTCGACCCAACCCATACCCGACCCGTTGCCACCCCTAATGCTGGATTCAGCTCTAGCATATGTCTAGAACAAATTCTATTAGGAACCATTTGTAATGACACTGGCACACATGAACATCTATAGATACAATTGCAAAGAATAATTTGACAAGCTCCAAGATGATGGAATCTTTATTTTGAAAAGCTATAGTTAAAAGAAAAAAAAAATTGATTGGCCTTTCATATATATGAACCATGAGCATGATATGTGCACTAATTCCTTTCATATAGCAAGAATATTCCCATCTTCATGCATAAATGTTCCATGTCAGAGATAATACTACCATAACACAGCAGTTCGAACCATGGAAAATAAAAATTCTTGAGAGATTTCAAAGCACATGTGGTACCTGTAGTTTGGATTCTTATGTTAACCTTGTTATCTGAAGGATGAGGGATGCTATACCCACAAAATGCCACCCTTGGACTGCAATAAGGAAGGGAAAAAAAGAGCAAAAATGGGTAATTTGAGTAGTATGAATAATTAAAAAGTGAAATAAAAAATTAAAAAAAAAAACTCAAATATATTTTGAAGTTCCAAAACCATATCAGACAGCAATAATTTCTGAATTGTCAGTCTCAAACATGCGAAACAAAAGTAGGCAGCTAGTAATATTGGACTTAAAGGTGGTACAACAGACAAATATATTCCACCACTTAAGTACTCTTGTTTCTGCTCTTTCCATAACATTGCTTGACAATAGATAGAATTGAGATGATGTAATGCAGAAGATGAGAGTGAACTATGGAGGTTTTTGAGCAAGTTCACAGATTCACCTAAGGTTCTCGACTGTTCATATAGGCACATTAGTTATAAGTTTTAATCTTTTAGAAATGTCAATTCCCATTCACAATGCCAGAACATTACATTGTTTCCTTATTTTCTTTTTTTCTGAAATGAGACAATATTTTCATCAAAATTCAAATTTCAAGATTGTAGGTTTTCAACTTTAAGTTGTTGCTGCTTTATTATCACCACTACATATCAATTTTTGAGTTACATAAACAATCATGGCATATCAAAAGAATGTTCATATTCTCAAATCCATTTTAGCATTGAGAAACAATTTTTTATTCAAAACAAAACAATTTGGAGAGTGTTTCTGGCTTACAACTTTTATTTACCATGTCCTACTAGAAATAACCAAAATCAAGATATCATGCTCTTTTATAACTCACCCCTATGTGATTTTTGGTAACCAAGCCTTTGTCAATTTCAAACAAATGAACTGAGCAGAAATTTGATTCCCACATAAAATAATTCTGCAGCCTTTGCCTTAAAAAAACAAGCAATAAATATACAAAGATAATACATAAAACACAAATATATATCATTGAATATACATTTGTGGTCCTACAAAACAGCGAAAAGTCAAATGTAATCTTACTCACTACACTGCATTAACAAGCACTTGTTTGCCGATGTATTTAGATTTCAATTTGCTATATCTATATTTCACGCCATATAAAAGTCATGTTCTCATGTCCATGTAAGCTTTAAGCATCCATTATATGTGACTGAAAGTAGAACCATTCAGCATTATTTTTCTTCTTTTTGTTTACAAAGATGCTTTGACTTAGAATAAAGCAAACTGGATTAGACATCTAGCAGATGAGCAAAACGTAATGGGATAAAATACATACAACCAAATTCAAGAACATCATATTTGCTTAACACAATAGAGCAAATAGGAAGCTTAATTAAGCTAAGAAAGTACTAACTCTTGATTCAGTGTGAATCTGACAGAATTTGCCAATGTGTGATCCTCATCCATTAAAGAAAATGTTGACGATGTCAAATCAGTCAGAGAGCCATGCTCCATTGCAAACTGTAGTTCAAGAAAAAAGAGAATACATGCTTAGCAGACAACCTTTACACTGCATCTATGCTATCACCAAAATAACATATATTTTAGGATAAAGAATCATGCATGAAAACATGGTTTTCTTCTTACATATGATGCACATAACCTAAAAAACAATGCCACTGAAGTTAGTAGAACCCGTTCATAGTAATGCTAGCACTAAACAGTGGATCAAAATTACACTAAGCAAGTTGTTTAAGACAGGGGATGAGATGTTTAACAACAGTTCATAAAACGTTTAGCCTAATTCAACCATATTCTTAGTTGAGAGAACTCACAGCTAGGCTTGAAGAAAAGAAAGGACAAAGATCCTGCTCATTCATTAATAAGGTGAAAAAAGAACAATGCTACATCAGACAGAGGCATAAAGTCAACAAAAACGGAATAGAAAAAAGCCAAAGGTTCAAAAGACAAATATCAACATAGCAATTTGTGCAGCTATTGCTTCCAGGTTGATCTCTTGCCTGTTGTGACACACTCCACTTTTGCCACAATGAGTCTCATAACACTTTTCACATCTAGGTTAGAATTTCCAATATATATTCAATCTGGCCAGACCGGGTTGTCCCCAAAAAGACTATTTAAAAAACCAAAAATTACTAAAAAATTAGATATGTAGTTGAAAAATATGCATAATTACTGATATATTATCTGTTTTAAATACTAAAAATTTAGTATCTTTTTTTTAACGAGTCATACTCCATAAATAAACACCAGAGTGTGCATAAAAGGAAGCATACAGCGAACTAACTTCCTTCTTTTGTTCTCCTTCAATATTCTTGAAATGTGAATGCCCCCTGGAAACATGTAACCACACTAAAATGCATATCTTATTACAGATTAAACACTTCCGGTTCCAATTCAACAAAATCAAATCCTTTCGAGACTAAAATTCTTAGAATTAAACAACCCTTGTGTGGTTAACAAAAAAATCATCAAATTTCTAAATTTAATGAGGAATTGCAGAGTAAACCCACCTCAACAAAATAAAAACAAAGCAGATTCCACTACGGAAACCGAAAAGGAAATCCATCGAAACGATAATCCACTGATAGATGAACTTGTCGTCTGCAATCCACACGGGATCTATAAGGTTTGAAGAAACCCCCAATGCGGTCGAAAGAGAAAACCAAAACGGGATGCGCTAAGGTGAAACAAGCATGGTTACAGGCTCTGGCAATGCGAGCACAGAGAGAGAGCTGACTGCAAAGATAATACAGAGAGGAAGACTGAGGGAGACGGAGAGCGTACCGAGTTGGGGATCAGGGCGAAGAGAAGTCGAGCACGGAGAGAAGGAACCAAGTCGGCGAAGAGAGGGCCGTCGGAGATGATGGAGAAGAGAGCAAGATGATGGAGAAGAGAAAGGTGGGTTTAGGGTATTCGTTCTTTGTAGAATTGTTTATTAATGGAAATGACTGAAATAACCCTAGCATTATAGCTAGTTATATCTTAAAATCTAGAGCAAATCTGGTCCAATCACGAGATTCATTGTTACTTTTATATATATATATAGAGAAAGAGAGAACCCCATGCGATGCATGGGATTTGAAACGGTCGTTGACTTTGAAATCCCATGCATCGCATGGGTTCTAAGCTAGTTTATATATAAAATCCTGTTCCACCATTCAACGCAAATTTTTTTTCACTACAACCGTTTCATTCCACCTGGAGATCAGGAAAGACCGTGCAGAGAAATAAAAAATGGGAAAGGGCATGCGCAAATCTCCCTACCTCTCGCTTCCCAAACAGAAGGAATCCGCTCAACAGCCTCCTCTGCTCCCAGCCACACGGAACTGCAACCCCCTCTACGATGTCAACACCACCAGCTGCGTGTACGGTGCCGTGTACGGAACCCATCCGGCCGTCGGAGCGGTTCTTCGTGAAGCCGGGCTCGTCGGGCTCCCTCATCGAGGAGGCCCGGCTGAGCACGGGGTCTCTGTCTCCGCAGTGCGAGGGCAGGCGGTGGTGATCCTATCGAGGGACCGGACTCCGACTTCCGGCGGTCGATGCTGGAGATGGTGGAGATGGCAAACGGAGGCTTCTCCTCCGAGAGGCTTCCGTCTGGTGATGCCTCCGTCCTCGAGACCGCCGCCCCGCTCCGCGCCAAGAGCCGCTGTCGTGCCGAAGCCAAAGAGGGAAAAAAAAAAACTGTTTTGAACACTTGGCAAACGGAGGCTTCTCCTCCGAGAGACTTCCGTTATATATATATATATATATATATATATATATATATATATATATATATATATATAATAATCTTCTATGATGGGATATTATGGCATTGCCGACTCAACTCTTCGTATGAGTTTGATTGTGCCATATGTACCTCAAAAATGATGGATCACACAAAAAGTTCCAAAGAAGGAGTGTGGTTATAAAACCACACACATTATCTAAGCTTCCCTATTCGGCCTCTCAAGCCTTCCATCCGGTTAGGTTAAGGTGCTCTTGCTCTTTTGCCCGTATCCTCCATGAAGACCACGACGATGCCACCGCGGACACCTCCAATGACCACCTCTCCCCTCCAGCCTCTGCTTTCTCCCGATCCATCATCGGCTTCGGCGACAGTTCTTTGCTCCGAGTCTAAGTACTCTCACGCAAATAATTACGTCAGGCATGCACGGAATCGATGCCAACATCGAAAATCTTCCAAGTGAGACGAGGGGGGTTGGTGGTGTCAGAGCCGGATGAGGGGAGGGGGGTTGGTGGCGCCGGAGCCAGAGGGAGGGGGTTTATGGTCATGCGGAACTGAGTGCGGTGTAAACGACAAGTGCAGCACAACGGCAGTAGTGTGAGGCTACGCAGGGGCAGTGCGGACGGCCACTGGGGGTGGGGGGAGATGGCGTGAGGAAGGGATGGGACCATTGTCATCAAAGCCGGCGCTGACATCGGAAAGCTCCTTAATGAGCCGAGGTGGGTTGGTGGTGGTGGACCCGGGGGAGGGGAGGGGAGGAGGTTTGGTGGCGACAGAGCCAAGAAAGGGAGGGGGTTTGGTGGTCGCATGGAGTCGAGTGTGGCATGGACAGTAGGTGCGGCGACGATGGTGGGGTAGGCCCACGGTGCGGGCGGTGCAGATGGCAGTAACTTGGGCCTCATGTGGTGGGGGCGGGGGTGGGGGGAGGGCGGGAGGAAGGGATGGGAAGAAAAAAAAAAAAAATATTTAGAGAGAAAAAAATATATTATTATTTTATTATTAATAATATTTAAATATTATTATTTTTTAAATAATATTAATTTTAAAATAGTAATAAAAATATTATTTTTTAAAAAATATTATTTAAAAAATAATATTTTTATTATTAATTTAAAAATATTATTGTATAATAACATATTATTTTTAAAAAATTATTTCAAAAAATTAATAATAAAATATTATTTTAAAATATATTACTTAAATAATATTAATTTTAAAATAATAATAAGAATATTATTTTTTAAAATATTATTTTAAAAAATAATATTCTTATTATTAATTTAAAAATACTATTTGTATGATAACATATTATTTTTAAAAATTTATTTCAAAAAATTAATAATAAAATATTATTTCTAAAATAAAAATTTTTTATTATTTTAAAATATAATTTATTATTAATAAAAATTTAAATAATAATAAATTATTATTAATAATAAATATTATTTTATTAATAATAAAATATTATTATTATTGATTAATAATAAAATATTATTATTTGATTAATAATAAAAATATATTTTTTATAATAATAAAATATTATTATTTATTAATAATAATATATAAAAAGGATAATGTATAAACGGAGGATCCACGAGCTTTTCTATCTCCCTCGTCCAAAGGGGAGGATTCATTAGAAAACCGCTACGGTTTCGTATGTGAAGTTTAAATTTTTTTTAAATATAAAATAATAAAAATAAATAAATTAAAATATTTTTAATTTATTAATGTATCAGATCAAATATGAAAATCATAGCAAGGATCTTGACACAAACATACAACCACGATCTGAAATCTGAAAAAAAAAAATAACCATTAGTGAAAACAAATAGAGATCAGATCTCCATACCTTGGATCCTGTGGATGTCTCGGATTCTGATCATAGCCGCGCATGCATCTGACCTTGCTAGTATCCACACAGAGATATTTAATCAGAGTATCGAGATCATCCGTGTGCTAGCATCTTGCAGATCTCGCTCCTCATCTTTGGATCTAGATCTCTTCTTCTAGATCTCAAAGAAGGAGATGCTACGTGAACTCTTTCGTGTAGATCCGACGGGATCTGAATCATTTTTTTTCTCTTCTTCTCTCTCTTTTTCTCTTTTAGATCTGATCACCATCAGATCTGGGCATTGGATGAAGGGGAGAAGAGAGGAGGATGCATTGGGAAGAATTATGATGTGCTAAAGAAGTCGCATTTCTTATTCATGCAAGACCTCACACCTCCTTTTTTTATTTTTGTCACACACCACAAATCCCTCATTCCCCAAACCCTTCTTAACACCCAAGAGATCTAATCTCTTTTAATCTAGGGCATTGAAAACCAAATCAAGGGTAAAAGGTGTTGAGATAAAGTTATAATGTAAGAAAGAAATCTCCACACACAATTAGCACACGCCCCATCTTCTCTTAATTTTTTGTTGCACAAAAAAAAAATTCATGCCCCAATCAGATATATTTTTATCCTATTTTGAATCATATTCAAATAGAAAAAAATCTAGATAAGAATACCAGATAAGGTAGTTGGTGCCCCCTCCCCTTTCACGCGCGCAAGAAGAGAAGCAGCGAGAAAACCATCATCCATTTTTTTTAACATGATTTTTAGAGAAAGAATCTCAGAGAACCTGGCTCTTCAAGTCATGGTTCTTCTAGTTCAAATTAGATCTCAATTGGATTCAAATCGAGTCCGAATCAAGTCAAATTCGAAAGGCTGTCAAGCCTAATCCAATCAAGCTTGAAATTCAATCTGATTTGGATAATTGAATTCAATTAGCATTAAATTAAATTAAATATAATTTAATTTAATTTAATTAATTAAAATTTAATTCATAATTTAATCAGTCCCAATAAAATTATAATATTTACAATTAAGTCTCTGCACTAACAATTAGCAACTGCCAAAACTGTAACGAATACAAATTAGTAGTTTCTAAAATTTAAAGTATCAATCTGATTGATAATTTGAATATAATCCAAGCCATTGATTAGGTCATGCTCTTTATGTGTTGACCCATCAAGTTCTATTCCATCTGGTAGTGAGACATAGCGTGATTTCTATCACAGCATCATCGAAACTCTTTTCGATGGACTGAAACGATTCCAACTCACCTCAATAAAGATCGTTGATCTGAAAATGATCTTAGTGAGTTCTCATGATCCACCAGTGATATCTAGCAATATAAGTGACAACCCAATAGAACAGAAAAGATGAACCTCTAGGTGCAGTTATCGTGTGATACAATCCCTCTATCGTGAGTCTCACTTGATGGAGATTATAGAGAATTCATCAAATCCCATCGTTAGTCATATGCTAGATTGGCTCAACTCGAGTTCATCTATGAATCTCGTGAAAAAATTTTCAGTATTCACACTTACTCTAGTCATAGATTTTCTGAACTCAGTCTTACGAATTGTATAGGACTTCTCCTTTTCTATCAAGATCGATAGATTCCATCTGGGTGCATCCTACTCCAAACAGCAACCTGAACCTATAATAGCCAACATACACAGCAAGGATCCGAATGGCTAGAGACTAAAAAATATGCAGTCAAACTAAGTAGCCTTGTTGCGAATAGCCAACACACTATAAGTCAATGGATCAGTCACACCACTACAGCATCGAGAAAACCACTGACAAGTGAGTAGATATCCAAGTAGTTTCTCGTGTTGGTCATGCTCAGTGTAAGTTATTCCCTAACAACCATCTGTATTCTCACCCCAGTATCTCTACACCACAGACTCGAGATTTATCTGTCCTAAAAGGGAGGTGATCCATCACCGATCTTAAATGGATTGATCATTGTCTTCTATAACGATCTTTCAATCGGGACATTTAAAAATTAACCACTAATAATGTATGTCTCAAATTCTAATACCTTAAGAATATATAAAATCATCTTTATTAATTTTTAGGATAAATCATCGACATAAATGACATGATTGGTTATAAAGGCTACCCATCAAGTACAAAATATTTCTTAGAGAAAAATATGTGTCAGCCAAGATTGCTTTTAGGGTACAATCTAACAAGCTCTCACTTGCACTAAAGCCAATCTGCTATATACCTGAGCCCCATCTTCTGAAGACAGGCTTCGGTGTTTAGCTGGCTAAGTGACTCTGGCCTACATATCTATGTGGAGTCTACTTCCTGTACCTCTGTGTATTTCTACTTGAGGTAATTGCGTATATCTCTGCTTTATGTGCATGGACTTCTGGTGAGACCTTGGCTCCTTAGCAAGGGCTATGGATCATTATTTTTGCAGTACAATCTCAAAACATCCAATGATATGACATCCAGTTCTGTAACTATCATAAGAACCAGAACGCATCTGCAAATGTATAGTATATTCAGCTTTCATTGGTTGATTGTCTGGAACCTTCCAACATACCGAACCAATATAATTCAAGAATATATGTTGATGTAGATATTCTACCATCAACATCAGTGTATCCTTCCACTCTTAGTCTAATTTTCTTCAAAGATGAGGAATAATCCCTTAGTGCTTCTCAAGTACTTAGGGTATTTTCACAGCCATCCAATGCTCCCAGCCTAGATTCAACTAATATCTACTCGTGACTTTCACAGTAAGATATACCAAGTCGAGTACATAATATGGTATATACTTATGCCCAAGAGGATAATGGATTCCTCTTGGAGGTTTCAATGCTGAACCCCTTCAGCACCTCTTCTATGTACTTATCTGTGAAAACCAAACATTCTTTTAGGATCTATCTCTATAGACCTTTATTTCCAGAATGTTTAACCTAGGTCTTTGATAAGAAAATTTTATATGTAACCACATCATAACCGATGTCTGTATGGGACCCTCCCACTACCTTCATGTAACTATATGATTCTCATATCACGTCATTGTAGGTTTTTGGGATCATTCCTATATTCCCAATCTCTCTTGAAAATATTTTCTCTAAATTCTTTGTAAGAATACCAAGTACCTTTCTAAAGGATGGGAGATCCTACTAGATCTACGAGGTGGAGAAAGTACTACATATACTGACTCATCTTAAATAGGTTATACAGGTCCTGTGACTCGTTTTCTTTAGAGATTTTCTCTTTGAGTTCATTCTCCCACTGTTTTCAAAAAAATAGTATGATTACTCACAATCATATTGTGAACCACTGAAAAGAGAAAGTGACATCCCAAACCCTTTTAGGATATGCATAAACAATCTCTCACAGATCTATCCTCTAACTTGTCCACCATATCATATCTCATATGGTGTGGTGAAACTAATTTTAGAGAAAACCTAATTTAAATTTCAAAATTAAATCTTATTCTAAAGAAATAATAATTAAATTAGTGATATTCATGATAGACTGGATCATATCTCATATAGTACCATCACTCCTTACAAATACCCGTTGAGCTGAGATGTACAAGAGAATTTCATCATGAAAGTATGCCATTCTTTTTAGATAATCGATAAATTTCTCATTTGATATTGCATCCTCGATCTGATCGAAGTACCTTTAGCAATTTTTCAATTTATCTTTTCTACTTCATATTTGAGTTTTTGAACCTTTCAAAGTTTTTCAGATTTGTATCTCACATACATACCTATACCATGACAGTTCATCGATAAAGGTGATGAAGTAGTGATAACCTCCTAGTTTGGCTCATCAAATAGACCATGCACATCATATGTTACTAGGATAAGTATCTTAGTGGTCTTATCCCTTTAACCCATAAAGACAGTTTGATCATTAATCCTCAAAGAAATAATTTACAGAGATATGACTTAACAGTCAATGAACCCAAAGGCCCATTTTTTTCGATCGATAAATTATTTCTTCTCATACATGATCTAGCTAAAAGAACCATCTATATACTTCAGGTTATTTGGTTCTGGATCTCTTAAACCCAATGGTATTCACTATTTTACTCAAATAAGTTCACAAATGCATCACCATATAAATGATAAAGAATTAAATCCAAATGGTAATCACTGAGATTAGGTGCCCCGATCCAGTGCAACTTTTGCACCATTGCAGACTCAAAAGAGTCATTTCACCTTCCCTCAGTTCTCTTTCTTCCTTAGACCTTATATTAAAGTGCGTAATATGCACTAAAGTCTAATGAAAAAGAGAAAATCATAAAATCAAATTTGAGCAATTCGACATACCTTCTAAAGGCATGTCATTATTTCTTTAGGTTCTCAGGTATGTACCTCTAAACTTTTCAAGGTCCTTTAGTTACCAACATATTGATCAATTCAGTTAAGATGCTATAATATTTATTCATATAATAGTTTCACAAACTATCCGTATGAGTCAGAGATTATAGTATCAAATTCATTAGCAATTTCTTATGTATGGTCATATTGAGCTTTTCAAGCTCTTCAATATCTTTGATCATCGATCATAGATAAACTGTCTATCATGCATCTCATGCACTGTGCGACTCTGATCATCTCACAACTATTGCAGATGAATCAGCATGTCATTGACAGTCTATATGTCCTTATGCATACATTAGATTTCATCAACTATGAAGTCCAATTTATAGCACCTAACCTAATTGTCAATGTCCACCATTTATCAAGTATAGCTCATTGACTATGGATTGGACAAGCTGATGACATAGGGTTAACCTGATCAAGAATCATGGTTTAATTTTTAAAAGCTAAGAACTATTCTTAGATTTTTAAGTCAGAATATATAATTAATTTTGGTTAAGTGGTTGACATCTAGGATTCGAGCTAGAGGATTGGAAGCTGAAGAATTGATCATAGAGAGTAAAAATTTAATTAGATGATTGTACTTATAATAGTTTGTTCTAGGGATAAAAATTTAATCAGATGATTGTACTTATAATAGTTTGTTCTAGAACTTTAAAAATAAACAAAGCTTCTACTAATTGTTCGAGTCTCTCACACTCCTCGGGTGGAGAAACGAAAATCCTAACGCGATAAGTGGTCCTAGTAGTACTGCGGTTCCATCGATATATGGTATCTCACCTAACAATTATTGGTGACACATATACCAATGTGTGGACAACTCTTTGTCTAGATGCTTCTCCAAAATGTTGCAGCAATTTGGTCTCTAAGTCCTATGGCTTCACCTAACAGTTATTGACACATATCCTAGTTAAGTCTAACCCACCGTTCACCAGCGAGTGCAAAATCGTCATTGGATCCCTCATCTAACATTATTAGGCCCAATCCTATCTTTATCTCAAGGCATCTAATGCCAATAAAGTGGTTGTGCCTTCTCGATATAATCGAACTACTGTAATCAACGAAAAACGATCAACACCAGAAAAGACACCCGCATCTCTACAATAGTGAAAGACTAGTATACTTTATATTTAGTGAGGAGATTTGGGTTCAAGTCTCTTCTAATTAGTCACATATATCTGATGTAATGACTAATCTAATTTGGATCAACACATTTCATATCTGACCAACCTAGTTGGCATGTTGTGAATTTGGATCAACAAGTAACCTAATACAAAACATAATCTTCCAAGATGATCAGGTAAGTGAAGATGAGTGGCGTCCCCCCGTTCCTTTCCTTAGATACCAACGAATTGACCAAATCAGATAACGGAACTAATTAAATAACCATCATCTGATACTTGCTTTAGACACCAAATTGATTGATTAGAATTAATTAGGTTAACCTATAGACCCAGACTCGAACCACTAAGCTAAATTCGATCTTGACTTAATCAATTCACATCAAATATGAATCAATTTGACCAACTACAACTAAATTCAATTTTGAGCCCCTTTGACCTAATCCCAACCAACTCTTGATTAGGTTTAATCAACTGCTTAAAATCGAAAAGAGTTCTAACCTGATCTAATCAATGACCTTAGTTGTAGTTTAGTATCTAAACCTAATTTGTTCAACCCATACCTGAAGTCCATATTTTATGCATTGAAATTTAGATCTTAAATTCATAATTTTAGATCTTATAATTTTAAATCTTAATTCTCAATTAAGTACATTATATACATGATTTGAGTTTAGATCTAGAATATTTTCTAATCTATACCATTTATATTGAATCTCATACAATATCGTTGTTTGCAGAATCAAGTAGAGTCATCCTGGTATACAATCAATTTGTCACATCAAGTCGCACAACACTAAGACAAATAGAAACCTGTAGACCTAGCCTGCACAATTGAGTCGGCTCATCAGCAAATGAGCTGACCTACCAGGATCTCGAGTTGACTTCAACAAAAATGAGTCAACTCACTAAGCACTTGAGTTGACCCAACTAAAAATCGAGTCGACCTCACAGGCATACCAGTCATAGTTTCATATTTTCATGCAAACAAATCTAGGATTTTGGACTAGAATTTTACAAAAATTAAGTTTTAGATCGTGTATCAAAATAATATATCAAATATAATATTTTAACGATCTAAAATATATAAAAATACAAGCATAATCAGATTTAAATCTAAAATATGTATCATATATAAATTTTTCATTCGCTATTTATCTTCATAAAAAATATTACAGTCGGCACCCGCGTACATCATAAGAGAGAACCCATCGAATGGGCAAGAGAAGGACTTTAATCCCTTCATCATCTTATGACGGACGGCCATGGTGATTATCCCAATTCAATTACTAAGCTACTAAGAATTTAATCTAACATATCACATATATAATCAATTAAAAATCAGATCTAATTATCTTTCATATGTCAAATATATGAACAATAACTATGAATCTATGCATGTAAAAAAAATTCAGTAATTATACCAGATCCAAATTGAACCCTAATTAATATATTCAGATCTAAAATTAATTTTAAATCTGAATAATTTATGATTTATTTTAGATCTAAAATAATTTTAGAACTAAAATAATCCTGTAATCATATTATAGCATGTAGAAAATTCAGATCTAACTTAATCGATGTTCTACATCGTTCTAAGATAATCGTTCAGTATAACAGGGTTATGCTAGGCAACCTTATTTCAGAATGAGTAGATCATCAAACTAACCTTTAGATCTGATTTTTATAAATCAATTTTAAATTTGAAAGATTTTCATTTTATATCAGAACCTATGCTCTGATACCACTATTAGAAAACCACTATGGTTTCGTACGTGAAGTTAAAAAAAATTTTTAAGCATAAAACAGCAAAAATAAATAAATAAAAATATTTTTAATTTATTAATATATCAGATTAGATCTAAAAATTATAGTAAGGATCTTAACATGAACATACAACCAGATCTAAAATTTGAAAAAAAAAATAATCGTTAGTGAAAACAAACGGAGATCAGATCTCCATACCTTGGATCCTGTGGATGTTCAGATTCTGATCATAGCCACACACACACCTGATCTCTGCTGGTATCCACACAGAGATGTCTGATCAAAGTATCGAGATCATCGATGTGCTAGCACCTTACAGATCTCGCTCTTCATCTCTGGATCTAGATATCTTCTTCTAGATCTCGAAGAAGGAGATTGCTGTGCGAACTCTTTTGTGTAGATCCAATAAGATCTAATCAGATCATCATGAAGAGAAGAAGAACCTTTCTTTTTCTCTTTTTTTCTCTCTTTTTCTCTTTAGATCTAATCATCATCAGATCTGGGCATTGGATGAAGGAGAGAAGAGAGGAGAATGTGTTGGGAAGAATTATGATGTGCTCAAGAAGTCGCACTTCTTATTCACACAAGACCTCACACCTTCTTTTTTATTTTTATCGCACACCACAAATGCCTCATGCCCCAAACCCTTCTTAATTCCCAAGAGATCTAATCTCTTTTAATCTAGGATGTTGAAAACCAAATCAAAGGGTAGAAAGGCATTAAGATAAAGTTATGATGTAAGAAAGAAATCTCCACACCAATTAGCGCACGCCCCATCTTCTCTTAATTTTTTATCACATAAAAAAAAATTCACACTCCAATCAGATATATTTTTATTCTATTTTAAATTATATTCAAATAAAAAAAAATCTAGATGAGAAAGAATACCAGATAAGGTGGGGCGCAAACTATTGGCGCCCCCTCCCCTTACACCGCGCAAGAAGAGAAGCAGCAAGAAAATCATCGCCCACTTCCTTCTTGATATGATTTTTGGAGAGAGAGTCTTAGAGCATCTATACTCTCTGAGTTATAATTCTTCTAGTTCAAATTGGATCTCAATCGGATTCAAATCGAGTTCGAATCGAGTCAATTTGAAAGGCTATCAAGCCTGATCCAATCAAGCTTGAAATCCAAATCTGATTTGGATAATTGAACCCAATTAGCATTAAATTAAATTAAATCTAATTAAATTTAATTTAATTTAAATTAATTAAAACTTAATTTATAATTTAATCAGTCTCAATAAAATTATAATATTTATAATTAAGTCCTGCCTAATAATTAACAGCTGTCAAAACTGTAATGATTACAAATTAGCAATTTTTAAAATTCAAATTATCAATCTGATTGATAATTTGAATATGATCAAGCATTGATTAGGTCATGCTCCTTTTATATGTCACCCCTAGGTTCTATTCTATCTAGTAGTAGACATACCAGGATCTCCATCACAGCATCATCGAAACTCTTTTCGATGGACTGAAATGATTCCAACTCACCTCAACAAAGATCGTTAATCCAAAAATGATTTTAATAAGTTCTCATGATCCACCTGTAGCATTAGCAATATGTAGTGACAATCTAATAAAAAAAAAAGATAACCCCTAGGTGCAGTTATCATGTGATACAATCCCTCTATCGTGAGTCCCGACTTGACGGAGGTCATGGAGAACTTGTCAAATCCTGTCGTCAGTCATATGCTAGATTGGCTTGACTCGAGTTCATCTATGAATCTTATGAAAACTCTTTTTCAGTATTCACACTTACTATGATCAGAGATTTTCTGAACTCAGTCTTACAAATTACATAGAGTTTCTCCTTTTCTATCAGATCGATAGATTTCATCTAGGTACATCCTACTCCAAACAGCAAATCGAAACCTATAATAGCCAACATAAGCAAGGATCCGAATGGCTAGGGACCAAGAGAATGTGCAGTCAAACTAAGTAGCCTCGCTGTGAATAACCAACACACTGCAGGTCAAAGGATCAGTCACACCACTGCAGCATCGAGAAAACTACAGATGAGTGAGTAGACATCCAAGTGATTTCTGTATTGGTCACGCTTAGTGCAAGTTATTCTCTAGCAATCATCTACACTCTCATCCCAGTGTCTCTACATCGCAGACTCGAGATTTATCTATCCTAAAAGAGAGGTGATCCATGCATCAATCTTAAATAAATTGATCATTGTCCTCCATGATGATCCTTCGATTGGAAGCATCTAGAAATTAACCACTAATGATGTATGTCTCAAATTCTCAATATCTTAAGAATATACAAAATTATCTTTATTAATTTTTATGATAAATCATGGACACAAATGACATGATTGGTTATAAAGACTGTCCATCAAGTATAAAATATATTTTAAAAAAAGATATGTATTAGCCAAGATTGACTTCTAGGACACACATCTAACAAACTCCACTTGCACTAAAGTCAATCTGCTATATACCTAAGCCCCATCTTCTGAAGATAGGCTTCGATGTTTAGCTGGCTAAGTGACTCGGACTTACCACATCTATGTGGAGTCTACTCTCTGTACCTCCATATATTTCTACTGGAGATAATCGCGTATATCTCTGCTCTATGTGCATGGACTTCTAGTGAGACCTTGGCTCCTTAGCAAGGGCTATAGATCATTATTTTTGTAGTACAATATCAAAGCATCTAATGGTATACATCTAATTTTACAACTATCATAAGAATCAGAACGCATCCTGTACATCTATAGCATATTCAGCTTCCATTGGTCAATTGTCTGGAACTCTTTCAACATACCAAACCAACATAACTCAAGAATTCATGTTGATGTAGATATTCTACCATCAGCATCGGTGTATCCTTTACTCTTAGCTCTAACTCTTTTTCAAAGATGAAGAATAATCTTTAGTACTTCTTAAGTACTTAGGGATATTTTCACAACCATCCAATGCTCCCAGTCTGGATTCCACTAATATCTGCTCATGACTTTCACAGCAAGATATACAAGTCGAGTACATAGCATGGCATATATCTATGTCCAAGAGGATAATGGATCCCTTTGGAGGTTTCAATGCTGAACCCTTTCAGCACCTCTTTTATTACTTATTTTTGAAAACCAAATATCCTTTTAGGATCTATCTCTATAGACCTTTATTTTCAAATATTTGACCTAGGTCTTTAATAAAAAATTTTATATGTAACCACATCATAACCAATAATAGTATGGGACCCTCCCACTGACTTCATGTAACTACATGATTCTTCATATCACATCATTGTAGATTTTTGAGATCATTCCTATGTTCTCAATCTCCTCGAGAAATATTTTTTCTGAATCTTTTATAAGAATACCAAGTACTTTTTTAAAGATGGAAGATCCTACTAGATCTACGAGATGGAAAAGTACTACATATACTAGCTCATCTTAAATAGGTTGTACTGGTCCTGTGACTTGTTGTTCTTTAAAAATTTTCTCTTTGAATTCATTCTCCCATTATTTTTAAGAAAACAGTATAATTGCTCACAATCACATTGTGAACTACTAGAAAGAGAAGGTAACATTCCAAACCCTTTTAGGATACCCCATAAACGATCTCTCACAGACCTATCCTCTAACTTGTCCACCATATTATATCTCATATGGTGTGATGAAACCAACTTTAGAGGAAATCTAATTTAAATTTTAAAAATTAAATTTTATTCTTAAAAAATAATAATTAAATTAGTGATATTCATGATGGACTGGATCATATCTCATATAGCACCATCGCTCCTGACAAATACCCATTGAGCTGAGGTGTACAAGGAGAAATTCATCATAAAAGTATGTCATTCTTTTCAGATAATCGATAAATTTCTCATTTGGTATTGCATCCTCGATCTAATCGAAGTATCTTTAAAAATTTTTTGATTTATCTTTTCTACTTCATATCTGAATTCTTTGAACATTTCAAAGTTTTCAGATTTGTATCTCACATATATACCTATACCATGATAGTTCATCGGTAAAGGTGATGAAGTAGTGATAACCTCCTAGTCTGGCTCATCAAATAGGCCATGCACATCGTATGTGTACTAGGATAAGTATCTCAGTGGTCTTATCTCTTTAACTCATAAAGGACAGTTTGGTCATTAATCCTCAAAGAGATGATTTACAGAGATATGACTTAATGAGCCCAAAGGCCCATTTTCTTCAATCGACAAATCATTTCTTCTCATACATATCTAGCAAAAGAACAATCTATATATTTCAAGTTATTTGGTTTGGTTCTGAATCTTCAATTTTGCTCAAATAAGTTCACAAATGCATCACCATGCAAATATAAAGAATTAAATCCAAACGGTAATCACCAAGGTTAGGTGCCTACAGTCCAGTGCAACTTTTGCACCATTATAGACTCAAAAGAGTCATTTTACTTTCCTCAGTTCTCTTCCTTCCTTAGACTTTATATTAAAGTGCATAATATGCACTAGAGTCTAATGAAAAAGAGAAAACCGTAAGATCAAATTTGAGGTATTCGACATACCTTCTAAAGGCATGTCATTATTTCTTTAGGTTCTCCAGGTATATACCTCTGAACTTTTCAAGGTCCTTTAGTTACCAACATATCAACCAATTCAGATAAAGTGCTATAATATTTATTTATATAATAGTTTCAAAACTATCCGTATGAGTGGAGATTGCAGGATCAAATTCATTAGTAATTTTTATGCAT
The DNA here is from genome assembly GCF_000442705.2 of Elaeis guineensis. Taxonomy (NCBI): domain Eukaryota; kingdom Viridiplantae; phylum Streptophyta; class Magnoliopsida; order Arecales; family Arecaceae; genus Elaeis; species Elaeis guineensis. Next base: position 74,928,505 of record NC_025995.2, on the reverse strand, counting down.
AGTCATGTTGAGCTTTTCAAGCTCTTCAATTCCTTGATCATCGATCATGGACAAACTGCCCATCATGCATCTTATGCATTGTGTGACTCTGATCATCTCACAACTATTACAGATGAATCAGCATGTCGTTGACAGTCTACATGTCCTTATGCATACATTGAATTTATCAACTATGAAGTCCAACTTATAGCACCTAACCTAATTGTCAATGTCCAACCATTTATCAAGTATAGCTCGTTGACTATGGATTGGACAAGCTGATGACATTGGGTTAATCTGGTCAAGAATCATGATTTAATTTTTAAAAGCTAAGAACTATTCTTAAATTTTTGAGCTAGAATATATAATTAATTTTGATTAAGTGGTTGATATCTAAGATTTGAGCTAGAGGGTTGGAAACTGAAGAATTGATCATAGAGAGTAAATATTTAATTTGATGATTGTACTCGTAATAGTTTGTTCTAAAAATTTTAAAAATAAACAAAGACTCTCATTAATTTTTCGAGTCTCTCACACTCCTCGAATGGAGAAACAGAAATCCTAATGTGATAAGTGGTTTTAGTGGGTGCTGTGGTCCCATCGATGTACGGTACCTCATCTAACAGTTATTGATGAATGTATACCAATAGTGGATAATCTTTATCCAGATACTTCTCCAAACATGTTACAGTGACTAGGTCTTTAAGTCCTGTGGCCTCATCTAACAGTTATTGGAACATTTTTTAGTTAAGTCCGACCCATCATTCACCAGCGAGTGAAAATCGTCATTGGATCCTCACCTAATAGTTATTCGTCCAATCCCATCTTTACCCCGGGGCATCTAATGCTAATAGAGTGGTTGTGCCTTTTTGATACAACGAACCATTGTAATCAGTTGAGAATGATCAACGTCAAAAAGGCACCTGCATCTCTACAACAGTGAAAGACCAGTAGACTTAATATTTAGTGAGAGATTTGGATTCAGGTCTCTTCTAATTAATCACATACATCTGATGTAATGACTAATCTAATTTGGATCAGCACATTTCATATCTGACAATCTAGTTAGCATAGGTGAACTTGGGTCAACAAGTAACTAATACAAAATATAATCTCTCAAGATGGCCAGGTAAGTGAAGATGAGTGGGGGTCCTCCCGTTACTTTTTTTAGATACCAACGAATTGGTCAGATTAAACAATAGAACCAATTAAATAACCATCATTTGATACTTGCTTTAGACATCAAATTGGTTGATTAGAATTAATTAGGTCAACCTATAAACCCGGCTCGAACCACTGAGCCAAATTCGTCTTGACTTAATCAATTCACATCAAATGTGAATCAATTTGACGAACTACAATTAAATTCAATTTTGAGCCCTTTGATTCAATCCCAACCAACTCTTGATTAGGTTTGATCAACTATTCAAAATCAAAAAAATTTAATCTGATCTAATCAATGACCATAGTTGTAGTTTAGTCTCTAAACCTAATTTATTCAACCCATATCCGAAGTCCATATTTCATACATTAAAATTTAGATCTTAAATTCATAATTTTAGATCTTATAATTTTAAATCTTAATTCTCAATTAAATATATTATATATATAATTTGAGTTTAGATCTCAAAATATTTTTTAATCTAAACCATTTATATTGAATCTCATACAATATCGCTGAAGAACCAATCTAGGGTTTCAGGGTTAGATCTTGAAACTTTTTCAAGATCAGACAGTGGAAAACTAAAATAAATTAAAATTTATCTTATAAAACTAGAGAATCTTAGATCTAAATTCTATTATATATTATTATATGATATTAAATCAGAAATTAAAATATAAAGAGCAAGAAGTACATGTTGATCATATCAAATGTTTCTATACTACATCTAATGTATGTAAAATATAATAGATCAGATTTATTACTTGCAAGTTAGATTTTTAACTTTGCCAATCCGGCTTGAGGATGATGTTGCAAGCCGCACACATGTCCGACCTCTAGGAGTCATCCACACGAGCCCACGAATCACGATAAAAAATCTTGGTCCAAAAATCAGCATAGTATGCTAGTACTGTGCTGATCCTTCTTCGATGATCGATCAGATAACTCTTTCTTCTTGATTTGGACTCTTCCAAAGATGAAAGTAGGAGAAGAAGTTTTAGAGTGAGACACTCTAGAAAACTCACAGAAAAGAAGAAAAGAGGTGAACTCAGCAATCCTAGAAGAAGACCCTCTTCTTCTTCTCTTTGCTCTCACCTAGACACTTAGTTTTGTGTCTATTATATCTCCACACCCAAACTCTTTCTCCTAATTTTTACATGCCCTAAAGGTCTCTCAATACTCTATAATTCACAAAAATTTTAAGAAAAATTCATCTTAAATAAATAGATATGAAAAATCCTTGTCTAGGTCAAATACCTAGTCAAGGAAAATCCAAATAGGGCAAGACAAGTGGTGCCCAACTGATGGCACCCCCTCCTTTTTCTACCATGGACCACCAGCAAAGGGTGCATAATAATGCCATAAAATTCACAAAAATCTTAGAAAAAATCTGGATAAAATCAGTGCCATAAGAAAAGACTTTTGGTTTCCTAAAATTCTATCTCATAGAATTTGAAATCCAAACTAATTCCTACTTTGACTTGATCCACAACCACATTCCATGTAAGAGAGAAAGAGTAAAAGCTTTGGGCATGTGTGAAGGCTGGGAGAGAAGGTTTTGTCATACAAAATAAGAGAGAGTGGGCGTGAGGGCCTAAGGTGGCGCAAGTGGAATCTTAGTCTTACTAGGATTCAATCTATGACTTGTTCAAATTTAGTTTCTCAAACCAAATCAATCAAAACTAAATCAATCCAATTAAATAGGTCTTAACCCAATTAAGAACTAATTTAATTAGATTAAATTAGATTTAAATCTGATTTAATTTTTTAATCAAATTAGAAATTAGGTTGATCCAAGTCCTAATTGAACTAGGACTAATTTTTTTTTGCACTTGCTTATCCAATAAACCAATTGGACTTGATCCAATCAAGCTCAAACTAAATTTAATTAAATCATATTCAATTAAACTAATCTCAATCCATTGGCTTAATCAAATTAAACTTAATCAAATTTCTCAGACAAATATATAATGGTTCTTACACAAAATTATTAACAAAGAGATTTTATTTTAGATTTAAATATCTTTTAAATATAATAAATTATAAATTTAATCTAGATCATATCTAACCAATTTATGATTAAAGATAGATCTACACGAACTAGGACAACCTTTGCACTGCAAGGGATAAACCTTACAGCAGGACAACCTACAGTTCATGATTGATCTAAAAATTTTAATTTTAAATTTAACAATCAAATTATAAATTAGATCTAATCTAAGAAATAATCTAATTATATTTAAATAATCATGTAATAAATAACCTAGGCTCTGATACTAATTTATGGAACCAGAACTAGATTTTAGGGTTAGATCTTGAAATTTTTCAAGATCAGGCAGTGGAAGACTAAAATAAATCAAAATTTATCTTATAAAATCAGAGAATCTCTAGGTCTAAGATCCTATTATATGGTTTAAATCAAAAATTAAAATATAAAGAGCAAGAACTACATATTGATCATATCAACATGTTTCTATACTACATCTAATGTATGTTAAATATAATAGATCAGATCTATTACCTTGCAAGTTAGACGTTCTAACTTTGCTGATCCGGGCTTGAGAATGATGTTGTGAGCCACACATGTATCCGCCTCTAGAAGTCGTCCATACGAGCCCATGAATCACGATCAGAAGTCTTGATCCAAAAAATCAGCATAGTATGCTAGTACTGCGCTGATCCTTCTTCGATGGTCGATCAAATGCCTCCTTCTTGATTTGGACTCTTTCAAAGATGAAAGTAGGAGAAGGAGTTTTAGATGAGACACTCTCAGAAAACTTACAGATGGAGGAAGGGAAGGAATGAACCCAGCAACTCTAGAAGAAGATCCTCTTCTTCTTCTCTTTGCTCTAACCCAAACACCTAGTTTTGTGTCTATTAGATCTCCACACCCCAAGACTCTTTCTCCTTGATTTTTGGATGCCCAAAAGGTCTCTCAATGCTCTATGTTCTACAAAAATTTTATTAAAAATTTATTTTAAATAGAGAGATATGAAGAGTCCTTGTCTAGGTCAAATACCTAGTCAAAGATTATCCAAACAAGGCAAGACAAGGGGCCCCAACTCTTGGGCGTCTCCTCCTTTTTTCTGTCGTGGACCACTAGCAAAGGGTGTATATTATGTGCCATAAAAGCCATAAAAGTTTTAAAAAAATTTGGATAAAATCAATGCAATAAGGAAAGAGTTTTCATTTCCTAAAACTCTATCTCATAGAATTTGAAATCCAAACTAATTCCTATTTTGACTTGATCCACAACCACATTCCATGTAAGAGAGAAAGAGAGAAAAGTTTTGGACGTGCATGAAGACCTGGGAGAGAGGGTTTTGTCGTACAAAATAAGAAAGAGTGGACGTGGGATAAGAGAGAGGGGGCTGGGGGGCTAAGGTGGCACAAGGTGGAATCCTAGTCTTACTAGGATTCAATCTATGACTTGTTCAAATTTGGTTTCTCAAACCAAATCAAATCAAAGTCAAATCAATCTAATTAAAATAGATCTTAATTTAATTAAAAATCTAATTTAATTAGATTAAATTAGATTTAAATCTAATTTAATTTTTCAATCAATTTAAAAATTAGGTTGATCCAAGTCCTATTTGAACTAGGACTAGTTTTTCCTTGCACTTGGCTTATCCAATAAACCAATTGGACTTGATCCAATCAAGTCCAAATTAAGTCTAATTAAATAATATTTAATTAGACTTAATTTCAATCTTTTTCTTAATCAAATTAAGTCAATTAACAATCGAATTGCTAATCGATCCTCCTGCAACACTTGCACTAGGTTAAATTCAATCGTATTGATCGTTTAACCCTAAAATGATTCTTAATCGTTGATCAACCATCCAATCGGATCATGAATCTAATGTGTGTGACCTCATAGGTCCAAACCTAAGTTGATAGCATAAAAATAAATTTCTGTACCAATCAAATGACCATCTAGCAATGGTACCTGATGGTTGGATAGGTCGAATGTGTAGAACAACATCCTTAGAACCCATGCGGATATAGTTTCCATATAATTCATCTCCTTGACCAAATATTCATAGGAACCTCAGAGTTCAACTATCAACTCTGATTAGATTGTCCACATTGTATTTTAAAATATCAAATCCATCTGATGGATTACCCTGGCCAAGATTTTGCTAAATTGAAATACAGCGACTCATTCTTCTCCAACTCTTGGAGTGGTCAATCCCATCTTGATCACACTCTGACTTTGCAAGTACTCGACTGTGCCCAAAAGCCTTCCATCACTGAATTAAAAATTCAGTTAGTCCAGTACCAAACACAGTGAGTTGCTTGCAAGTCATTGAGACGATCTCAGATCTAAGGGACACTTATATCTATATCCCATCAGAGACATTCTTGACAGCAGAATGCTCTGGAGTTGGTCACGTTCAATGATGATGTACCCTTACATCTCATCTGTATGCCATACCAGTATCTCCACACTCCTTGATTAAGAAGACAACCAACCCATATGGCCTACAGTGACCTATGCTCGATAGAAGCTGTCGTCTTTATTAACAGCCTGTCATTTGGTCGTGAACAGTTTTAAGGACTTATCATAAATCTTCTTTTTATCGATCCTAAATAGTCCTAAGGACTTCATCACAACAATGGAGTTCATTAGAAGATGAAAACTTATGATAAAATACCAAAAATATATTTTATTTTTTAACAAATTAATTACAATACAAGGTTGCTCAACTATCAACAGGTTGACGATTGACTTTTGGGATATATTTTTCAACATAAACAATCCCAGAATAAACACAAACACTGTATAATAAATAAAACTATGAAAAATAAATAGAAACTATCCAGGATAAGCACAAACTTAGGGTCCAAAAGTTAAGTGATCCAAGGATCCTTAGGGATAAACAACAAGAGATGAGGATAAATACTAAATCTTGATAAACTAAATACAAACTATCGAAGTATAAATACAAACTTAAATAATAAATACAAACAGACTTAGAATGAATACAAACTGCCCAGGTTGCTCTTTGTCTTTTATGAATTTATGGCATAATAAATATAAATTATCCCAGAATAAATACAAATACTATATAATAAGCAAAATTATAAATAATAAATAGAAACTCTAGAGTGATAAACAAAACTATCCAAGATAAATACATACTCGGGGTCCAAAAGTTGAGTGATCCAAAGGTCCTTACAGGATAAACAACAAGAGAGGAGAATAAATACTAAATTCTGTGAAAATAAACACAAACTATCAGAGGATAAACATAAACTCTAAATAATAAACTCAAACAGATCCAGAATAAATACAAACTGTCTAGGTTGCTCTCTACTTTTTATAAACCCATGGTATGATAAACACAAACAACCCTAGAATAAACACAAACATCATATAATAAATAAAAATTATGAATAATAAATAGAAGCTCTGGGATAATAAATAGAAATTGCTCAGTATAAACACAAAATTGGGATTGACCCCAAGAGAAGCGAATCGACTCCGGCACACTAAAGTAGAGCTGGCATGCAGAGAGGATGCCCCATGGGACGACCCATGGGTTGACCTCTGCTAAACAACAGGTGCAGAGTTTGTATTTATTCTGGACAGTTTTGTTTATCATTGTTAAATTTTTATTTATTATTTATAATTTTTATTTATTATATAAGTTTGTGTTTATTATGAGATCGTTTGTGTTTATCCTGTCATGGATTCATAAAAGACAGAAAGCAACATGGACAGTTTGTGTTTATTTGGATCTGTTTGTATTTATTATTTGAAGTTTGTGTTTATCTTTTGATAGTTTATCTTTATTTCTATAAGATTTATTATTTATCCTCCTCTTTTATTGTTTATTTTCATAGGACTTAATATTTATTACTTGAAGAAATATAAGGAACAAACCCATATGTCCAAAAATTTATGGCATCAATCACAAAAAACAAAGTTGATTTAACTATTACTGAATATTTATATACATCGAAATAATAGTTCCATTGTAGCAATTAAATTTTTGATTGTTGGTTTCATACAATTTTATACACAAGAGATTTATAATACATCTAAATATTTTGACAAAATATAAATTTCTTATAAATGTAGATAAAAAGCGAAGCCAACACATATATGGTCATATCAGTAGCACAAAGCAAACTATAATGATCTAGCCTTGCAATCCTTCACGATCATGTGTGCAGCATATTTGGCACGTAACTACCGCACATGAGCATTCGTTATTATGACCTACTGCCCCATCATCAAACTCTCCATAAAATGTATGATGTAGATGGCACAATCAGACCTACAAATAAAATATTTCATGCTTACGGTCAATAAAAACAAACAACTAATATGTTGGATTAGTTAGTATGGATGTGTCTTGTTAATGAAATAACTTAATATCTTTCTTACCATCAAAACAATAATGCAACCATTAATATAACCAGTGCTCTCCTTCGTACCTCTCTCCCTTCTCTTTATCTTCTCGACAGCTCTTGGAATGAATGGCATTAGCTGCTCGTGTCTGCCCTGACCCATACATAATGCCAATATCCCCTACAGGGTCGATAGTAGAGAAGATCCATGGTGCTATGCTAAGATTGGATAGAGAAAATAAAAATATACCTACAAGGTACGCAACAAGTAATTACACCACCGATTGGATGCCACTAGAAGATGAATCAGACAATGACTCCTTGATCTTATCTTCCAATACATCCTCCTAACTATTCTTCCTGCAAAATGTGCGGTCTTAACCATACTTTGGGAAGCCTTCTTTATATCAATAGCCACCCTATTCAAGGATGGTCCCAAAATGAGGGCAACATCCTCAGCACGAAAAGATGCGGGGTGGTGGGTGGGGCATAGAGAAGTTCTAATAAATATGACGGCCAGGGGTGGCGATCGTTGGGTCTAGAAAAGAGCCACCAATAGTGGACTTGGGAGAGGAGGGAGAATATCGGATGGGTAGAGGGTTTGGGAGGAGAGGATGATGCCGGACGGGTGGGGTTTTTGGGAGGAGAGGCAGTCTGCGGGTGAGTTTGGGAGGAGAGGAAGAGGGCCAGAGGGAAAGGGGGTTTGGGGGAGAGGAGGAGGGCCGGTGGGTTGTTTGGAGGGAGAGAAGGTTTGGGAGGAGAGGATGATGCCGGACGGGTGGGGTTTTCGAGAGGAGAGGAGGTTCGACAGGTGAGTTTGAGAGGAGAGGAAGAGGACCAGAGGGGAAGGGGGTTTGGGGGAGAGGAGGGCCAATGGGGTGTTTGGGGGGAGAGGAGGATCAAGGGGTTTGGGGTTTGGGAGAAGAAGATGGATTTGGGGTTTGGGATGAGAGGAAGATGGTGGCTGAAGAGGGGTTTGTAAGGAGATGAGGAAGATAGCCGACGAGGATTTTTGAACATCGAGGAGATGGCTTGAGAGATGGTGGCCGTGGGGTGGGGAACGTCAGCTTAGGAGGAGATTAGACGACGGCTGCGGGGTGGGGGGTTTCGAATGAGACAAGGATGATGACCGAAGAGAGAGAAGAAAAAAGGAGGCATGGGAGGTGACCGAAAGATGGTGGTCATGGATAGGGGGGTTCGAAGAAGACGAGGACAGTCGCCCATGAGACAGAAGAAGAGAGGAGAGAGAGAAGAATCTTTGTAGAAATAGATTTTGAAAGGGAGAGAAAGGAGAAAAGACAAGGAGGCATGAGTCCTCTTACATGTCCCATCTCACATAAGCTAAACCATGGAGCTCCTCTTATATGTCCTATCCCCATTAAAGCATTATTTTTTTTTCCAAACTCTCCACTTCATCCAAACAAAAGATGCATAAGTCCCATCTCCATTTAATATGTTTACTATTTTTTTTTTTTAAACAATGCCAGCTCAACCTAACACCTCCCAAACCCCCATCTGTTACTTTTTAGAGCTACATTGGGATTCACGCCCATCCAAATGCTAGGCATGTGATTGAAGATGGACTGGGATCCGTTCAATCGGAGCCCATATATATATATATAATCAGATTTGGATAGCGGAGATTTGAGAGACAAATCTTAAATCCGAATGGATTTTAGTTATAAATTCCAGATCAGTCCCAAACTCTATTAGGATATACTAAATGGATTCTATTAGAGTTTGACAGGGTCAAATATCCAAAAAATCCATCTAACTGCCACCCCTATCAATAATCCTAGCTACCGCTATCACCTATTTTATCATTATTTCCTACTCCTCACATGGCTTCCCCATGCAGAGGAGAGAGAGAAAGAAAGAGATTGAGGGTCGATGCGATAGTGGAAATCCTCCTTGCAACAAATGGTTCCTTTATTGTTTGGTTGAGATGACTTCAATTTCTAGAGTTCCTTCATTGTCTCCTTTGTGATTCTCATCTTCATCATCATGTTTCAGATCATCCAGACCCAGACTCACCAACAAACCATGGTAAAATCTAATCTTTGTCTCAATGCTAGTGAGGGCATGGGATTTTGTTAAGATAAATGAGGGGAGGCTAGAATTAAGAGTTTTATTATATATTGGATTTGGAAATAGTTCCTGATGGATTCTATGTCAGATGCTTTGTGATATGAGATGGTGTAGTATGGCCTCCAAGGAGGGATAACAATTGCAAGGGCCTTCTATAATAAAAAAAAAAAATGGAAGGGCTGCTACGTTTTCGATCTCGAGGAGATTTCTTCTTCTATTTTTTTATATATTTTTCTTGATTCCGTTTCTTTTGATTTGAATTGGGAAATCATTACTGTGGGACTAAACGGCAAACTTCCTCTCTGTTCACTTTACATCACCCATGTGCAGCCTTTCTACATCAGCACCTCCGAGCCCTACCACCATAAAATCTCCTGCAATCAGTGAGAGCCATTTTTTCTCCCTCCTTTCTCCCTTCTTTCTTCTTCTTCCTCTTCTAACTTGATAAATTGAACTAAACCAAATTTTTTGAATTTGTTTGAAGCAATTTCATAATAAGTTGGTTTGGTTTTGATTTTAATTTTAAAAAATAAATTTAAGTAAGTTTGATTTAAAAAATACTCAAAAACTAATCTGATCCAAACTGTGCACACTCCTAAACATAGCCGGCGATACAGTATCAACATTGTGAGCTTCTCCGACTGATCTTCTTTTCTAATTTTTAAATATTTAATTTTTTAATTTTTATAGAAATACATATTCATGTTTAGTTTAATTTAATGCATTTGATTTACAAAAAGTTAAATAAATAAATAACTAGATGTTAAGACTAGCAAGATGCGTTGGTAGATGTCTGGTCAGGACACTACCTCGCAGGATCTTTTCGATACTGCGCATCGCAGCAGGAAGAAAGAAAAAATAAAACAGAAACAGTCAGATACGTGGATCAGCCAAAAAAAGATTCGCCTCCACGGGACATGCAAACTTCACTATAAGAAAAAAAAATATTACAAAAGGAGATCATACCCTCAATCCTAGTACATCCAATCTTTTCCTCACAAAAATTCTCTCTCTAGGAAGATCCCCTGAACCCCTGAAGCGATCGCTGTCCAGTGTCTAGAAGTGCTGCTCTTTCTAGCGATGCATCTACTCATTCTTGGGTGTTCTCGAGTATTCTGCTGAACGAAACCACCACAGCTAACGCCTCTGTTCACGAACAGGCCTTTTAAAGGCTTAAAAAATAAGTTAGATTCGGATACAATATCCTACAGTACCCAGGAAAACACCCATGCCCCTTATATCATAATCGCAAACTCCTCAGGCTGTTCGATCATGCACTGATCCATAGAATAACCCATGGACCGTGAGAAATGCCAAAGAAACGTCGCCTGGTCCACAATGGACCGTTCGAAATCGAGGGGAAACGCCCCCTCGGTCCACACGTCCCCCTGTGCACCACCCGGTCCATGGTGGACCAAGCTATTTGGGCTATCGCGCGGGCACTCGTGGGCCTAGGCCACGCTCGCACGGGCGCACACATGCAGGGAGCGGCACGCACCTTGGCCTGGGCCGTGCCTTGCGCGCGTGCGCCTGGGCCACGCTCTGCATGCTGGGCCGCACCCTGTGCGTGTGCGCACGGGCCTAGGCCGTGCACTGCCGCATGCGGCCGCGCCACTACGGCTGACTGCCACCCCACTGCCAGTCCTCCATCGCTCCAGACTTCGTGCCAACTTCAATCGAATGTATCTCCTTCATTCGGACTCTGTTTGAGGTGATCTTAGGCTCGTTGGACTCTATTTTTTATCGCAGACCTCACTATAGGCTCAATATGGATCGAATCTTGAGATATCAAATCCTAACAATCTCTACCTCGACTCAACATTCGGCCTTCTCCTAACTTTGAGAGCTTCTGGATCTTCTCGCTCCCATGCCTTGGGGCAATCACCTGCTGATCATGGATAGGTAAACATGGGAGTCAAGCCAGGCCATTCGATCCCATCTCCATTGTATGCTGTGCTTCTCCTGATCTGAGACCTGCTCGGGGTATCATCCTATGGCAATAGGAATCTCACATTGTGATGTCGCCTTTCATCCTTTCGAGTCTTGCATCTCATGCTCGATCCACCTCCACATGGAGCTCCACCTCGCTCTGGACTCCTCCTGGCTCCTGAAGCTCCACCTCGCACTGGGCTTCCCACCAGGTAGTAATATCCTCTTGTCTTCTTCTTTCTCTCTAGAACAATCCTATCTCCACGTAGCACCTTCAGGATTCCTCCATCAGCTACCATCCTGTAGCCTCTCGAATCCAATCTGCTCAATGAGATAAGATTCTGCCTGAAATCGGGTATATATTAGACCTCCTCCAATCTCTTCACTGCACCATTATGTGTCCTCCAGCTGACCGTCTCAATGCCTCTGATCGCATAGCTCGATCCATCCGACAGATAAACAGTGCCCTCACTATTCTCCAAGGAGTCAAACTGCTCCTCTCTGCAACACACATGATAGGTGCATACAGAATCTAAAATCCACTACTGGAAAGAAGTAGATACCTCGTCAGATATCTCTAGGACATCTCTCTCTGAATCGCTACTGGCCGTCGCTACAGTAGTGATTATCCGATCCCTGAGTTGAGAGCAATCTCTGACTAGATGCCCCAACTCATCACACTGGTAACATCTGGTCTTGTTCAAGTCTCTCATCTTGGATTTGGACCACCCTCATCGCAATCTCCTGTCACTTCGTCTACTGTCTCTTGCTCCTCCAAAAACCACCAAAGCTGAGCTGCCGCTACCTGAGCTTGAAGCTGGGTTCTTCCTCCTGAGAACCTAATTCTAGAGAACACCGCGGTGACCTCATCCATCTTGATGGTGCTCTTCCCCATTAGAAGAGCAGTCACCAAGGACTCATACGAAGGGAGAAGCGACACTAACAAGACCAACACCTTGGTCTTCTTCTCAACATTCTCATCAATGCTGAGGAGGTCGGTGAGGATCTTTTGGAAGTGACTGAGATGCTCCTGCATGCTCTGTCCCTCAATTATCCATAGCAGGTAGAACTGTCTCTAGAGAAAAAGAGTGTTGGTGAGAGATTTCACCATATACAACTCCTTGAGCTTCGACCATAACACCGTCGAAGAAGTCTCACTGAGCACATGGATCGCCACCTCATCCGTTAGATGTATACGGATAGTACTCACCGTCTACATCTAGAGCCGCTTCCAATCCTACACCTCTATAGTGGTCGGTTTCTCATCGTATAAGAGAGCATCAATCAACTCTTACTAGATGAGCACGTCCTTCACCCTTGCCTGTCACATGGAGAAATTATTCTTTCCATCAAACTTGTTGATCTCCATCTTCATTAATTCTGTCTGCTCTATCTTCAGTCTTGCTCACTACCGCTGCAATCTGCATTCTTATACCACCTCGCTCTGATACCACTTGTAGGTGGATGTCTGACCAAGACACCATCTCTCAGGATCTTTTCGATACCGCGCATCGCAACAGGAAGAAAGAAGAAATAAAATAGAAACAATCAAATACGTGGATTAGCCAAAAAAGGCTCACCTCCACAGGGCATGCAAACTTCACTATGAAAAAAGAGAAATATTACAAAAGAAGATCACATCCTCAACCCTCATACACTCAATTTTTTTCTCACAAAAAGTTTTCCCTTATAAAAGCTCTCTCTCTAGGAAGACCCCCTGAACTCCTGAAGCGACCATTGTCCGTTGTCTAGAAGCCCTACTCCTGCTCCTCTCGACGATGCGTCTACTCATTCTCGAGTGTTCTCGGATATTCTGCCGAACGAAACCACCACAGCCAATGCCTCTATTCACGAAGAGGCCTTTTAAAGGCTTAAAAAATGAGTTAGATTAGGATATAATATCCTACGGTACCCAGGAAACCACCCAGGACCCTTGGATCACGACCGCAAACTCCCCATGCCGTCCGATCGCACATCGATCTACGGAATAATCCATGGACCACGAGAAATGCCAAAGAAATGTCGCCTAGTCCATGATGGATCATGAGAAACCGAGGAAAAATACCCCCTTGGTCCACACGTCCCCCTATGCACCACCCGGTCCATGGTGGATCGGGCTATCCGAGCTCCCGCACGGGCACGCGTGGGCCTAGGCCGCACCCTGCAATCGTGCGCCCAGGCTTGGGCCATGCTCTGCGCACTGGGCTACGCACCGCCGCATGCGGCCGTACCACTGCCGCTCCGTCGGCCCGCCGTTGGCCGCCACCGATCCTCCACCGCACCAGACTTCATGCCAACTTCAATTGGACGTATCTTCTTCATCCGGACTCCGTTTGAGGTGATCTTGAACTCGTTGGACTCCGTTTTTCAATGCGAACCTCGCTGTGGACTCAATATGGATCGAATCTCGAGGCATCAAATCCTAACAAGATGTCAAATAAAATATAAATATCTAACAAAAAAAGAACTAGCTAAATAATAACACTAAAAGAGAAAAAATTTCAGAAAATTATAAGATATAATTTGTAATGAGGATAAATCTCAAATAGGTGTGTGAGTCCCTCACTCCATGGAAATCATAGAGGATGTGGAGCGATGAAGAGATGTCACCTTTAGGTGCAAAGTTAATACACCTAATAGTTTTTGACAGAGAAGTAGAAAGAATAGGGGCGGAGGCAGCAAGAATGAGGGCCAAAGAGAGGATAGTCGATTCGCTGGCTAGGGTTTAGAAAAATACCAGCTAATAAGTAGTGTTTTAGATAAAGAACGGTTAACTAGTATCAAAGAGTAATATTGTTTTTAATCACATGTTATTTATTGATGTTTTTCCATTATGTGGACATTTAGATTCCTAAAATATTGCAGTTTATTATATGCAATTACCTAGATTATTCTAAACTACTTACAGGACCTAAAATGTCGCAATTAACTTAAATAATCTGAATTAATTATGGGACTAAGAATCCCATAATTAGCTTGATGTCTCAACAATCTGAACTAAAACGGGACAAAGAATCCCACATGCAATTGACTGAAACAATGAATCTGAATTAATTGTAGGATCAAGAATGTACAAGTAGCTCAAGCTCTGGAGGGCAAGTAGCTACATGTATGGTGTATATTTAATAAAAGGATAATATGTAAAACAAAAAAATTAAAATATTTCTGTGGTAAGGGATCAAATTTCAACTTGATCACTATCTTTTTCAGTGGTTCAAGAGGATGGATTTGATTTTTTTTTTTTTTTGGGGTATGGAATAAGATCACATATTTCATGAAAAATAGAAACCTTTCTTTGAACCCATATTCTAAATATGTTTCCATATTAGAAAATAAAAAGTTTAATTGAATTTCTTATCCATACGATATATTAGAAAGAGCATTGGGAGTCCTTTAGGTCTTTCAAATTGTCTATAGATGAAATACCATTAGACTAATAGAAAATTTTATCATGTAAAATCATTAACATGGACAAATTTAACTGGCCTTTGGACAAATTTATTTCTTCTCTTTTTCTCCATCTTTAACAACTGTATCCACATCCAATCTCTATCTTTTATTTTTTTATTATTTACTTATATTTTTAATTATTTATTAGTATTATTAATTTTGTTTTTTATATCATCTTTTATTCAAAATCATGATCTTATATCTTACTAATCTAATTTTTTTTTTTAACTAGACCCGTATTGCTCAAACCTAGATACAAGTTAAAGAATAATGTCATTTTTAATCACATTTTATATTTTCATATTATCTATGACGTGTGCATGTAGATCCTTAAAATATTCCACATCATACACCTATAGTTCTATTCAAGCAAAAACTTAGACTTATAATTTATACTATAAATTATTTTTAACTTCCAACATTGATATTTTTAAATTTAATATTTATATTTTACTATGTACCAAAAAAATATTTATATTTTACTCAAACAAAATTTAACAACTCATATGATTATAAAAAAGAATTGGGTATAGCATATGGATGGATATTGAGATAGAGCAATTTTAGAAAATTTTTAGATTGTAAGTTAGAATAATAAAAAAAAATAGTTAACTATAATTAACTAACTAATATGATAGATACACATCATTAGTGATGAATGAGAGCAATCCCCTTAAAAAATGTCACGAGGGAGAGAATTTGTTAACATTCTTTCTTTACTTCCATTTGCTAAGATCTTTGAGATTGCTCTTCACCAGTCTTGCTGAAAAATCTTTTGTCCCCAATTAATTTACGATGCATAAAATGAAAGTACTTGAGGTCCAACATGCTAGATCCTGAGGAGTTTACATAGAGCTTTGTTTTTGCTAAAAATATTGGTATGTTGACAATGCAGTACTTTACTAGAGTTTGATCGAGCCATGACAGCTATCGAAAATATGGTACATCAAATATAGGTATTACAACGTATTCTTTATCCTTTCAAATAAAGCTTCTCTCAGGTTTTCAGCTACCACAATCATTTTAATTTACACATCAAATCAAATTATTTAACATCTAGAGGATTTCGATCTATATCATTCTTGGTGCTTACTGGTGTCCTTCTCACAGGAACCCCATCTCCTAGCTTCCTCAAAATCAACTTCAACGGCAGAAGGATGGAGGGTTACGTGCAGAGATTGAACTTGTTATCTGCGACTGAAGCTCTCACTTTGTTGGTACAAGGGGATCTTCGGTCTTTGACTTGACTATGCCTCAAACTAAGCTGACGGCAACTTAGGAAGGTTTGGTACATGCTGTTTCTACTTTGCAGTCTCACAAAATTGTCTTGACGAGGGGATTTCAAGACAATGATCTCTTAGTTGTTTAGCGACTTTGAGCCTCTTGAGAGCCATTTTACCCTACTAACTGATGCTCAAAGACTCGTTGCGTGGTGTTCCTGCTGCTTGGTTAGGCACACCTACGGAAAAAGGAACGGTATAGCTAATTGGATTGCATCTCAGCTAAGCATGGTTTGTTGCCGAGATTCCATGTCATTTCCACGACTTGATTTTGTTTAATGCTTATGGTATGGTTGTATTTATACTAATACCTCTTAATATAACCGGTTCAAAAAAAAAAAGAGTAATCTAAATTGCGCACTCTTTCCTAAGAAATGTGAGCTGAATAAATCAATTCAACAACCATGTCCATCCTTTTATATGAAGTATTGCCTCAAAGAATATCATTGGCATCTCAGGTAAGTGAAAACGGAACTTGGTATCTTTAAGAACATGTATGGCTGCCTTTTCCCTTCCTGAGCATAAGGTTAACAAGAAGTTATCACAAAATCTACAACTGAAAGCAAGGAATTATTTACGAGTAAAATAGTGACTAATATCATTGTCAGTGTAACAAAAAATAAGCAATAGAAAGATTAATGGTATTATCATCTAAAACATTGTTGACTCTATAGAAAACTATTTTCTAATAGGTGGTAGTTTTAGGGTAAGACATTCTTACAGAACTTTACATGGATGACAAGGCTCAAAGAATAGCATCCAGGTGTTGACTAGAATCAGCACATAGTGCTATCGCCCATAGTATGGGAAACAAGTTTTACCCTCACGGATGTGAAGGTTAATCTCAAACCTAATTTCCCTACTACCCTTATAAAATTTAGTTCAATATGTGCAAAAATGTTGGGACTTTTTCATCCTAAATGTCGGACCTAACGTAAAGTAAGAGGACAAGAATGCAGGTGCAGCATGGCACCTTGGTAAAGCTCTCTTTTATACCCAGAGCAAGCGAACAAGAAGACTAATTAGGAGCTTGGGTGGATACTCCTCTTTGCTAATGTCTAGCTGCCTCCCATTCCATTATTCCCTTAATAGAAGTTAGTTTAGCAAACTAGAGCACAAATCCCTTAACAAATTGCAACCATGATATATGATTCGCAACCATGTCGATGATAAAAACATGTTTTTCGATCAAATTGGAAGTCATAACATATATTTGCTACCTAATATTCTCTTCCTGCAAGATCATTAATTGAGTAGGGGGAGCCTTTAACAAAAGTTATATTTATCATTTAAAGCATCACTCAATTGGCAACTGCTCACACAGCATGTCTGATGCTAATATGGAGCCCTGTTAAGCTATAGCCCTGATGCAATCGGCGAACAAATATTTATAAATAAACAAATTCATGATTTATCTGCCTTTGATCTACTCCAAATGTGAAAATAAACATGCATTTCCACTTCATTTTAAAACAGTAGGAGGAAAAGATACAATATAATCATTAGAGGCACAAATAACTCAGCAAATAAAGTTTTTTTCCTTATTACAACAAAATATTGTCACATTACATCGAGTTATGATCAACTCGAGAGAACTCACAGTACTCTTATTTGCTATTATTTTTCATATGTTAATTTTTAGGGAACAATTTATCAAACTATGTCACAGCACAGAGAACAAAATCAATTCAAGAGAACTCTTGATAAGCAGATATTTCACGACAAAATTGTCTGATCTATGTGATAACGGTGGGAGCAGACCTGCCTGTAAATTCTTGCATCTTGGAAAGCTTAAGTGCCACATCCACCTGTTGGTGACAAGCATAAAGCCATGCCAAAAGGAAAATTTAGAAAAACCACAAGGAAATTCTAATTTAAAGGGATAAGCACCAAGGTGAAGGCTACTTACAAGTGGAGCAAGTGCTTCTTGTGAATTCCTCTGCGTCTTTGAAGAGTCCTTCTCATACTGCTCAATGTATAGTCGAATAGTTGCTCCTTCTGAGCCGGTTCCAGAGAGGCGGAAAACCTAGAATTACAATGATGAAATGTTTTCAGCTAAGGCTACAATCCAAATACATATGAAGAAGTTAAGAGTACTCATGATAAAATAGTAGTCAGAGTGCTAGAATTACAGTGATAATGTTTCCATGCGACAATGCATGCCTACATGCGTATCAATTCATGAGTTTTGAGGTTGTCTACTCATTACAAAATGCTATTCAAATCCAAAATAAATGGATCAGTGCCATCATTAATTATACAAGAAAATCTTAAAAATCAAGGAAAACTGACTAATAAGTAGTAACTGAAAGCAATAAGAATAATTGGCTACCAATCGTGATCCATCCTCAAAGAGATAACGGATGCCCTGGTGCTTCGAGATCGAACCATCAACAGGATCCTTGTATTCAAATTCATCAGCTTGGACAACATTTGAGACATCTGTTCTTATTTCTTTTACAATCCTACACAAAGCAAGCAGCACATTCATCATGTTAAAACCATCACCACAATAAGTCACATAACTGTAGAAGACAGCTTGAAACCTGCTTATGAAAATTATTGTCACAGGGTGAGTCCAGAGTTTAACAATATATTAATGGCCTTATAGTGAAAGTTGATTTTTGCACCACATTTGCTGTTCAAATTTTAATCTAGCATGTAGATACTCATACAAAAACATTTTAGTAAAAAGAAAGCATGGAAACATGAGCAAAGAAGGGCTTGAAAGCAGATGCTAAACTCCAGAGACTAAAAAAGGAAAACAATAAATTCAGCCTGAAAATTTCTTGCAGTAACATACTTGTTAACATCTGAAAGAGATGACTGCAGATTGACCAAGTATGCCATAAGTTCCTTCGCTGCAGCTGCATCAACATTCTTTAAAAGAAAAGAAACAGTTGATCATTAAACAATTTTTGCAGTATGTTAATCAAGGATGAAAGTTTCATTGCTGATAGAATGCCAGCCTGGCAGTGACACGGTAAATAGGGTGCCATGCCAGGCTTGTCACACCTGGAAAGTACTGGCATGAAGCCAGCGCTGTGCCACAGTATGTTCTGCCCTGTGTCAAGCAGCATGGTGGCACTTAAATCCTGTATGATAAATGTGAATAGATGTTTTTCCAGAATTATACCTCATAGTCATATCGTGTATAATAATGACGACCGTAAGTGGCCCAGTGCTGGACAACAATGTCTTCCACAGTAACCAGCTTTTCACCATTAAAGTTGTTCTTGTTTTTGTAAGCAAGAATAGAAAGCCAAGCCAAGACTGCCCAGATTCCATCCTTTTCTCGAATATGATCTGAACCTGTTATGGCAACCAAAATATGTGAGCCCATTTTTGAACTTATCACAAACAATATGTTATCTAGATCAGTGAAAAATGTGAGAGAATTCAATAAACAAAAAACAAGAAAGAAGCAATTATTCTGGGCCACAAAATCTAAATAAATATCTATATACTGTGCTAGTCACCCTAAAAACAGCTATTATGTTCCAGACTGTGTTCCATATGTTACCATGCCAAGTAGTAGCACAGAATACAAACCCAATTTAATGAGGCTTGATATTATACTTATCCTGATATTTTGTTCTTCTTTAAGAGTAGGCTGTATGTGATCCCATGAAACTTAAGGTGGCAAATTTGAGTCATTGCTCAACCTGGTTTCCTCTTCTTTCCATTGAACCAAATGTTAGCAATAAAACTTCAACTTGCTTGTCAAAACAAAGAAACGAACTCATTTTTTTTATTTCTCAAATAAAATCACTAGGAAAACAAAGTAATATCTAAATGTGAACAGGGCACCAAACTGTTAGTGTTTTCAGACAATCACCAGAGTATCAAATGTATCACATGCTCAGGCCAACATCAAAACATACATTTTCCTTATTAGTAGATAACCCTAGCTGTTTAAGTGTGTACAAATCCTAGCTGTTTAAGTGTTTACAGATAACCATGGATTAATTGGACTTGGATCTGGATGACCGTTTCTATGTCTGTGCTAGTTAATGGAATCCATATTTAACCGAAACATGGACAAGGTGATCCAGAATCAACATTTTACTTGTCTTATGTCAAGACATGCTGTGAAGAATACTAAATGATGGAGAAAATAAGTGGCTAGAGACAGTGTAGTTTAGTGCAACAAGAACTAATCATTGATGCTGTACAAATGATTTTTTTTCCTTCAGAGGTTGAAGAATGCAAAAAAGTGAACAATATTCAAGTTTAGGAGTTTGTTGTACAGAATGTGAATAAAAATAAATCCGGTATTATCATATTGCTGAAGGGTTCTTTTGTGTCCCTGAACTTACATGACAGATTTCAGAATCAAATTAAGAAAGTTCTGGGTTTTGACAAAATTATTGGTAGGTTGAAATATTGGAATGTTTCAGTTGGAAAGGGACTGTTGGTTGCAAAAGACTGTAATAATCAGGTTGATAGTAGAGTCTCGAGTTGGGAGGCAAGACTTTCTACCAAAGCTGGTGAGAGAGCTCCTATTCAACCTGTGTTACAAGCTATGCCAATTCTTATGACTTCTGCTGCATATATGCCAAAGAAGATAGTTTATGAATCACAATAGGTAATATGACATTTTATTCAGTGGATCAGATGATAGCTACAAAATGCCTTTATCTTTTTGGAGTAGAATTTCAAGCACTAGTGTCAAAAGATTGGAGAGCATGCTGGTGGAATTAAGTGAAAAATAGGTGCAAGTCATTGCATAACAAGAAGAGTTTATGGTTAAGGATTCTTGGGGGAAAGGAAACTCTGAAATCATCTGCTTCCTAGTAGTGACCCTGATAAGAGATTTTTTTTGGCTTCGAAAAATGGTGTATGATGCTTAATTGTCACATGGACACAAACATAAGAATTGGAATCAGATACGTCTCCAGGTCTCTGATTAAACATGAGGGCAAACAAACAGTGAGGAGATACAGGGCTGCATAGGAAGAATAGTTTTAACTACATAATATATTTAACTATTGTGTAAAAGGAATTAAAAGATATTACTTGTTAGGAATTTCTGCATATAGCACCCTGCATTAACACATATTGGCAAAAAACACCCTCCATTGTTGATATTTACAAAATGAACCAGGAAAACCCATAATAATTCAAATAAAACACCCTCTCAATTAGCTCCAAATTTAATTGTTTACCATATTTCAAGTTACTATGAGTCTATGAGTATAAAAGTCAATTTTTCTCCTTCCCATGCTCATGTAGATTAACTCTCTCTCTCTCTCTCTTACTTATGTAAAACTTAAGCCCGATATTGAATCATGAGAAAAAGAGTGATTTCTTCTATATTTCGTGTGGGCAATCAATCCCATATAAATATACAAAAGGATGATCTTCTTAAGAGATCAAATCTAGTATAAATTTCATGAAATAAGGGATAAGATCAAATCCTATGTAAATCCCATGAAATAAGGGATAAGATCAAATCCCGTATAAATCCCATGAAATAAGGGATAAAATCAAATCCTATGTAAATCCCAAAAAATCTGATTACAGTGAATAAGGAAAGAGAGGAAAAATAAAAAATTATACAAATATCCTACAATTAGATGAGAGATTTTAGGAAATTCCCAACACTCCCCCTCAAGGTGGTGAGTGGATATCTTCCATTTCCAACTTGCTAATAATTTTTTGAAATCTCGTTGTAGGTAGGCCCTTCATTAGAACATCAACTCACTGATTCTCTGATGGCATATATGAGATACTAATCAACCCACTGTCCAACTTCTCCTTTATAAAGTGTCTGTCTATCTTAACGTGCTTGATCCGATCATGCTGAATCGGATTATACGCAATATTAATGACAGACTTGTCATAGTATAGCTTCATCGTTCCCTCTCTCTTGATCTTTAAGTCATCCAGGGTTATTTTAATCCACAGTAGTTCACAAATTCCCTGAGCCATGGCTCTGAACTCAGCCTCAACACTAGATCTTGCTACCACATTCTATTTTTTACTCCTCCAAGTAACCAAATTACCTTCTAAGAATGTGCAGTGTCTAGATGTTGACCTTCTATCAACTTGTGATCCAGCATAATCAGCATCAGTATAGGACTCAAGAGTAAGCTCTCCTCTTTTCTAGAACAAAATTCCCTTATCTAGTGTAGCTTTAAAATAGTGGAGGATTCTGTAAATTGCTTGCAAGTATTCTTTTGGGTCATGCATAAATTGACTAACTACACTCACAGAGTAGGCTATGTCTGGTCTTGTATGCGAGAGATAAATTAATTTTTCTACAAGTCTCTGATATCTTCCCTTATCAACTGAGCTACCCTCTTCAATTCTTCCTATCCTGTGATTAGAATCAATAGGCGTACTTGCTGCTTTGCTGCAAAGATTTCTAGTTTCTTTAAGAAAGTCTAGTACATATGTCCATTGAGAGACAAATATATCCTTCTTTGAGTAAGCCACTTCAATGCCTAGGAAGTACTTCAGTTTTTTGAGCTCTTTGATCTCAAATTCTTGAGCCAATCTTTTTCTAAAAGATTCTCTTTCAGCTACATCATTTTCTGTTACAATAATATCATCCACATACACTAATAAGGCTGTAACTTCACCTTTATCTGAGCATTTTATAAATAATGTGTGGTCTCCCTGGCTTTGTTTGTATCCCATTCTCCGCATTGCCTTAGTAAACCTCTCAAACCATGCTCTAGGAGATTATTTTAGGCCGTACAAAGTCTTTTTCAAACGGCAAATTTTATCAGCTCCAAAATCTTCATCAAATCTGAGGGTGGCTCCATAAAGACCTCTTCTTTCAAATCTCCATATAGAACTGCATTCTTCACATCAAATTGTTGAAAATTCCAATCAAACATAGCAGCAAGAGATAATAGAATTCTTACAGTATTCATCTTTGCTATTGGTGCAAAAATTTTTTGACAGTCTACCCTATAGGTTTGTGTATACCCCTTTGCAACTAATCTTGCCTTGTATCTCTCAAAAGACCCATCTGCTTTGTATTTTAAAGTGTAAACCCATTTGCATCCAACTGGTTGTTTCCCTTTTGGCCTAGTCACAACCTCCTAAGTCTTATTCTTCTCTAGTGCAGTCATTTTCTCTTTCATGGCTTGTACCCAATTCTTATCTTTTAATGCCTCTTATATGGTTTTAGGGATATCAATTGAGTCTAGGGTAGTGAGGAAACTTCTATGTTATGGAGAAAGGCGATGAAGGGAGACAAACTATGAAATTGGATAGAGTGGATGTTGAGTGCACTTTCTGATGGCCTTTCTTAAGACAATTGGGAGATCTAGGTCTTGAGAAGTAGACTTTTCAGGAACAGATTCATTAAGAATAGAATTAGTGAGAGAAATTGGTTTACCTAGCTCTTGTTCATCCAGATTGAAGTCTTGAGTCTGCATTGATTCGAAAATCACCTTTTTTCTCCTTGAATACTGCAGTAATTCAGATTGCTTTTATTGTTGATTTTCAGTGTCTCGTCCTGGCTCATATGAGGATGGTTCATGTGGAGGAGGCATGAACTGTAGACTTCTGAGATTATCAAGGACAACCCATTCCGAATCTTCCTTAGGCTTCTGACCCTGAAGAGAGAAGAATGAGGTTTGAAAAAATAAAATTGATTCTCATTAAAGGTGACATCCATGGAGATAAATATTTTTTAGGTAGGAAAATGATAACACTTATACCCTTTTTGTGTATTCGAATAGCCCACGAAAATACATTTAGATCTCTAGGATCAAACTTTCCCTAGTGTTGTTTATGAATATGGATATATGAGACACACCCAAAGATGCGAAGAAGATTACTTGGGTAATGAAGCTCAAAATGAAAGATAGACAATAGGTGAATGGGAGATTGATTGCTAAAGACATGTGAAGGGACTCTATTAATCAGGAAAGTTACTGTAAGGACAGCCTCTCCCCAAAAAAATTTCGGGATATTAGAATGAAAAAGAAGGGCACAAGTGACAATTAGTAGATGTCGGTTTTTTCTCTCTATTATCCCATTTTGTTGAGGTGTGTCAACACAAGAGGATTCATGAATGATTCTTTCTTTGTGAAAGAAGGAAGCAACAGTCAAATTAAAATAATCTTGAGCATTATCAAAACGAATCCTTTGTATGGATATCCCAAATTGTGTCTTTATCATTTGATAGAAAGATGAAATTATATAACTGATCTCAGATTTTTCTTTCATAAGATATATCCATGTGGTCCTAGTATAGTCATCAATGAATGACACAAACCACTTTGCCCAAGTATGAGTAGGCATTCTAGATGGATCCCAAATATTTGTATGTATGAGAGAAAAAGTTTGGAAGATTTATTAATACTCAAAGGGAATGACACACAATGACAATGAAAGTTTTGAACATCCACATTATTGAACAATAAAGAAAACATATTTTTCAGCAAAAAGATAGATGGCTAAGATGAAGATGCTGGATCTAGATTTCAGATTCATTGGAAGAGAAAAGATGAGCAGAATTGGACGATGTGCAAGAGAGCATGAACCAATTTGTAGGAGTGGAAGAACTACTAGCAGCATCAAGGTAGCAAAGGCCATTCCGTTCCTTAGCAGATCCAATCGTCCTCCCTATGACTTTGTCCTAAAAGATGCAATAGGTATCAAAAAATATGATATAACAATTTAAATCTTTGGTAAGCTGATGAATGGAGATTAGAGTAATGGATAATTTTGAAACATGTAACACAATTTCTAAATGAAAGGAAGGGGCTAAGGAATTTGGCCTTGGCCAGCTATGGTAAGAGGGAAACCATCAGCCACAATAATTGTTTGATTTTCGGGGCGTGGTTTGTAGGTCTCAAATCGAGATAAGCTATGGGTCATATGATCTGTTGCTCCCGAATCAAGTACCCAAGAAAAAGAACGAAGCAATGTATCGGCATTAAGAGAATTAGAAATAAGGCACTTACCATATTGAGTCAATGAACATAAACTAGAGGAAGTAGATAAAGAGCAGGGTTTGCCATACCGGGCCGAACCACCCGGTACGGGGTGTACCGAGCCGGACCAGTCCCTTACTGGTCCGGTTCGGGCCTGTTTTTCGGAAAACGACCCCGAACCGCACCGAACCGCCGGTTCGGGCCCATACCGCCCGGAACCGGGTGGTATAGCTCGGTTCGCCATCGGTTCGGGGTGAACCGAACCGTACCGCCCAGGGGACCATTTCACATGGGCGAGAGGGGAAGGTGGGGGCCTTTTCATGTGGTTGGGGGGAGGGAGGGGGGAGAGAAAGAGGCATGGCCCACTTCACATGGGGGGAGGGCTTGGTGCTTTAATAAGCACCAGACCTTCGGTGTTCTTTGAGAGTTCTCAGAGAACACCCATGACCGTGGGCAACTTAATCGTTGAGACCTCCAAAAAATTAAAAAAGAAAGCAAAATTTTGTGAAATTGGAGTGATTTGAGAAGAGGCTGATCTTTGACCGGAGGTAAGATAATCTGTTATTTTGTTAGTAAATATTTTTTTTTATTTTTGTTGCTAGAAATAGGATAAAAATGAGGTAAAATAAAAATAGAAGAAAATCATGCCAAAATCTTATGATTTTAGTATGATTTAATTATATGTGATAGATCTTTGGAAGATCTACACGATGACACCAAAATTATTAATTTTCGTTAATTATATATTTTTTAAATATTTTTAAATATTTATTTATTTAAAAATTAAAAAAAATTAAATTTTAGGAAAAAAATTAGAGTTTGGAAATCATGTTTAGAATGATTCAAGCTACTTAAATCTAATTTCATTTTTTTTTCAAATATTTGAAATTAAAAAATTATTTTTTATTATTTAAATTAAAAAATTTAATTATAACATAAAAAATATATAAAAATAGTGTTATATTTTATTTAATTTAAAAATATTATTTGAAGTATATAGCATATTTATTTTGAATTTATAGATTTTAAAATAATTATTAAAATTATTTTAAAATTATATATAATTATTTTAATTATCATCAAACTATCGTGTTTTATTATACTTGCATATATTTTAATTATATATATATACTGCGGACGATCTTGCACGTGGAGTAGGATCCATGGATGTATCTGGATCATCCTCGCATTATGGATCTTATTATCCACAGCCACCTTATGATCCATATACATATGGTGCATCCGAGGCATCATCTTCTAGTGGTTACTATCCTATGCAGCCTGGAGCATCTTACGGATCAGATTTTGCTACTGACATATGTAGATGAGCTCCTCCATAACCGTACCATCATCTCAAGGATACTTCTCAGAGTCAGAATTTTAGCGAGAGGTCTGAGATGTCTTACAATCCAGAGAGGATGCCTTATGGGATGATGAATATTCGAGAGTACGGTGCAGCTTGGCTAGAGGGTTGGATTGATATCCCTTCAGACTATGTTGATGATCCAGACATTTACGAGCATCACAAACACTCGATAAAAAATTAAATGCAGAGTACATCTTAAGGTTCGTATATCAGTTATTGCGCTTTGTACTTAAATATTTAGATACATTTTAATACGTATTTTATATATTTTTTCTTTAGTTTTAAGATGACATAGTTGAAATATAATGTAAATAAATATATGTTTGAAATTTTGGATCAAGAGTCTTTGTACCGCAACCTAACTCCAAATTGAACCCAAATATGTCAATAATATGTAATATAATGCCATATTGAGGTTGTATTTATCAATTATTAACTTCAAAAATCCAAAAAAAAAATTAAAAATCGAAAAAAATATTGTGTACCGGTACCGAACCGGTATGCTTAGGCGTATCGTGTGTCGGTACGGTATGGTACCGGTACCATACCGTACCGGTCCAGCACCGGCACGCCGTCCGGTACCGGTACAGCGAACCTTGATAAGAGTTTAGAAAACCTCATAATTCCTCAACCTGCTCTTTGTTGAATTCTCGAAATTCAGCCCCTTCAGATTTTTTAGATATAGGTCCTTTGTTGTTGGTGAAATTAGCTTGATTCCGCTGTTACCCTTTGAATCCCCCAATTCTACTTTGCCATGAAGTTTAAAACAATTATCCCTTATGTAGCGAGACTTCTTACAGTAAGTACACCAAAGACCATCACGATTGGACTGCTTGGAAGGATTGTCTGAAGCACAATCATCCGATTTTGCTCCAAAAATATTTAGCTTGGGACCACCATCCGAATTCTTGATGGATACCAAGGCGAATTCTTCTGAAGAGGAGGGATTCGAGCATTACACTTCGACGGCTTTCCTTAGCCCAGATGATAGAGAAAACCTCCTTTAATTGTAGAAGTCGCTTCCTTCTTAGAATCTGAACACAAACTTGATCATATTTGACATTCAGTCCTGCAAGAAACTCGAAGAGACGATCTCGTTCCACAAGACTTAGAAGGGTATTACTATCTTCATGGCAAGACATCTTGATGGCTTGATAGTGATCTAACTCAAGCCACAAGCCATTTATAAGATTATAATATTCAGTGACAAAAAGAGAACCTTGTTTGGTGTGGGAGATTTTGTTTTTGAGTTCATAAATGACGGCTGTGTCTTAGACTTTGGAATATGTCTGTCGAACAGTGTCCCATATTTCTTTAGCAAACGAGAGAAACATGCATTGAGTTCGGGTTGCATTGAGCTCCAGAGCCATGACATGATCATCGAATCAGCTTCATCCCATGTAAAAAATCTTGGATCTGAGGGACTCAGACCAGGAGCAATTAAATGATTCAGCTTACCACATCCCTTGAGAAATATTTTCACCAACTGTGACCATTGAAGATAATTCTTCCTATCAAGATGATAGGAAGGGTCCATGGCCTACAGTTTACTATTTAAAATGGATTGAGTTATCCCAAAGATGGGTCCAGAAGGGCTGGACGTCGTGGTCTTGGAAGCTTTAAACATGTTGACTAGGAGAAGGGATCAAATAACAGCAATAACAGAAAGACTGACTAACAATGGGAGTGTAGTCAGATTCGGCTAACAAAGAAAAACTGCGAGCAACGAGGACTTCTGCAATAAAGACAGACAAGGCCGATGGTAATGGGACCAACAGTGATGAAGGCTGTGGACTTTAGTGATAAAGACATATAGAAAAGAAGCAGTGGCAGAAAAAATAGGCCCTATGGAAAGGGCTCTGATACCATAAGAAAAAGAGTGATTTTCTTCTATATTTCATGTAGACAATCAATCCCATATAAATATACAAAAGGATGATCTTCTTAAGAAATCAAATCTGATATAAATTCCATGAAATAAGGGATAAAATCAAATCTCATGTAAATCCCATGAAATATGTGATAAGATTAAATCCTATGTAAATCCCATGAAATAAGATATAAGATCAAAATCCGTATAAATCCCATGAAATAAGGGATAAGATCAAATCCTGTGTAAATCCCAAAAAATCTGATTACAGTGAATAAGGAAAGAGAGGAAAAATAAGGAACTATACAAATATCCTACAATTAGATGAGAGATTTTAGGAATTTCCCAACAAATCATATGAAATGGTAAGGCTTACATGGAGTTATAGGTATGGTTGATGAGTCTTTTGCCACCAAATTCTTTCATTTCCTATTGCTAAGACTTAGAGAAAACTGAAATTATGGATAATTAGACTAGATGTAAGGGAATTGGTATAGATTGAAGAGGAAATAGGGAGAAAAAGGAGAGAACTCCATTTTGATACCTTTAGGTAAGAGTTCTCCATTTTTCTTAGAAGTCTAACCTAAGAGAGAAATAAGGATGCTAAAGGGGAGACAAATGGTGAAAATGAAGATTGCAAATACGTCCTTTAAAGGAATGGGGGTATATTTAGCTGGAGAAAACTTGAACAGAGGGCTATAGATTAGAATTCTAGAGATTTCCTAGTATCCTAGGATTTAAAAGGTGCCAAGTGTCATGTTTTGATTGGGTTCAAGAAGTTGCCATGTATCATGGGCCATGTATTGATCCAATGGATTTGTTCAAAAGTAAGGGGTCCAGCTGGACTGGTGAGTTTCAAAATGTCGTCACAATGGTGAGTGCACCAAAAAGCTAAGTAATCTGATCAATTAGCCCACTTTAGCCACAAAATGAACAGCCCAGACAACTCCAACTTTAAGGGATCAACTGGGGGTCCAGGAGAGTAAGCTGACCAAATTTATGCCATGTTTGACTTTGTTTGACCAGAAGTTAAAGCTGATGAAGCTGGGTCCAGGATAAGGTTCTAAAAGGCTGAACTTGGTCATAGAAAGTTAGAAGTGATAGGAATTTACTATTGAATCATGCACCTAGGAGCAGACATGATTGATGAGACCTAGAATTGAGAGGTAGCAACGTGAATTTCATGGAGAATAGGGATTTGGTCAAGGTTGAAGGGACGATTTTAAGGCTTAGCTGTGATATGATGTGACCTTTTGGGCAAAGGGACTTGTCAAGGGTTGCTTGAGGGTGTCTACAATATTGCTTGCTACTCGAATCGTCTAGGGTTGCTAGGGGTGTCTACTTTTGCTACTTGAATCAGTTATTAATATGCATTATCTGTAGGTTAGAATGAGTTTCATAAAATGATTGGTTCTGTCAAGTATATGTTGCATAGTACATAATCACTGCAACTCAAGGTTTGGCGATGATGACATGCTAGCTTCTATGTTGACCGTAGGCATGGCATGCTATTCTAGGAAGGCAACCGAGATGACCAAATGATGATAATAATTGCTTTGAGTCACTGTCGTATTGAATGTTAAGGCAGTCTCAGTTATATGCTACAGAACAAGATGGAAGCTATTTCAAGCTAGTGCGATATTGCACAGTTTATTAATTTCTATAATTTAGATTTTTGTTATTACTTATTTTTGGGGGACCTATGGATCAACTCAATCTCATGTTCTTTCAACAATAATCACTCTTGATGATGGCCTATCCTTTATAACATCTATCCCGATGAGATGGTCATATTTTAATATTTTTACCTACATCATGTTTAAGTTAAGCTTAGTACTAAGTTGTTTCCATAATGTCGAATGTGTTATTGCCCAATAGTTATAAGAAGTAGTTGAAATTACTTCAATTTATCCCTCCAACCAAGAAAAATTAGAGCCTAACCTTCAATAGCAATCAAATAGACTATCACCTCATCATAGGATAAGTTACATCTTGGAGGGATAGTGAGGAATTGGGGTACCTATCCTCTTATTTAAATTATGCAACCAAATATAACCTAAAAAGAACAAAAGCTCACTTTTAACATTATGAAAGTGGATCGATCCCACTGTTGGAGACTTGGAGGCCCTAATTTCTAGAAGCTAAAAAAACCAGCTTAGTGCATAAGACTCCCACCACTACTGTTTCTAGGGAGCGTCAAATGTATGCAACCTTATCTCCAAATGCAGAGAGGCTGCTTTCATGTTTCAAAATCATGACACCCAAGTCACAAGGGAGCAACTTACCATTGCACCAAGGCTCACCATTTTGCTAATTTCTAGAATTGCAACCAAATAAAAAGAAATGACATGTATCCAAGTGCATGATGTCTATCCAATTCAAATACACATCCCATATGGATTCTAGAAGATAGACATGAGCGTCCAAAAATATAGGATCAAGCTTTACCATACTTAAATAGTTAATTTAAAATGCCAGCAAGAAATGATTAAAGTGTAAGTTTGGTTCATGATTATCAAACAACCTTGCTTGATGAGAGGATTGAGAGATGAGTTGGACTTGAAAGTCATGACAAGTAAGAAGCAATATGATGTGGAAAAGCTTCATTGGATTTTTCACATAGATATGATAAAATGGATATTGCTTGTTCCAATTCCAAAAAATAAGAGGATGATATGTCGTTGGATGCATGGTCACTAAAATAGCATCAATTAGATTGCTTATTATAAAATTCTTAGAGAGGATCAATTCTCCAGAGAAAATAGAGGATGAGGATCAAAAAAAGTTACCAAAACTTCCTTCTTGGCCAGAATTAGTCTTCCTATGGAAGATGTGGCAAGATAAAATAACTAAGGATGTGCATTTGGAAGGTATTTGCTGTATAAGT
The DNA here is from genome assembly GCF_000442705.2 of Elaeis guineensis. Classification (NCBI taxonomy): domain Eukaryota; kingdom Viridiplantae; phylum Streptophyta; class Magnoliopsida; order Arecales; family Arecaceae; genus Elaeis; species Elaeis guineensis. The sequence continues at coordinate 74,897,234 of NC_025995.2, read as the reverse complement.
TTTGTGAGCTCAGGTGTGGTGCTACCAAGCCTTGGGAACACATAAGAAGAGACCAAGGGAAGAAGGGAGCAAGCCAGCGGAAGCATCAGCCAGGATAGGAGCTGCATCAGCAACTTAGTCAACTCACTCTGAGACTGGGTCGACTAAGTTCAAGGTGAGTCGACCCAGTCCAGAGGTGGATCGACTATGTCTCAGGTGAAGGGCCAGACAGAAATGGAGTTTCAGTATTTCAGGCTAGCACGCTTTTTGAGTCGATTAAGTCATCAGTGAGTCAACTTAGCAACAGGTGAGTCGACTCATTCCGAACTTCAGTTTTTGGATGACTGAGACTGAGCCGACAAAGTTGGATGTTAGTCGACTCAGTGACTGAAGTTAGTCGACTCAGCTAGGACTGAGTCGACTAAATATCGTGGGTTCAGAACTGTACGTGGGTATGTTTGGGTTGGGAGTTTTCTTTAAACTTGGGGCTTGATCCTATTGTATAGATACATATCCATGTAATTAGGTCAAGATTTTGTATGCTGAATACAGATTGAAAGAAGCTCTTTCTCCCAAAAACTCTTTCGTTCTCTTTTCTCTCTTACGATTCTCGATCTACAAATTCCTAGCCTCCGCATCTAGGCGATGTCCCTTTTGGTTGCTGGTTAATCACCAAATTCCCACGCACAGTCTAGTGCGAATCCCAACATTTGGTATCAGAGCTTGGTTGAGTGGAGGAGAAAAGGAAGGCGCCTAAGGTTCCTGTATCCAGGATCTGCTATACCAGATTTTTACCCTAAATCTTCTTGTCTTCTTTGTGGTTATCTCCTGATTAAGGTGGAAAGGTGCTATACAGAGGAGAGGTGATAAAGAAGGTTGGAAGGAAGATCCGGGGCATATAGATCTTCTTGAAAGAGTTCTGTGTGTTGGTGTGTGATTGCAGAAGGGTGTTAGGATGTGATCGTATTTGATTATGGTGATGGCATCAAGCGGTTCAAGATAGATTTTGAGAAGTTCAATGGCAAGGAGAACTTTACCTTGTGGCAACAAAGGATAAAGAACTTGTTGGTTCAGCAGAGGATCTACAAGATCTTGGTTAGGAAAAGATCGAAAAGGATCAGTGCTGAGGATTGAAAAGAGTTAGAGGAGATTGCCTTCAGTACAATCAGCATATACTTGGCCAATCAGGTGTTGCCCGAGGTGTGTACAGAGACTACTGCGAAAGACCTTTGGACGAGACTGAAGAATACCTATATGGAAAAGAACATGATTAATAAGCTGTGGCTGAAGAAGCAACTTTACAATCTGAGGATACCCGAAGGAGATCTTGTTGCTCTTATCCAGAAGTTCAATCAGGTCTGTTCTGAGGCGATGAGCTTGGATGTGAAGATAAAAGAGGAAGATAGGGCATTGTTGCTGCTGTGTTCTCTCTCGGATTCGTATGACGGTCTCATAACAACTCTAGTTTATGGGAAGGAGATCTTAACTATGAAGAAGTTGTTAGTGTGCTCAGATCTAATGAGCAAAGGGAGAAGATTTGCAAAGGAGATCCTAATTCTGAGGTCTTGGCTGTGAATGAAAGATAGGGATCGGATTTTTCATACCAGATCGAACCGACCGGTACATCCCATATCATACTGGATCGGCAAGGAACTGGCATGGTTCGATCGATAAATTCGGTACACCGACGGTACCAGAGAAAAACAGAGGAAAAGTGAAAAAGAGAGAGAGGAGAGGGAGGGAGGCAAGAGACATCAGAGGCCAGCGATGGCCCGTTGCAACCACCGGAGGGCTTCCGAGCCCTGTATCGCCCGATAGGACTTTCAAGAGTGAGAAAGAGAGAGAAAGTGCTTGGGGGGCGACCTACCAGACGGATGCCGCCTCCATTGCAAGGCCCTCGATGGCCGGCGAGCCCACGCCGATGGGCTTGAGGGTGATCGAGCAGGAGGAGGGCCTCCGCAGCTCCGTCAGTCCGCCTCCTTCGAAACAAAATCAGGCCCATGGGATTTTTTTTTTGATTTAAAGATGTGAAGTCGGTAATCCACTTGCTGACTTCATAATTTTTTTTTAAAAACAATAATGTAGTTGGCAAGTGATTGCTAACTTCACCTGTTCATGGATTTTTTAAAAAAACCCATGAAATAGGGGCCGATGCCCTTATTTCACGCCTGCGGCACCGTCCATGCAGACTGCATCATTGGATGGCCACAGCAGCCAGCTACAGCCCCACCCCCTCCTTCCCCTCCCTTCTTTTCTTTCTTCCTCCCTCTCTCACTATCTCTCTATTTCTTTCTTTTTCTTCTCCCGGTTCGGCTCCCATTTTCTTCATCGGTTCGTCTTGGTTTGGCACGGTATGAAACCGTACCGAACCATACCATCGGCCTATCGATACGACCGACGGTACCGATTTAGCAATCTTGGATAGGAAAGATCAAAGGAGAGATTAGGAGTAAATCCAAGGGCAGGTCAAAATCTCGGGATCAGAAGAAGACCTTAAGTGTTACAAGTGTCATCAGTCTGGACATCTGAGGAAAAATTATCCTTTTTTGAAATCAGAAAAGAAAAAAGCTAGCAAGAGTGATGATACAGCTTTGGTGAGTGTGATACGACGTAGACGTTGGATCAGTGTGCTCATGCCATTATATTTCTCATCGGGAGTGGTTTGATACCTACAAGACTGATGGAGGAAGTGTCAGTCTTGGAGATGATCACCCTTGTACGATAGCTAGAGTTGGCATTATTAGGGTGAGGATGTACGATGGGATTATCTGTACTTTATTGAATTCAAGTATGTATCAGAATTAAAGAAAAATCTGATCTCTTTGACCTACTTGGAGGAGCAGGATCATGCTTTTAGTAGCCAGGCTAGGAGTGGATGCTTGAAGATTTGCAAGGAAGCATTAGTGGTGATGAGGGATAGAAGACTGAACAACAATCTTTACAGGATGGAAGGCTCAGTGGTGACTGATAGTGCAGAGATGCTAGAAGCAGCACAAGAGTTATATCAGCTGTGGTACTATCAGATGGGTCACATGAGTGACCGAGGGCTCGCGGAGTTAAGCAGAAGAGGGATGATCCCAGCTCTAAAGGAGGGCAGTGATTATGTGAGCCGTGCATCTTTGTTCCAAGTGCAGTGAAAGAATGCTGGATTCAGTGCACTCGGATGTATGAGGACCAACACCTGTTTCAGCTTGAGGTGGAGTAAGGTACTTTGTTACCTTCATAAATGACTTCTCCAAGAGAGTGTGGGTGTATCTAATCAGGAAAAAATTAGAGGTGTTTGTCCGGTTCAGAATCTGGAGAACTGAGATCGAGAAGGAGACAAGAAAATAGGTAAAGTGCCTAAGGTCGGACAATGGAGAGGAGTATACGAGCCTGGAGTTCAGGAGGTACTGTGAGGATAATGGCATCAAACACCATTACACAGTGAAAATGACCCCCTAGCAGAATGATGTCGCAGAGATGATGAACCGGACACTGACGTAGAAGGCATGGAGTTTGAGGCTGCAAATATCACTTCCAAAGTCATTTTGGGGTGATGCTATAATATTTTCTTATTTTCTTGTTAACAGGTCTCCTCATCGCAAGCTGAATGGAGATATTCCAGAAGAGGTCTATAGTGGGAAGGTGGAGCTTGGCCACCTGAAGATCTTCAGTTGCCCAACCTATGCACATGTGGAGGTGATCGAAAGGAGCAAGCTGGACCCAAAATCTCAGAGAATGACATTCATTAGGTATCCACAAGGAGTCAAAGGGTACCTACTGTAGGACTCTCAGTCACAGAAGTCGGTGATCAGTAGGGACATCATCTTTCATGAGAAGAGCATCTTGGAGAGGTCGGGAGTACAGGTGGATCTGGGGAAGTGAAGGTGGACAGTGGTGGCCTACCAGAGGCAGATGGCATGTAGTCTACATCCACTTACAGGAGTATACCTATTGAAGTGGAGTTGGATAGGAGGCATCTTACTCAGGTGGAGGACCAGCATGGAGAGCCAGCTATTCAGATGGAGGTGCAGAAGGAGCCACAGACATCAGGTGGGAGGAATGCACCAGTGGAAGTGGCACTGCACAAGCCCCAGCATACTATCAGAAGACCTATCAAATATGGGATTGATGAGGCTATCTCTTATGCTCTCATTACTGCAAATAGAGATCCAAAAAACTATGTAGAGGCCATGGAGAGTGAAGACCAGGAGTCATGGATGCAGGCCATGATGGAGATGGAATCACTGAAGAAAAATCAGATATGGTAGCTAGTGGATCTTCCAAGAGGTGCTAGATCGATTGGTATAAAGTGGGTGTTCACTAGGAAAGAAGCACCTTTAGAACAAGGTGGAGTCAGATTCAAGACAAGGCTGGTAGCAAAGGGATACTCACAAAGAGAAGGGATAAACTACACTGAGGTTTTCTCTCCTGTGATGCGCCATACTTCAATTCGGGTGTTGCTGTCTTTGGTGGCACCACAAAATATAGAGTTGGAGCAAATGGATGTAAAGACAGCTTTCCTTTGCGGGACTTTGGAGGAAAGAATCTACAACAGGCAAGTGGATGGCTTCATGGAGGTTGGACAGGAGGAGGGGTGTCTTCTCAGGAGGTCATTATATGGACTGAAGCAGTCACCTGTCAGTGGTATCATAGATTTGATAGCTTTGTACTAAGTCTGGGATTTATAAGGTGTGAACTTGACTGCTGTGTCTATGTTAAGGATGTAGAGGAGGAGGATGCCCTATACCTGCTACTATATGTAGATGATATGCTCATAGCCAGCAGAAGTATGGAGGCTGTGAAAGGGCTGAAAAGAGCATTATCAGTAGAATTTGAGATGAAGGATCTGGATCCAGCAAAGAAGATCCTTGGAATAGAGATTTGCAGGGATAGAAGCAAAGAAGTACTCCATTTATCACAAGAAAGATATGTTCAGAAGGTTCTGGAAAGGTTTGGGATGGAGAAGGCCAAATCTGTAGAGACACCATTGCCAAGCCACATATCTCTCTCCCAGCATCAAAGCCCCCAGTCAGAAGAAGAGAGAGTATATGGATAGAGTCCCTTATGCAAATGCTATAGGTAGTATTATGTATACCATGGTGTGTTGTAGACCAGATATAGCACATGTAGTGAGCTCGGTTAGTAGGTATATGGCTAATTCTAGGAAGGAGCACTGGAAGGCATTAAAGTGGATACTGAGATATCTGCAGGAGACAAAGAACTATGGTCTGGTATTTGATGGGCAGCCGGGAGGATTTGAGAAAAACTCCAGGGAGTCATATGGAGGTTCGGGTCCTCTAAAAGGGTTTGTGGATGCAAACTATGCCGGCGATCTTGATACAAGAAAATCTACTACTGGATACCTCTTCTGCATGTTTGATGGACCAGTGTCTTGGAGATCAATCCTTCAACCTATTACAGCCTTGTCTACCACAGAGGCTGAGTATATAGGTATTATAGAGGTTGAAAAGGAAGCAATTTGGCTTAGGAGGCTTGTAGCTGAGATGGGGGTGGAGCATAGCAAAGTTACACTGTATAGTGACGATCAGAGTGCTCTACAGCTGGCACAGAATCCGATCTATTATGCTAGGACAAAGTATATAGACATGCGATATCACAGGATCAAGAAGCTACTGGAGGAAGGTGAAGTGGAGCTGGTGAAGGTCCATACCAAGGAGACTAGTCAGATGCACTCACGAAGGTACTTTCTTGAGACAGCTTTCAGATGTGTGTGGCACGGATGGGTCTACAGATATAAAGCTGAGTTCACAAGGATTTAAGAGCACCAAGATGGAGATTGTGAGCTCAGATGTGGTGCTACCAAGTCTTAGGAACACATAGAAAGAGGCCAAGAAAAGAAGGGAGCAAGCCAGCGAAAGCATCAGCCAGGATAGGAGCTGCATTAGCAACTTAGTTGACTCACCCTGAGACTGGGTCGACTAAGTTCAAGGTGAGTCGACCCAGTCCAGAGGTGGGTTGACTATGTCTCACATGGAAGGCCAGACAGAAATGGAGAGTTTCAGTGTTTCAGACTGGCATACTTTTTGAGTCGACTAAGTTATCAGTGAGTCGACTCAGTGACAGATGAGTCGACTCAGTCCGGACTGAGTTGACTATGTCACAAACAAACAGAGTGCAGTTTTCGAATGACTGAGACTGAGACTGAGACTAAGCCAACTAAGTTGGATGTTAATCGACTCAGTGATGGAAGTTAGTCGACTCAATCCCAGTTGAGTCGACTGAGTGTCGTGAGTTCAGAACTATACGTGGGTTCGTTTGGGTTGAGTGTTTTCTTTGAGCTTGGGGTTTAACCCTATTGTATATATATATATACATATAATTAGATCAAGATTTTGTATGCTGAATACATGTTCAAAGAAGCTCTTTCTCACAAAAACTCTCTCATTCTCTTTTTTCTTGCGATTCTCGATCTACAAATTCTTAGCTTCCGCATCCAAGCGATCCCCCTTTTGGTTGCTGGCTGATTACCAGATTCCCATGCATGGTCTAGCACGAATCCCCACAAGTTTTATCATGTAAGATGTAAAATTTTTGAGGATGTCAAGCAGGATTTACCAAACCACCCTGAACTAGGAGGTTCAAGATGTGTCGAACCATTTCGACAGCCTACCGATATGGCTCTAGCATGAAATTTGGAACACCGACGGGAGGGAGAAAGAAAGAGAGGAAAAGAGAGAGGGAGAGGGAAGGAGAGGGAGAGGGAGGGAGACCCTCCAGAGGCTAGCTGAGGCCGCCAGAGGGCCATCGCCCCCTCTAGAGGGCTGACAAGGAGGGGGGAGGGAGAAAGAAGAGAAGGAAAAGAGAGAGCGACTGGGAGGTAAGGAGAGGGGAGAGGAAGATAGAGCCTCCAGAGGCCCGCTGAGGGATTTGGAGATCGGAGTTGGCTAATCAAAATCGGGCTGGAAGCCCTTGTTTGTTTTTTTTTGGGCATCGGGTGAAGTCGGCAACAGCATTGCGAACTTCAGTTAACTTTTTCTTATCTTGCCAATAAAAATGAAGTCGACAACAGATTTACCAACTTCACTATGAGACAGCAAAAATAAAAAATAAAAATAAAAAGCACAATCAAAATAGGGGCAATCGTCCTTGTTTCGATTGGCAAAAGACGGGGAGGATTCGGGCCTCCGTTAGCCTCCCCAGCCCTCTCCCTCTCCTTCCCTCCCTCTCCCTCCCTTCCCCCCTCTCTCCCCCCATTCATTTCCTCTCTCTCTCTCTCCCTTTGTGGCCCTCTGGTGGCCTCTGCCTGCCTCCCTGCCCTCTCCTTCTCCTTCCCTCTCTCTTCCCCCTGCTTGCTCTCTCTTTCCCCCTTCCTTTCCTCTCTCTCTTTCCCCCTACTCCCGTCATTCGAGGGCCTCCACGGTCCTCCGATGGTCATCACCAACATCTCCATCATCTCCCTCTCCCTCCGTCCCCGCCCCCGGCCCCCCCCCCCTCCATCTCTTTTTTCCTCTCTAAGGTTTGAACACTAGAAAGGAAGACACAAAGACCCCCCGTCTCTTTTTTCCTCTGTAAGGTTTGAACACTAGAAAGGAAGGAAGACACCAAAAAGTGTTGGCAACGAACATTAGATCTTATAGACAAAAATGTAAGCATTACCTTGCACATAGCTTCTACTTGTTGAAACATGTCAAATGTGAAGAATTAGGCTGTTTTTCTTGATTACAGGGAGAAAGTAGGAAAATTGTTTGGAGTATTGTACAAGTATATGAAACTTGACAACAATGAAAAGAAAAGGAAGACAATGGAAGGATTATGTTGGAAGCGTCCTAAAGTATCATCATTGGAAGATCAACAATGACACTTGCAGATGAAGTGGGAGCAGACTATACAGGGCTGGTTTCATTTGCAGAAGATGGTCCCCCTTATGTTGCAGCAGTGGGCTGAATGTGAATAACATAGTTATATTAGAGTTGATGGCTATTATGAAAGTGTCTTGGGCAAAACAAAATTACTTATGAATTGAATCTGACTCAAATGACAGCAGTAAAATTCTTGAATGAAAGATTCCACTGGTCTCTGAGGGTTAACACCTACACTGTATGATATGCACAAACTACCAGGACATGATGTTGCAGATTAGTTAGCAAACCAGGTAAGAATATAAGAGCTTATGCCACACACAGCAATATCAGTCGGTGATAATCCATATGGTGCAGAAAGCTTAAATCAATGCTGTATTAGGAATTATTGAGATTTTGCTTAGCCTGTTGGCTGAACTAGAGGGAGGCAGGGGATAATTACAGAGAACCACCAAAGTAATAAATTTATATATGACCAAGAATTTTGACGGTAGCCAAAATCGTCACGTGCTTTAGTTGGCATCAGAGAATGCCTTTCTAAATGAGCAAAGCACAAATAGTAAGTTTAGTTGAATGATGCAAGATGCAAAAGTTTAAAATAGCTAGTACCCGTCCCAAAGCTTTCTTCACCACAAATTGAACACAGTCCAGCATCCATCAAGTTCCCAAAAAATTTCCAGCCAGTGGGTACCTGGAGCACATCAAATTCTGGGTCATAGTTACGGAACCATTATTCTAACAGAATTGGTGTTTTTTTAAGCATAATATGGAATTGGTGTTTCAGTTGGCCACCAAATACCTCAAAAAACTTTAGACCTAGATTCTTTGCCACAACATCAAGGGCAGCTGATGTCGGCATGCTCCTGCAAAACGATCAATTAACCATGTTGAAAAATGCAGATATTGATTCTCCTTAAAAAATGAGTAAGTTGCAACTTATAGAAGGAATAAACACTCATATGGACTGCATGACATTGTTAATATAAATGTGTTCACAAGCAAAAAAAGCAGATACCATAATGCAAATGCTGATGCATTCAACATATTATTATCAGAAATTAACATGGAGACAAATTCTACAATAGGAACGAAATAGAAACATAAACTATCTGATTAATGTGGCAATACTGTCTCAGAACATAGTATATTTTGAGGGCCAAATAATCTAAAGATTAAAATTACAAATAGTGCAGAAGCCTCAAGTTACAAGGGCAGTAGTAATTAAGAATTCAATAGGACCAATCCAACTCAAATTCTGGAACCCAAAACTTTTTTAAAAAATCTATTTCTTAACAGGCCCTGTATCAAGCCTAACAGCATGCGAAACACCAAAAAGAAAAAGAGAACATTAAATATGATGTCCAATTACAAAATTCATCGATATGGAAATTCTTGATCCGAGCACCAGGAAGTTGCAATATCCTAGCAGAAAAAGAACTCAGCACTAAGCTGTAAGTTACAAACGCTTATCAAATCCTACAAAGTGGAAGTAGAGTCACTTAAAACTCTACTCAAATTTCGAAAGAACAAATTTGCTTTCTGACATAATCCAAACGTTACCACCAGTTGGAGGTCCCATAGATGTGCTTCATTCAAAGGATTCATTTCAACCTTATGAATCTTATTCGAAGCCTCTTTTCTCCTTTTCTATTTCGAGGATGTGAACAGCATTAAAAATAATTTTACAAAAAATTTAGAAAGTGATAAGAAAAGATTTAACTTTTTAGTTGCCAAACATTCTCCATAATCATCAGAAAAGACCTTGTAAGCAAAGACTAAGTAGCAAGGACTACAAAACCACCATACATGACTAAACTTCCTTTTAGAGGATACAACCTGAACATGCTATCTGACAAGATGCCTTTTTGTTAAACCAATTAATTTAAAATGACCCAAACAATCCTAAGAGATTTCCAGAATACGTAGCTCACCGTTAGAAAACAAACATCTATAATAGAATCCTACCATCTTAGCAAACCCCAAAAGCTAGTCGCTCTTAAGAAAAGCATAATGAACAGGCTCAAGTTTACCCCTTAACTCCTTTGGAGAAAACCACATTAGCAATCCATAAAAGCCAAGGAGAAAGAATATTAGACTTGTAAATTATTACAAATAGATCAAACCCGAAGAAGCATCTTGAAAAAGTTTCTTAACCACTAATATGCTAATATTCCTCATATGCAAAATCCAAAATGCCTCTACCCAAGATTTTAAATCCCGTGGGATGGATGTGCCTTGGTTTCTCCATAGAACGGGACATCCCAGTATCCTATCCCATCCCGACAGCAATTCCGATCGTGCATCCCGATAGATATCGTCCCCATCTCTCTCCTTCTTTCCTTTATTTTTTTCTTTTTTTCATTCTTTCCTTCTTTTCTTTCTTTTCTTCTACTTCCTTTCTTTCCTCTCCTTTTACTTTCCTTTCTTCTCCCTCTCTTTTTTCATTTTCTTTTTTCCTTTTATTTTTTGCTTTTCTTCATCTTTCCTTCCTTTGTTTCTTTCCTCTTTCTTCTTCTCTCTCCACATGAATGGATTTTGGATTCCCGAACTCATTCCGGTCCCATTTCCTCACAAGAATAAGACAAGATGGCTAGAATGCCCCCCATCCTGCTAGAACATAAAACCTTACCTCCACCTAAGACCTACATATAACTTTCTAAACGAACAAATGGTAGAACTACAATGCTACTCTATTTCAAATAATTCCTCCTAAAACTAGAGCTGAGTAAATTAGACCGAACCCGATTTTTGAACTAGCTTGTGTAGGCACTTCAATCTCAATGGGATGGGCCAAACTCAAATATCTAGGCACAAAAAGAGATCGAGCCAAACTTCGACATGATCAAAATTAAATAGATCAGGCTTGATGCATGCCCTTTTTAACTGTAGAAAGTAAATTATATGTATCATATTTTACTTTTCCAATCCTAATCTAACTGAAGAGAAAGATGAAAGGTCCATCCAAAACCTTCCCTCTCTCCCCCCCCCCTCCCTGCACCCCCGCACCCACCCCAATTTCTCCCTCTGCTTGCTTGCCCCACAGCTAGACAAAGGGCTTAGGGCAGGATTATATCCTTAGGGGAGGCTGAATGAGAAACAAACATAAGAGTGAGACGACTATACTAACATCACTATAGCTATACTATGGCCATGCTCTCAAACCAAGGATCGCTGACTCAAAACCGTATCCCATGTCAGCCGGCCGGTGGTACGAGTTGGTACGCCCCTATATCGGACCCAAATTGACACGAAAATAGGGGATGAACTAGGGAAGAAAAGAGAGAGGAGAGGGAGAGAAGGAACAGGTGGCCAGCGGAGATGCCTACGATAGCCACCAAAGGGCCGCGGCAGTCTCCCAAACTCTACGGTCCTATGCAAGAAAAATTGAGAAGAGAGAGAGGAGGGGAAGGGAGGGAAGAGGAGGAAGGGGAAGACAGCAGGAAAGCCGTCGAAGGGCCATCGGGCAGCCCAAAACCCCCCTGTGGCTGCCACGGGGTTTGAAACAAGGGCTTTATCCTATTTCATCGGACTTTTTAAAAAATCCGATACATAATGAAAGTGAAGCTGATAAATCTATTGTTGGCTTCATTGTGTATCGGATTTTTTTAAAAATCCAACAAAATAGAGAAGAAGCCCCTGTTTTGAACTCTAATGGCCCTTCGACAGCCTCCCCACCGCCTTCTCCTCTCTCCTCTCCCTCCCTTCCCCTCTCTCTATCTCTCCCTCTTCTCAATCTCTCATGGAGGACTGTGGAGTCCTGGAGTCTCGGCGACCTCGACAGGCCACCATAAGCCTTCCCCTCCCCTTCCTCCCCTCCTCTCTCTTTCTCTCTTCCTCTCTTTCCTTCTCCCTTGCTTCATTTTTATCAGCATTCTGAATCCAATGACCGAACCACACCAGTTAACTGCTAGTACAATTTGGCATGCTCTGAACCATCCGATTCGGGCCAATTCGATGAACCATGCCTCAAACCATCTTAAACAAATTTAGTTACAAATTATACTATTATCAAGATTTTGACCATGCCAGAAACAATAAATTTCCAATTAGAGATAAAATTAATATTTACAACCTTTCTTAACAAATAAATGAATAATTAATGTTGAAATTATTTGGAGTTCCTAAAGTTTTACAAGATAATATACTCTATCTAGAGTCATGCCAAAAAGAAAAAAAATTGTATTACAATCCCAAGAATTTAACAAATCTAAAGAACATTTACCCTCTAAGAAAACCTAATCTAGGAAACAGTTTTTGCCCATCCTTCGCATGCTCCATTCTTTTTCACATGATTATTAGCAAAACTTTGTGATATATGAACAATAAGATATTTTTGTAAGGAAAAATTATCTTTTTGGTGCAAGACATAGACAAAATGAACATCAGCTAATATTATATTTTTTCAAAAAACTTGAGACGTTATACATGATATTACAATATAATATGAAAATCATGTCAATAAATAACTATCTCACATTTGTACGTAATTATACCAGAGGGAAGATGAACCTTTCTAAGAGAGGATGAGAGATTGTGTGAGCAAACTAGCAATGGAGAAGAGGTGAGATGAGAAATAGAGCATGATTGGATTTGGCTCTCTAATAAAACCAATTAAGTAGCAAATATGATAAGGATGTTGGCTTCTTTATCCAACTATAGTTTAAATGGAACACGAAAATCTTAAAAGAATCCTAGCTTCTCAATAAACCTTTAGAAGAGTTGTTAAGAACTAAAGATCCAGCATCTAATTAGATTGTGCATCATAAGAAGTAGGCTTGGGTGACCATATTTGGAATTGAGAGGGGAGATTCTTGTATTATTAGAGGCCATGTTAAGAGAAGTTTAGTGTGCTTAGGGGAGTTGCAAATCACCCCACACCCCCCGACCCAACCAGGAAGCCCTTGGCTCCATTGGACTATATAGCAACATGCTAGTCCAAGCACATCCAATCTAACCCATCTCTCACCCCATTCCCCCTCCCTTTGCCAACACCATCACAAGGTGTGCCCAACCTTCTTTTTCTTTCTCAAGGAATGCTGAACCCAAGGCACAAAAGTCAAGCCAAATTGAGTCAAGCTCTGGCTTGCTTGTTGTTGCCTAGCCAAGTTTGGACTAGAAGTAACTAGGCCAAGGCTAGGCATGCCAAGCTTGAGCCGAGAAAACCAATGTTAATATTGAGATGTGGCTCGATGCAAAGGGTGCAAAAGTATACTAAAATTGCACACTTGATATAATCAAATTTATCAATCCAACCTAGATGGAATAGACTTATTAAGATGATGCCTAAGAAAACTCTAAGAAATCCCAATCTTACCAATGAAAGAAATGCATTTATACGCAAGAAACTCTATGTAATATATTTACTCCAATAATTAATTTCCAAAGATTATTGGAAATTTGTGGTAGAAAATGTCTAGAAAATTAGCAATCTATCTCCAAATCCACCTACAAAACACTGGACATCAACCCAATTAAAACAAACACTCACACTATGGATGAAGAGGATAACAAACATTTAGTCAATGGAGGTAGGTGACCCTAATTGAAGGCTAATATACAAACAAATTAAGCCTTGTTCCTTCCAATATGGTTGTATTTGAGTTATTTGAATAGGAGGTTGAGGGAAAAACGAGGAATAAAGCTTAACATGCTCCAATAAAACTAGTTGACCATTTCAGTGTATAGGGGTTCAAGAGGACAAAGTATCTAAAAGGTGCTTTCCAAATTTTCTAAAATCCCAGAAGCACCCTTCCTTTAACCTGCTTTATTTTGGTGCTAGTAAGTTTGTTACACAAAATAAACTGAATGAGTAGATTTCATTCAGGTTTAGCCCAGCCTATTCACAGCACTGGCTCTTGAATAAACTGGAAACAAAATAATTTGAATTAGAAAAATAAAAAACTTATTCAGCTTGATCTGTCAAACAATCTTTTTTGCACTATAATAAAGCAAGTTCAAGGTTTTCTTTGACATATCCAAAAAGCTGAAAATCTTATTTTTGATACTTATTCCTCTTTAATCTGGACAAAATAGTAAAATAGCCATATGTTAAGTTAATTGTTAGGTTCATCGATGGGCATTTAAGGTGTGTTAAATACTTTAAATTGATAATTAGCTATGATAAATCTATACTAAAACATAGGCATTTTACTCATAGTTTCCACATAAGCATGATATTTTCACATCTCTAATTATACATAAAGGAAAGCCCTAGACTCCAGAATGTGCATGCCGAAATCTGAAGTCTGCACATGCTTTAATTGTTTAAACAGTTGTCTCCTATAAGGTCTATCTTTAATAGGATGGGTCCCATAGCATGGAAATGTCATTATCACAATTCACAAGTATCAGAGCACAAATCTCCAGAGACTTTCTGGACTCTAGGCTAAAGCTTTTTGGTCTCTAGAGATGTATCATCAACATAATTCTGACATGCATAGCATGTGCAAGATTCTAGTTAGAAACATAATGGCGCTTTACTTTAAGTGTCCAGCTCTTGAAATTAAAAGTCCTTTGCGTGACAATTAAAAAGAAAAAAATGTCAAAGTGTCAACATTATTTTGCCAACATTAGCAGGATGCTTCACAGTGGAGTGTCCAGCCGTATTATGTCCTATTCTATCATTTGTATCCAAAAGCATTGGTAATTCTAGACACCCTAAAATGGAGCGACAAGGTGATGTAGAAAAATACCAATACCTAGGTTAGGTAGATGTACTGATAGACTACTTCGAATTTAGTTTTACTAAATCCTCCCTCATTTATGAAAATATTGGAGACATACAAATATATGCAGATAAATATGGATTATCCACTTAGAATATAGGGATATCGCATGTTTTATTGGCATGAAAAAGCAATGATCAACTATAAAGCCGTGTGCTTTCTTACTTACAATAGGATACTAGACACAAGCACTAGTTTTTTGAAGGAAAGAATTGGGAAAAAGCCCAGAACACAGACTTGTTAAACAAGCAACCCAAAGCTTGTGATTTTATGTGGGTATATCATAAGGGAAGGGTAACATTAAATACAACTATTGGTGCTAGTTTTATGCAATTATACCTTAAAGGTGCTGTATGAATAAGGCATCCATGTACAAGAACTCTTCAGTGAACTTCACTTCTCATTGTTATGATCTATAACTAGTGCTTAAGACATTAGGTTTAAGCCAATATTTTAAAAAGCAGCTGAAGTATGCTGGGTTCTAACATACTGCATAGCATATATGCAAATCTGGCCTGGTCCACCCTGCCCAACCTAATTTTGGAAGGCTTGGGTAGGTAGTTCAGATCCAACAGGCTAGGTTGGGCTCTAATTTCAAGGCTTGATGAAAATCTGGCCCAAGCTCAGGCTCCTTAAGAAATGCACTTGCTTGGCCCACTGCTAATAGTAATACAAAATATAAGATGTTTATATAACAATATTATTATTTAAAAAAATTATTAGATAACATGGAAGACAATGAATAGTTTAATCTTATTCCCTACTTCCTAAAGCCTAGTCCTGATGTAGCTGGCCAGATCCACTTGGCCTCCAATTCTGCACTCACCCCCCCCCACCCCCCCAAAAAAAAAAAAACACCTTCCTCTATTAAAACAAAATACACACCAAAAAACTGCTCCCATCATTCCTCTAGCACAATACTGGGTGTTGGACAGGTAATATTGCACATTGTCTGAGATGTTCCTCTCCCACACTACCCTTGCAACAGCAAACACCAAACCATGGTCGAGCACACCTTGCCAAGATCCAAACGAGTTTGTTGTTTGTGCCTTCCACCTATTCTATCTCTTTCCCTCTCCATCTCTTCCTCTACTCTCTCTCACCCCCTCTCCTCCTTCCCCCTCTCAGTTCAATGGCATGCTTGGGAGTTGGGATTAATAGTGTGATGAGGATCTTGGGAATGGCTAGGTCTTGAATTTATCTGAACAAGTCAGGATAAGCCTGGGCATGAGAATATACAACCCGGACAGGCTTAGGCATTGACGGTAAAGCCAGAGACTGGCTGATCTGGCTCAAGCCGGCAGATTTCATTTTGTCAGCAAGTGACGGCCCTACTTAAACCCAATCACTGGCTCTAGCACATGTCTAAGGCAGGTACATATGCAGTTGGGATTTTTGAAATAGTAAAAAAATAAGGTTCACAAAATAAAGAAATTATATGAAAAATAAGAAAAATTAAATTGAATATATACTTTCATGCTCAGAAGCCTATTTTCAGTATATCAATAACAACATTTCCCAGAGGCTATGCTTAACTTTACATACGATAAAAAGAAACCATCAATCATCAAATTAAGAGGTGTGGTGCATGCAACAACCTAGTGACTTTGCTCATATGCGATCTGCCTGGACCTCTATGGGCTCCCAATGGGGACTGGGCTGGCTGTATTTATAAAGACACTGGGCACATATGCAGGTGTACATGCAGTCAAGTGCACTGCAATTCAAAATAGTAGCCTGACATAGTCTATTTCATTCAATACTCAACATTATTCTAATACCATTTACCATTCACTTTAATCCCTACAGCATAACTATAACTTTATTCATCTTCGTCCCTTCCAATGACTTTGATACCAAGACACCATCCTAGTATGTAGGAGTTGATACACCCTTTAATCCCGATAGTACACCTATAGCTTTGTCCATCTTCCACCCTTATAATGACCTCGACGCCAAGACACCATCCAAATCTTGTAGTCTAATACATCCTTCCCCCTAACACTTAGTTTACTAGAGCTCCTCAATCCATGAATAAAAAGTGGATCTCAACCAAACAAAATAGTAGAATAGATAAAGTTACCTTGCAACACCCTTTAGTCCCGAAGCAAAATAAGGAATAGCTTCAACTGCATTGGCAGCAATGATAGCAACAGAATCTGATGGAGTCACAAAAAATCTAAGAACGCAAGAAAAATCAATAGTTACAAAAGGTATAACAGAAAAAGAAAAAGAAGCATAACTAAAAAAGAAACATAAGTAATGGTATAGGACAGATTTCATCCTTCCTTTTAACATAAAATTGATACCTTTTACCAAGGATCATGTTACGATCTGCATCACCATCAGCAGCGGCACCAAACTCTGGTGGCTCATCTTGTGGGCTTGATTTACCCAATCCCATCCTAGTAACCAATTCTTTTGCATAGGTCAAGTTAGGATCTGGATGCCCACCTCCAAAGTCCTCCTGTTTGGACAAGCCAAGGGCACACCAACCATGTAAGAACACCAGAAAGAGATTCGAACTCACCAGTGTAATAGCCTTGACAAATTGTTTACCTTTGGTATGCAATTTATTAATGAACTTTCTTTGGCACCAAGCTCTTCAACAAAAATGCGTTTGGCATAAATTCCAGCCACTCCATTAAGTGCATCATAACTGATAGCAGCAAAAAAAAGAAGGAAAACAAGGAACACATGTGAATAGGATAGTTCACAACCCATTGAGTGTACATGTATTATGTTAGCAAGGGAGATATGAATATTTGACAAACTGTGCACTAGTTACATACCAGAAAGTGAATTTTGGAGACACAAGCAGCTTCCGGATGGACTCAAAATCAAATATTGCCCTGGGAAGGAAAAGGGAGGAACAAATTAACTTTTGAAGGGAAGTGGAGCGAGTTACCATACTTTGAAGAATAAAGTATCCCCATAACTCAAATTATATTAACCAATAAAATAGAGGGAAAAAACAGAATTTGACTTTATATGCAATACTAATTTTCCTTGCAAATATTACAAAAACATGGCATAATGAATATTTCCTCCCTAAACTTCTTCTTGGTACCCATTTGTAAATTTCAGCCTATCATTACTAAATAACAGGAAAAAAGGGAAAAAATTAAAAGCTTCCAGAGATTCATCATGTAGAAATTAAATATTGCAAAGTACAAAAGGAGATCATACAGAAAAATAGAAAATTGTTGCACACCTCATTAACTTCACATAATCGTTGGTTGAATCAAAAACATCCACATCAAAGTCTCCTTCAGGCCCATTAAAGTGTGTTACACCTACAGCAGAAATGTCTACCTGCAGCAATAAAAGTTAATTCAACACCAAACTGCAAGAACTGGGATATAATGCACAAGTGGGCCCATAAAAACATATTTTCAACAGAAATCATACATCTGGTAAATCTTCTGCAATCAGGTATTCTTTTATTGTTTTTGTATTGGCATAGATCTTATCAGTAATTGTCTCAGGAGCAGGTCCACCATTCTCCATGTTGTATTTAATTCCAAAATCCTGACAAAAGAAACAAATATATCTTGTAACTAAGATGAACTGAACAGGGGAATTCAAGGCTAATCAAGCATAAGTTAAACAAACCTCAGCACAAACCATCAAATTGTAGCAAATGGAACTATTTCCGCAAGTCCAAAAGGTAAGCAATTAGATTATAGGAACCATGACAAGATGTAGCAAATGGGTCATACACACTGAGTAATTGACTAGTTACCAATTTTCCTTCCACAACTGAGCAAAACTTGTCCTTTAATGTGTTCCAAAGCATCTTTTGTTGGACAATTATGCTATTAAAGAAATGAATGCAAAGTATTCACAAAAGCACATACATGTGGTTAGGCATGGGTGGTGGGAGCACGGAGCTCTAATCTGCTTTTGCTGGATTCAAGTTATTCTATCACACCGAATGATGTTCCAAGATAAGTCTCCATGATGATAGAAGTGAAGCCCCACAGAATCAGCAACAAACTTTTCAATCAAAGTGAATGTTCTCAAGCTTTGTATGTAAGGTTAAGGTGTACAAGATGTATTTTCTCAAAAAAAGGGTGTTCAAGATGTCACGGTTTCAAACTTCTGTTCATGCAAGCCAGATCTATATACCATATTCAACACAACATCTAATAAGGGTTTCACAGGCAGGTTAATATTCTGTCCAGCATGAATATCAAATCCTACATACGCTATTACACCACTGCATCAATATTTAATGTCAGATTATCCTTAATATTAATGGTTTACTTCACCAAAATTATACAAGCCCAACTTTCCTCCTCCCCCAACATGGAATGGCTTTACCACATTAGCTAATATTTTGAAGACTAAAAGGAAAAAATATTGATAATAGTCTTACATTATCCTATCATAAATCAATAACTCTCTCAAAAATATGAGGTAAGCCATCCCCACCATAAGCTTGACACTTAAGTAATTTCCTTTGGCACAAAGAAAAGAAAATTAATAGTCACCACACCTATCATCTGCTGAACTCTCTATCCATATCAGTTCTCATTCACCAATGTCTACCAAAGCACTCATTCCTAAGGCTAGTTCCAAAACATCAAATTCAACCATCCAACCAACTCTCCATGCACATCTCACATTATGATACCGAAAATCCTTCTGTTCTGGAACTACAAACTTCCCTGATCAACAAGACGAAATCTGCTCTTTTCTTAATAGCAATCCCAACCACCAAAAAGTAACTAGATGCTATTCAATTTCAGTGAAGCACACAGAATGACTAGTAGTTCAATGTGCAAGCAAGTTACTAAGAACCAGGTGAAAAGATGAACAGTCCTACTTTGACAATTTAAATGCCTTGCAGCACCTACCAGTCCTCCAGCAAATCCCCGTACAAAGAAATGAGTCTTTCCTAATAACAGACTAGCCTTAATGAAAACTGGAACAAAATTAAATTCTGTTAGCCAAACCCTGATCCAACACACCTCAAAACCAGCCCAAGCTGTTATATAAGAAACTCTATGACCTAGATTTTGTTGAGGCAAGACGAGGCTCATCAACCACTGATAAAATTTCTTCTTGTGCTCACATCAAGACCATAAAGGAAAATCAATGACCATGACAGCAAATACCGTTCTTGTTTGAAAATATCAACATGAATGATATACCAATTTGCCATATTATAGACTGAAGTTTCAGTATAATTCCCAATACCTTGTCTATATTGTCATGACTTAATTTAAATTCTGACCCGACAGTCCAGTGGGATGCATAATCAGATCAAAGAATATGCAACTAAGTCAGATTCAAGTTATATGGAGATGGGAGCATGGTCTACCATACCGCTAGGTATGAGACATACTGTACCATACCATATCCATACCGGTATGCTGTCTCGCACCATACTAACACTCGATATACTGTTTCGTACTATACCAAACCGTGTACCAACATTTATAACAGGATGGTAATGGTACGGGATCTAATACCGAGACAACGAACCTTATGGGAGATGAGCTTCCAGATGCATCAAGGATGGGTGTCTATTGATTATGTCAGGCTTGGGTTGGCCAGAAGGACATTAAATCCTCAAATATCATAGTGCTGAACTTTCAAAACCTCAAAGCTATGAAACTATCACATTAAGCAAAACACCCATAAGAATAACACAATCTTTTTTGAGAACAAAAATAATTCAAATGCAAGAATGATGCTAAAATTCAGAATAATCATGCAGTACAGTTAACTAATTATAGGTTGCAGAGGATGCACTATAACTTCTTTCAAAGGGAAAAAAAATTGAATTATGCAACTTAGATATCAAAACTCAAAAGATCATTATTACCTCAGAAATTTAGACAAGCTCAAGTCAGCAAAAAATTTACAATAAAAAATACCTGACTAGTTGAGATAGTCAATTACTATGCCCTAGGAAGCTGTAACCAGGTTTCTCAAGCTACAAATTACCCTCAAGGCTTTGAGAACCGGAAGTTCATCAAATTATTGGCACAAGGCCAACATGTTTATGGAATGGTGGTTATCTGCAAGGTCTGCAAAACCAGTTCTGGAACCATATCGGTATGTTAGTGGTTCGGTACGGTATGGTCCATATAGTACAATATGCATCCTATACCAAAACAAGCTTTTAACACTTTATTCCCACTCCCAGTCATGGTATCACTCGAAATTGAGCGCTATAGGTCGGTATGGTACAATACACACCCCGATTTCAAGTGATAACAAGCAGTACAGGGTGGTTCTACTCACTTCAAATCAGTATGAAACGGTTCCACTCATACACCGAACCGAACCTCAATACCATTTGGTATGGTTGGTACAGGTTGCAGACCTTGTAAGCCAATCAAAATTTCAAGGAAATGATATCTCTTAATGGTATCCTAAAGAATTGATTGAGGTGTTTAATTTAGTCAAAGAGGGGATGACGTTAAGATCTTGGACTAATTTTTTTTTCCCTCATAAACAAACTGGTAGGCTTCATGTTAAATTTCCTTTGATTCAAAATATATATACATATATGTATTAACAAATTACAAATAAAAAGTGACTAACACAGTTTAAAGTGAACTCCAAATCTATAACATATCAAGTGATGCCAAAATAAAACGAAACAATAAGAGATGATACAAATAAACATAACAATGATAGGGAATTCTCAGGCATATTGTACCATATACTTGACCTTACCGATTGTTGTCGGATGTTCTAAGAGAAAACAAAAGTTGTTAACACACAGATATACGAATATGAGACTTGTCCAATCATAGACACCCATGTAGCCATGCATGCATATACATATGCATACCCTCTAATCCAAGCCTAACAGACTCCCTTGACACATCCTCTCACAAACTCAAACACACATGGAGGTGTCCATGTGCTACTTGCCTACACACACACATCAGCACGCACATGCCTTCCTTTCCCATCATTTTGCCAGCCTTCAAGTGTTCACCCACATATATTAAACATTATATGATTCTTTTTCCAATTATATTTGCTAATTAGAAGAGAAGAGAACTAGCTGTCCGTAATACATACTTTTTCATTTTTCATCAAAAAGGAGGGACAATTGTTTCTCAGCTCTAAACATGAAATATCTCATGGAGCTGCTGATGTTCTCTTTCTATGGTGACATTGAACTACAAGCCCATATTTCTGTTTATTGAGAAGAAAAAACAGAAAATTCAAGCAGAAAGACAAATCGATAGTGACACTAAACAAATGGAGCAAGGAGAAACAAACCTCATGTGGACCACCTGGGTTGTGACTAGCTGTCAATATGAAAGCTCCCGAAGCCTTTGATCCCTGCAGTTGACAAGAGCATCAGGGAATCATTGTGAGGTAAACAGCCTAGGAGTACCAAATGTAAATAGGATTTTAGAAGAAAAAATAGTGTTGAAAGTTAACTGGGTAAATTTCTAGTGAAAAGTGAATTTACATCTGCACCAACTCTTTCACGTATGACAGCTGATACAGCTGGTGTTGAGAGTAAACCATTTTGTCCGACCCAAACACGCCTTACTCCATTTGCAGCTGCCATTTTGATTATAATCTATAGACAAAGAGCAGGTCAGCAATTCATATATGTCTGTATTTATGTATGTATTTTTACACATATACATATATATGTATGTTTACAAATGTATGTATGTACCCGTGTATGTGAATATGTATCTATGTATGTATGTAAGAGTGTGCGTGCATGCATCCGTGTGTGTGCATGCGTGTGTCCATGTGTGTGGTGTATGTGTCTCTATATTAGCATCTTAGCTATTCAAAGGCCAGATAATAACCATATATTTAGTGCAATTACATTTGCCGACTATAACATGGTTTGCTGTACCACACTGTACCATCCAATACAGAGTGTACAGTACAGTACACTATCTCGTACCAGTACACTATCTCGTACCAAACCGATATTCCGTATGCTATCTCATACTGTACCAAACCATGTACTGACATTGTAATAGGATAAGACCAATACAGAGTCTGGTACCAAGACGGCAAACTATGCTATAACAATTATACTTCTTAGTAGAACACAATTTTACTTGAAACAGTTTGAAAGAAACAAAGTGGAAAAAATGAACCAAAATAAGAGATGTGCAAAGCATGCAAATCAAAAGCTTGTTATATGAATAAACATAATTCCTTCAAGATGGCTTAAAAGATCTATAGCGTAGTGGCATTTAAGATCTGGCTAAATAAATGAAACTATTTCAAAGAATTGCAGAACACTATATATAGCAATTAACTTATATACATAATCAAAGCTCAAAACTTCGAGATATGTATAATGAATAAATAGTTAAATTTGATTAAAAAGATTGTCAGCAGATAAATTTCTCAGAAACAATTTACTAGATACACTGGTTACTGAAAAGAAAGATGTAGTGGATATCATTATTTTTTTTGCATAACAAGCATCAAATGCACCAAGGATTCTGGAACCGATACCGAGCCCCGTACTGGTTCCGATGTGGTACGGTACGGTATGACCGTATTGTGTGTCGAACGCCATGGCGTACTGGTTGGATACCAGTATGCCACCATTTTTTTTTATTTTTTAGTTGAATTTGATTTCAAAAAAAAAATTATTACTTTTTAAACTACTTTATATCCAAATTAATATTTATTTAAGTCATATAACAATTCTACCATCCAAAAAAAATAAAAGAAGTCTAAAACACTAAAAGTCTAAAATAATGCAATAAATATATCTAAAGTACAAATTACAAAGAATAATATACTAAATCTCAGGATCTCTGCTGATCTAATATCTCGTCGAATATCTGTGTTGCTCGTAGATATCCGGATCATCTATATACTCAGAAAGAACATCAATTCATCCCTCTAATCAAATGGCACTGTAATCTTGAATATTCATCCCATAAGGTATCCTCTCTGAATTGCAAGACATATTAGATCTCTCACTCATCTAACTCTGAGAGATATCCTCGGGATGATGACATGGCTATGGAGGAGCCCATCCAAATATGCCAGTAGCAAAATCTGATCCATAAAGTACTTCGGATTGCATAGGATAGTAGTCACTAGAAGTCGATATCTCAGATACACCATATTTACATGGATCATAAGCTGCCTGCGGATGATAGGATCCATAATACGAGGATGATCTAGATACATCCATAGATCCTACTCCACATGCAAAATCATCTGCAGCTGTATCATGCGTTGGACGACCTCTAAGAGGCCGTCGTCTTTATGAGATCGTCTCCTCACAGGGTCTATCAGGTCGTCTATGGTCCCTATCTTGTGTGGCATGTGTAAATTGAAACTCATCGATGAATTGAGTACCACCCTACGACTGTCTCATGAACAGTGATCTCGTATCCTCCAGTCCCTTCTTAATCATCAGATCCTTTAGTCTCTCCCTGATCATCAGATACATGACTGCCACCATCACTCTCACTACCGCTGGTCTCTGAATCTAAGTCAGCTAACTCCTGCACTCTCGAAGGTGCTGCAACTGCCTCTTTGTCTTTTCGAGCTCCCTCAGTGCCCCCCTGTGACCAGCCTCATCTCAACATTTCTCGCTCAAACATCTGACTCTATGTCTCGAATATGGAGTCACATGATGAATGACTCTCCTATGATCCCTTAAGCTGTGGCTGATCAACTGAAACTTTATATGGAATATTTCTTTCTGCCCTCTATCCTGGCTCCATCCTAATCTCCTTAGCTACCATATTGGTTGATCGTAGAGGAGATCCCGACTCATCAAGTTTCGGCTCCTGTTGCTAGCCTGCAAACCATCCAATCATTGGATCCTCATCATCAATGGCATAATCATCTATCGTCGAATCCGTATACTTCAGCTGTACTTCATCCTGCACATATTTTAGCCTCAATCTCAAATTATAGTGCACATAAATAAAATCGTTGAGGTGCTTC
This sequence comes from Elaeis guineensis, assembly GCF_000442705.2. NCBI lineage: Eukaryota > Viridiplantae > Streptophyta > Magnoliopsida > Arecales > Arecaceae > Elaeis > Elaeis guineensis. The sequence continues at coordinate 74,872,795 of NC_025995.2, read as the reverse complement.
TATGTCAGATGATTTCTCTGTTTGCTGTGGATAAGAATAAAAGTCGACCAATTATGCTCACACCCACTAGGAAAGACCGTCTGAGAAAGAATGTGGAAGGTCATATTTTTCAAATTTGGTGCGGACTGTCCAAAATGGATCCACCATTCAGCTATCAAAAAATTAAACAAAATTACATATCATATTTTATGATATTAGTAGGCATGTAATTTCAACAAAGTCCTCACTGTTAATATGTAATTTATTTGGATTCATCTTGTTTTTGCTTACGACAGTCGATGAGACTCCAAAGCTGTCTGTCCCCTCTCTAAATTATTTCGTCTGTGAGAAATATAATCATTTTAGTAACAAATATATTATTAAGTTAAATGATCGTATCTTAATTGACCTAACGTACCTCTTGCAGACACATAGATACAATTTCGAGATCGGACATCATCTCATATATAATATTAGGGAAAGTAGTAAGAAGCTCATTATCCATATCATCTCTATACTGAAACCTCGGATTCAAATAGTAAATTGAAAATAAATTTCACAGTGATTAAGTAAACTTTTAGTATCAAAAAAAAAAATTTTCAGATCATTCTTGAATTCATGCTTACCCGCTAGATGCAAATCTCTACCCATCTGATGGTCTCAGTGATACTCGATGATGTTGATATATTTTCGGACATGTTTGGAATCTATCTCACTGATCTATTGCTTTATCCTCTCCATCATGTGATACAAGAAGCCCATTTGGGGTTATCTTCCACTGTCCACGGTGCGAAGCACCTCATATAATGACTAGATAACATTCACTATTTTATCAGTCCGTTGCCAGAATGACTGACTGGTCACCAAGTTCTCCAAATGATTTTTCTCAGTGCCAGTTCTCGTATGTCTACTCTTCTGCCATTCGACATTGACAAACATCTAATGTCAGACTGCTTTCTTCGGTAGAAGGCTATCAAATGTTATGTAGTTTGTAATAAACCGTATGACACTCGATCTCAAGATCTTCCTTCCAGTATATTTTCACATCAATGACAGCACCCATGTATGATTGTAGATAAATTTAGTAATAGACTAGGCCGTATCCACTGTCTACTGCACTCTACGAAGCTTTTCAATATCCATCAACATCAGGTCAATGTAATGTACGGCACATGATGTCCAGTAAATATGCGATCGTCGCTCTATCAGCCACTCGCCAGCAGTCTTATATTGCAGCCCATTATCTGTGACGATCTACACGATATTCTGCTCTCCAACTGAATCAATCACCTCCTCCATCAGTCTAAGGATGTATGCAGCGCCGTGCACCCTATCTGAAGCATCAATTGATTTGTGAAAAATTATTTTTCCATCATAATATGTCAAGAAATTTATGATATTCCATCTAGTAGGACCAGTTCAACCATCACACATCACCGTCAGTCTGTATATAGGCCATTTACTCTTGTAAGAAAAGATCCATCTCTCCAACTCTTCTTTATTATTGTCAAGAAGCTGACTATGGATGTCCCTGGATGCTGGAGGATCTACACCGGGGCCGGCAGCCGTATTACTGAAATGACAGACCGATAGTAAGTATTGCCCACTGCATTTGCTGGAATATGGCTAAAATAAAATCATGATCCAATAGCTCACCATATATCCTTCTTCTTATCTTTCTTCAGTATAGTATCAATCCTCTATTGTTTTGAATTCTTGCTACAAAAAATATGTAGATTCAAATTATGAATAGTGGCCCCTGCTGAAATATCTCTGTCAGATCTCCTCCTACTGTCTAAAGCCTCCAGCATCGATGAAATGCCCCTTCTCCCTCTACTGACTGGCTCCTTGACAGAGGTGGTCCTCCTGAACTCAGACTCTTCTCTAGCGGTCGCAGAGCCGGACCCCGACTCATAGAATGATGGTCCAAATCGCTCTCTATATCTGGCCATCTCCTCCAGCCTATACTGCTCATCCAGACTTGCCTGAATAGTAGCTTCAATCTCTGTCTCCTCATCATATGGAGAGAGACCTCCTCTGATTCTCTAGAATGATAGAAAGATGGCTCTCCAGCTCGACAATCCACCTCTAACCTCTTCTCCTTTGTCCTCTCCTTCGCTGCTTTCTGATCAACGAAGTGCCTCTTCATAAGCTGTCAGACCTCCTATGGATATTTTCGACACACAACCACATTTCGATAACCATCAGTCAAATACTGCTTCAACCTAATCACCCTTCCTCTTTTGAACTCTATACCGGACCATTTGCATCTCCAATGGTGCCAAGCTGAGAGCATCTCACCATGCTCCCAGCCAATGTCATGCTCTGCATTCTTTTTCTTACTCATTTTTGCAAGTTTAACAAAATACGACAGTTTAATAATTTTTTGATATTATTTTTTTGAATTTAATTTTTTTAATAATTTTTTTAAAATATATAAATATATATTTAAAAAATTAATAAAATTTAATAATTTTAATGTCATCATGTAGATCGTCTGATGATCTACAACATATAATGAAATCATATCAAAATGATAAATTTTAGCATGATTTTTTTTTATTTTTCTAGTTTTTAGCAATTATTGGCTAAAAAAATATGAAAAATAAAATATTTAGTGATAGAATGAAAGATTACCTTACTTTCGATCAAAATTTGTCACCCCATCAAAGAAGTTGTGGAATTTTTCTAGAATTTTTTTTTTTTGAAGGCCGTCGCTTTGTCGTTCGCTCTCAAGAGAGAGCCTCTCGGGTTTTCGAGAGTCTCAGACTCTCAGACTCAAGGGAGACAAAGGCAACCCACCCCCTGAGCCCCCCCACCCCCCTCAACATGGTCGCTATCAGTACGGCTCGGTTTCGAGTCGTACCAACCCAAACCGAGAGAAACCGATCAGTTTCTCGCAGTTCGCATGCGAACCACACCAAACCGGCTCGATTTGATGCGGTTTGGGCAATTTACTGAAAATGAGGGGTGAACCGCAACCCCCCCCGGTTCAATTCAGTACATCCCATACTGACCCGAATACACCCCGTACCGATCGGTTCAGGCCGGTACAGGAAACCCTGAAATGTACTCTTCCGAGAAGAACCTTATGTTATGCTTGGAAAGTTTCCAATGTGCTCTGTAGATCATACAAGCCATGGGACAAATGGAGCAAGTAGTGTCAATGAATAAGTAATCAAGTGTCAATACATAAAAAAATTACCTGAATGGCATCTTTTGAGAAATAACGACCATCCCCAGAAACAACTATTGTTGCACCTGCAGTTTTATGATTAGAAAATACTTAAGTAAGAACTTATATTCATGAGTAAATAAGCAAGACAATATCACCATAATAATTAAATAGAAATCTGGGATGTGTGACTTTAAGGCATGAATATATCCACTACAAAGAGGAATAAACAGTGGGGCACATCTTTCTGAACTCAAGCAGATGGAATAACGCTTCTGCTATTATAAGGAAAATTAATTTGATAGTTCATGATTATCTATAGTTCTATACTATCCAACACGTAGGTGTTAACATAGGTTTGAAACATAAACCAACAACACAAACACTCATCCAAATGGAACTCCAGATAAAGGTGATATGTCTAATCTTGCATGCCATAAGAGTAAGACACCTGTTTGTCAAAAAAATTGCAAGTGAAAGGGAGGTACTAGCAAGTTTGATTACAGGCATAGGTGTTGGTATCTTATCACACTCAGGAAAAGTAAAGATTGTTCAGAATCTTAAGAAAGTAGAGATTAATTAAAATCTTAGGCAACCATCCTACAAACAACCAAAGCAAATATAATGCAATAACTACAAAAATGAATAAAGGTTGCTAGCATCTATCAACATCATTAGGTTTTTTGTTAGAACCCCTGATTTAGACAGTTGAATCCGTAAGTAAACTTCATCTTTGTTGGGCATAAGATCATTCATCTGCTGATCTTGGCTAGAATACATAGAGATCAATGAAGAAAATCTTTATGCAATGCATGAGCCCATTTCCTAGTCTAAAAATTTGAATCAACCCATCTAGAAATATTGTGTGAGCAAATGTCTGTTGTAAGTTCATAGGGGTGACAGGACGAACCTTTGACAGAAAAAATGATAAAACTATCATGAAAGTCAGCAATAACTTTTATGTCCCAAAATACAATCTTAGCACACACTTAGCTAAGAACAAGAGAAAATCGAGCATTGTAACCATTCTCCAATACTATGAAGTGCAATTAACTAGTCTATTAGCAAGAAAAAGCAGATCTTAGCTGCCAGAAAATGTAACAGATGATGAACAATAAAGGAAGAAGTTTTTGTCTAGAAGAAAAGAAGGTATGCCATGCAAAGGCACACAATCCAATACACAATTTAAATACCCAAGAACAAAGTAGAGAGAAACAGTGAGCACAATCCCATGTGTTCAGCAGAAATGATGATAGTTTATGTTTTGTTTATTATTTCCAGTGATTGATAACGCAAACACCAAATATTGGTGCTTGACATAAGATGCAATTTATGCCAAGTCTGAGTGTAAGAAATATTGAATAGCTGAATATATTGAAAAAGAAAGAACCAGCAAATGATTGCCTTGACAACGCATGATGTCACTCATCCACCACACAGCTTGAATGAGAAATCTACAATTATTACTTAGTTATAGTGCTCATCTCATCTCAATTTTTTGAAAAAGGCATTGTGAGGAATGCCTCATCATATGCTGCATGGAGGCATGTAGAGAATGCTATGAAGCACTTGCGAAACGTAAATCACCAGTGGCAAGTATACTTGTTGAACAAGAAGGCTAAAATACATATTCAAGCTTCAGAATCTTGGTTTCAATTTCAGTTTCATCCAGACCAAACAAGTTCTTCAACAACTTCAGTGTTTCAGTAGTTTTAGCCTAAATTTTTATTAAAAGCTCTAAAAACTAAAAAGTGAATTACTTAGATATACCAAATAGAAAAGAAAGACAAAATTAGGTAAGAAATAAATTATTCAACATCAAATTATGTAAGAAATAAATTAGGCAACATCTGTAAAGTACTTTACATTCTTTGGGACCTCTAGACGTGTCATTTCACCAGTTTTTCCCTACAATGGTAAAACATGTACTTTCTTAAAACACAAATTGTCAATAAATTAAGTTTTAGGGTGACATATCATTTGTTAATAACTTAATATATCAATTTTCTTGTTTAATGGTAATGTAATATATAGAAATCTTGATGTCTATGAAATTTAAACACTAAGGTAACAAATTATTTGTCATCTATGCACACACACATATACATATATACATACACACACACACACATATACTTATATAGATAAATATACATACATATATAGATATACACACACACACACACACACAAACACACACACACACACACACACACACACATATATATATATACATACACATATATATACATACACACATAGATATAGATATATATATACATACACATATAGATATAGATATATATATACATACACATATAGATATAGATATACATACACATATAGATATAGATACACACACACACACACACATATATATATTTATATACATATAATATGTACATATAATGTATGTACATATGTACATATATAGACATGTATGTACATATGTACATATATAGACATGTATGTACATATGTACATATATAGACATGTATGTACATATGTACATATATAGACATGTATGTACATATGTACATATATAGACATGTATGTACATATGTACATATATAGACATGTATGTACATATGTACATATATAGACATGTATGTACATATGTACATATATAGACATGTATGTACATATGTACATATATAGACATGTACTATTAATATAGACATGTATATACATGTGTGTATACACACACACACACACACACATACACATACATACATGTACGTACGTACGTACATGTATGTATGTAAGTATAGATATATACACATGCATGTGTGTGTGTGTGTGTGTGTGTGTGTACATCCATATATATATATATATATATATATAGACACACACACACATATATATAGATACACACACACACATACATATATACATATATATACACATATATACATATATATATACACATATATACATATTGTTGCGGCCAATCGCCTCGTCGTCCGATCGCCGGGGAGCGTGCACCTGCAAAAGGAAGTCCGCACTGACCGGAGGCGGCTCCGGCGGGGACCCTCCGACGGTCAAGTCAGAGAGGTGACTGGGCAACAGTGAAATGCAGACAGAGAGCTCTGAGAGGGAGAAAGAGAGAGGAGCGAGCCTGCGTATGTGGGAGAGACGGGCGGATCGACCCTTTGCACTGTTGCCTTCCCCGGTATATATAGTGGAGCATGGTATGGCGCCGTCATTAATGGCGCGGACAAGTGAGGAACTGTCAACTCACTGTAGGCTGTCAGAGCCGCCGTGAAAACATCATGTCGCCGTGTAGCCGTCTAATCACCAGGGTTGACCCGGCTCTCGGCGGGACAATGCCCCTAGGTAACTGTGCCGCATGTCCGTGTCAGAGCTGACAACGTCTGGCGGCCGTACGGCGGTTGGTGGAGTCGGCCGACCCAAGGTCGGTGGCCAACAGAGTGGCGTCGGGCTCCTCCGTCGGTCGGCGAGCTTCAAGTGGGTCGGCTACCGGACCTCTGGGTTCAGTCGGTCGGGAATAGACCGTGGAATGGCCGTGGTTAGCCGCTGATGGCGTCCGTTGGCCTGCCGCCCGACTTACGATCGGCCAGTCAGAGTCGTTCGTCGGGCCGTCGGTTAGTCGGTCGGGCCGCTAGCCGGTCGGGCCCTCCGATAGTCGGTCGGTCGGTCGGTCGGCAGGTATCCCCCAACAGTTGCCCCCCTCCACTCCTAAGTCGGGTGGAGAGCTGGCCGGTGCCTTCATTCGGGTAGCAAGACCGGACGACTGGGAGTGGATTTGTCGCATGTGCAGATCCGACCGTACCGCCGGCTGATCCGTTGTCTGACACCTCACGAACCCCGAGAGATCCGAACGTCTAGTCGATGCCAGAAGTCGCGCCGGCGTCCGGTGCCGGACGCCGCGTCTTGTCGTCGTCAGCCGTCACGTCGGTGTCAGAAGATCGGGTGCCGAACGATACGGCGTCAGTCGATCGGATTATTCGGCGCCGATCGTGGGTGAGGCGTCCCATCGAGAACGCGGACCGGCGCGGGCGGCCGACTGCGGAGCCAACCCCCGCGCGCCGCGTGTCAAGGTGGTTGGCCGGCGCCCGCTCCGGCATTTAATGCGGGCGGTGCGGGCGTCCCGGGGCGAAGCGCGCTGAATCTTTAGCCAACCGGCGGGCGCCACGCGTCGCGCATCTGGAGGACTTTGGTCGGCGCGGGAGCATCTCGGCCGTCGGTCGGCCCTATATATATAGGACCTCCCGGACCCTGACCCACATTTGCCATTTGCTGGGGAAACTCTGTCCGGGCGATTTCTCGGTCGTCGCGGGCAGAGCTCTTCTCTACCTCCGGAGGGTCCATCGGGTTCGTGGTCCTCCTTCCCCTTCTTGCTTTCTTCTCTTCTTTCTCTTCTTTCGGTTCCTGCACAATGACCAGGAAACCGACTCAGGGAGCTCGGTCGGGGAACCCGACCGACGACACCCGATCGGCTCCGGAAGATGAGGCCTCCTCGCTTTCGGGGCCGAACGTCGATCAGCTTCGGGAGCACTATCGCATCCCGGAGCAGTTTCGGCTCTATGCTCCAGGGGCCGGCGGTCGGGTCAACAACCCTCCGCCCGGCGACCTGGCGCTGTATGTTGAGGACCTTCGTGCGGGTCTTCGACTTCCGATTCCGGAGTTCGTCCGGAATCTGCTTGATTACTACGGACTCTGTCCGGCGCAACTGGCGCCGAACTCTATCCGGCTAATCATTTCTTTCGCGCTGTTGTGTCAGCTCTTGCCGACCAACCCTCGCGTTTCCCTTTTCCGAGCCTTCTTTGTGCTCCGACCCCACCCTAAAGCCCGAGGGTGGTGGCTCTTCAATCCCCGGAAGGGTCTTGCTTTCATAACCGGTCTTCCATCGTCCATTCATGGATGGAAGAATCAGTTTTTCTTTGTTTCCTCTTCCTCCTCTTGGGGCTTTCCTTCTCGCTGGGGTGTACCCCGAACTGAGGCCAACGACAACAGTCGGGTCGACGTGGACGACCGGGAGGACTTCCACCGACTCAAAGATATGTCGGTCCCGAAGCAGAGGGAGGGAGAACGACCTCTTGTAGAGTCGGCCGTCCATGATCACATATTGCGACGCCGACCATCGGAGTCGCTTGGCCTCCGCGGGATCTTCGGGACTGGTCCCGTCGGACAGGTACCGGACGATCGGGTCCATCCAACTTGGTTCGGACGTTAGCTGCTGCATTTCTTCGACCCGATCAATGCTCGGCTGTTGGAGATTTTCGACGAACGTCCGACCCAAAGAATCATAGGCCGACGTTGCCAATCTGGAGAGAGCATCGGCACGGGCGTTCTCCGTCCTGGGGATGTGGGAGATCTCGAAATACTCGAGGCGGGCCACGAGATCCTTTACCTTCTGAAGATACTTGATCATGGTCGGATCTCGCGCCTCGAAGTCGCCCTTGACCTGCCCCACGATCAGCTGAGAGTCGGAGAATGCCCGAAGGCTGTCGACGCCCAATTCCTTCGCCATCCTCAAGCCCGCGAGGAGTGCCTCGTATTCGGCTTGATTGTTGGAGGCCTTGAAGTCGAACCGGAGGGCGTATTCGGTGACTACCCCATCCGAATTCGTGAGCAGGAGCCCGGCCCCGCTTCCCTGAGCGTTGGAGGCTCCGTCGATGTGAAGTACCCAGGTGGAGATCGGGTCCGGCTCAGAGACCGAATCTCGTCCCAGGCCTTCAGCTCCCGACCTCTGGTCGGTCGTCGGGTATTCGGCGATGAAGTCGGCCAAGACCTGAGCCTTCAAGGCAGGCCTCGGTCGATACTGAATGTCGAACTCGCTAAGCTTCATTGCCCACTTAGCGAGCCGTCCGGATGTGTCGGGTCGGCGCAGTACGGCCCTCAGGGGCCGGTTGGTGAGTACCACGATGGCGTGGGCCTGGAAGTATGGTCGGAGCCGTTGCGCGGATACGGTCAGGGCGAAGACCATCTTTTCCGTCTCCGAGTATCTGGCTTCGGCGCCGTGGAGCACTTTGCTGATGTAGTAGATGGGCTGATGGGTTCGGCACTCGTTTTCCCGAACGAGCACCGAACTGATCGCCTCAGAGGATGTGGCCAAGTAGAGATACAAGGTCTCCCCGATCTGCGGCTTTACGAGCAGCGGCGGGGAAGCCAAGTACCTCTTCAGGTCTTCAAAGGCCTGTTCGCATTCATCCGACCAAGAGAAACCGTTCGCCTGGCGCAGGGTTTTGAAGAACGGGAGGCACCTTTCAGCTGATCGGGAAATGAATCGGCTAAGAGCGACGATTCTCCCGTTCAGTTGTTGGACCTCCTTCTTGGTGTTCGGATGACGCATATCGAGGATCGCCTTTATCTTCTCAGGGTTTGCCTCGATCCCTCTCTGAGAAACGAGGAATCCGAGGAACTTCCCCGAGGTCACCCCGAAGGCGCATTTGGTCGGGTTGAGCTTCATTCGGTGTCGCCGAAGGGTGCGGAAGGTCTCCTCGAGATCCTGAACACGGTCCGGGATCCGCGTGCTCTTTACCAGCATGTCGTCCACGTATACCTCCATGTTACGCCCGATCTGGTCTTTGAAGACCTTGTTGACGAGTCGCTGGTAGGTGGCGCCGGCGTTCTTCAATCCAAAGGGCATCACCCGATAGCAGTAGAGGCCCTTGGGGGTCACGAACGCGGTGTGCTCCTCGTCTTCAGGCGCCATCCGGATCTGATTGTACCCGGCGAAGGCGTCCATGAAGCTGAGCAGTCGAAATCCGGACGTCGCATCCACCAGCTGGTCGATCTTCGGGAGTGGAAAGCTATCCTTCGGGCATGCTCGGTTGAGGTCGGTATAATCGATGCAGATCCTCCATTTCCCGCTGGCTTTCTTGACCATGACGACATTGGCGAGCCAATCGGGATACGTGGATTCCCGAATGAAGCCCGCCTCGAGCAGTTTGTCCACTTCTTCGTCAATGGCCTTCTGCCTCTCTGGGGCGAAGGACCTTTTCTTCTGCCTCACCGGCTTCATTGTCGGGTCGATGTTGAGTCGGTGAGTCATTGTTTCCGGAGGGATGCCCGACATATCTGCTGCCGACCATGCGAATACGTCGGCGTTGGCCGTCAGCAGCTCCGCCAGTCGGTGGCGTTCGGCGTCGGGCAATTGAGACCCGATCCAAACTTTTCTGTCGGGATTTTCTCCCACCGGGATCGCCTCGAGCCGCTCGGCCGGCGAACCCCGCTCTTCCTCCTCCCGTTGATCCAGTTTGTCAATTGTCAGGGGATCCTTTGTCTCGTCGCTTTGGGCGGAGATTTGAAAGCATCGTCGGGCGAGCTGTTGATCTCCGCGCATCTCCCCGACTCCGTTTTTAGTCGGGAATCGAACAAGGAGATGGTACGTCGAGACGATCGCCCCGAGGGCGTTCAGTCCGGGTCGCCCGAGTATGGCGTTGTAGGCCGAAGGAACTTGGACGACCGCGAAAATGAGAGAGGCCGTTCTTTGCCGTGGTTCGGTACCGACCGTCACGGGCAGGGTGATTTCTCCTTCTGTCGTGACGGTGTCTCCGGCAAAGCCGATCAAGGGTGTGGAAACCCTACTGAGTCGATCAGTCGGTAGTCGCATTCGGGAGAAGGTCGAGTAAAACAAAACATTTGTCGAACTTCCATTATCAACAAAAATTCGTTTTACATCATAATTGGCTATTGTCGCCGACACAACAACAGCGTCGTCGTGGGGAGTCTGGATGCCCTGAACGTCGTCTTCCGAGAAGGTAATCACGTCGTCCGGGCGCGGCTTTTTCGTCGGCTCTCCTCCTGCAGACGTCCCCGGGCCCAGCCGCTTGGAGATCATGTTGATGACTCCAGCCGTCGGCTGGTTAGTTGGTGCCTCTTCAGTCGGCTGAGGGCGTCGATCGGCAGTCGGTCGGGTCGGCGGACCCTTTCGAAACTTGCCGAGATACCCTCGGCGGATGAGATTTTCGATCTCATCCTTCAACTGGATGCATCGCTCGGTGTCGTGGCCGTGGCTCCGATGGAACCGGCAGTACTTCCGATGGTCGAGGCCCTTTGCCTTCAGAGGCGGAGGCCGTCGCAGGTATTCTTTCCCTTCGATCTCCATCAAGATCTGCGCACGGGGAGCGGAGAGAGGAGTGTAGGAGTCATACCTGGGACGCACCGACCTCGGAGTCTGTCGGCGGGGTGATTTTTGGATTTGTCGGGGTGGAGAAAGCCGACTACCGGCCGGGGGCCTGCTTGGTTCGGCGGGCTCCCGACCTTTTCTTCGCTTCTCCTTCGGACCCCTGGGCTCGACCAGGCGTCGGTCGGACGCTCCTTCGTCCGCGCGCATATACTTGTATGCGCGCTCCAGTAGCTCGGCGTATGTTCGGGGGAGGGTCTTGTCCAGAGAATAAGTAAATCGGGACGACCTCAGGCCCCGCTTCATGGCTGAAACTGCCATGTCTTCGTTGAGGTCCCGGACCTCGAGCGTGGCCGCGTTGAATCGCGCCACGAAATGTCGGAGCGCCTCGTTTTCCCCCTGCTTGAGGGAGAAAAGGCTATCCAACGTTCGCGGCGGCTTTCGGCTAGTGCTGAAATGGGCCACGAACGAGTGCTCGAGCTGCGCGAAGGAATGGATACTGCCCGATCGAAGACCGGAGTACCAAGCCCTGGCAGCCTTGCGAAGTGTGGCGGGGAAGCCGATGCAAAACAGAGCGTCGGTTGCCCCTTGAATCGTCATGAGAGCTTTGTAGCTCTCGAGGTGGTCGACTGGGTCGGCAGAGCCATCGTATGGCTCTACGTTCGGCATTTTGAACCGACTGGGAATCGGCTCATCGAGGACCAGTCGAGAGAGAGGCTGGGCGGTCTGGAAGTCGACGTCGTTCGAAGACTTCTGGCCGTCCATTTGCAGTTGGGCGAGCCGGCGGTCGATCTCCTCGAACCGTCGCTCGTAGTCGTCCGCTCGTCGATGCTGGGAGACCCCAGGAGTGGAGCCTCCGGAAGACTCTGAAGGAGAGGCCGACGGTGTGCGCGGCCGCTTTTCCTTCCTCGCCCGTTCCAACGGGGAAGGAGAGGGCCGCTGGGACCGTCGGTCGTCGCGCCGAGGTCGACCCTCCTCCTCCCCGTGGGAGCGCTGTTGGGAGTGCTCGCCTGGAGGCGGCAGGGGTCGGCGCGACCGTCGGCGGCTGCTCCTGGAAGGCATAGGTCGGGCCGCCGGTTGTTGCTGGAGGCTTTTGACTGCGTCGGTCAGTACGGTCATCTGCCGTATAATGGCCGCAATCTGCGCCTCCGTAGTCACTGCAGGGCGCGGAGAGCTAGGCTCCGCCGCCGGTGATGGTGGAGAGGCCTCTTCCCGGCGGGAAGAACGCCTTGCCGACCCAGTGATTCTCGATCGTTGAGCTCTTGTCTTTGTCATGCTGTCCCCTACCTGGCGCGCCAATCTGTTGCGGCCAATCGCCTCGTCGTCCGATCACCGGGGAGCGTGCACCTGCAAAAGGAAGTCCGCACTGACCGGAGGCGGCTCCGGCGGGGACCCTCCAACGGTCAAGTCAGAGAGGTGACTGGGCAACAGTGAAATGCAGACAGAGAGCTCTGAGAGGGAGAAAGAGAGAGGAGCGAGCCTGCGTATGTGGGAGAGACGGGCGGATCGACCCTTTGCACTGTTGCCTTCCCCGGTATATATAGTGGAGCATGGTATGGCGCCGTCATTAATGGCGCGGACAAGTGAGGAACTGTCAACTCACTGTAGGCTGTCAGAGCCGCCGTGAAAACATCATGTCGCCGTGTAGCCGTCTAATCACCAGGGTTGACCCGGCTCTCGGCGGGACAATGCCCCTAGGTAACTGTGCCGCATGTCCGTGTCAGAGCTGACAACGTCTGGCGGCCGTACGGCGGTTGGTGGAGTCGGCCGACCCAAGGTCGGTGGCCAACAGAGTGGCGTCGGGCTCCTCCGTCGGTCGGCGAGCTTCAAGTGGGTCGGCTACCGGACCTCTGGGTTCAGTCGGTCGGGAATAGACCGTGGAATGGCCGTGGTTAGCCGCTGATGGCGTCCGTTGGCCTGCCGCCCGACTTACGATCGGCCAGTCAGAGTCGTTCGTCGGGCCGTCGGTTAGTCGGTCGGGCCGCTAGCCGGTCGGGCCCTCCGATAGTCGGTCGGTCGGTCGGCGGGTATCCCCCAACACATATATATACACATATATACACATATACAAATATATACACACACACACATACACACACACACATATATATATATACATGTATATATATGTGTGTGTGTGTGTGTGTGTATGTGTGTATATATTTGAATATGTGTATATACATATACATATATACATATATAAATAAATAAATAAATAAATATATATATATATATATATATATATATATATAATTCGTATATGTCTGTGGAACCTAACACACCATGTTCAGATTTGCAAAACCAAAGTTCAATGCAGAAAAGATGCTTCCAAGCATTTAAAAAAAATGAAGAACGAACAAAAAAGTGATATTAATGGGCTATATCCACAATAGCATTTGTCCCATATTTTCAGCCAATACTCCAAAAACAATCGAGTTTTAGAATGGTTCTGGCCAAAGCCAAAACATTTTCAGAATCTCTGGAAAATCTTGAAAACACAACTGTATGCCACATGCAAAGCACATAATGAATTCCTAGGCCACACATGTTTGGTAAAACTTCAAACCATAGTTGTATGCAACATGAAAGGAGCACAATTGAGTTTCTAGGACATGAACGGAAGGCATCTAGAGACAAAAAGCACACTGGCTACAGAAGGGCACAAATGCAGTGTGCAACTCACACCTATTTTTTTACCCTAAAACTCTAGCCAAAAATAAATGTAATGTTGAGTTGTTGACTCAAAAACAAGATTATGCTATTATTATAGAATAAAAAACAAAGACAATACTTATAGTGGTTATCATATAACATTATAACATTCACCTTCGGGGATGTCATTTGTATCAGTAAGATCTTCTAGCAGATAACTTCCACCTTGTATTTTTCTCTCTTTTTTTCCCACTTCCTTTTCATCTCATCCTCTCCATATAAGAAGCCATTTATTCTTCCCTTTCATGTAGACTATTTCCAAGACAACAAGAAACTTAAAGGGGTTACTCATTTATAAGCTTAGGTGTATAATTAATACACCAGATTTTTTTTAAGAATAGCAGTGGGGCCACCACCAATCATTTCAAAGAAATGATACAAGAATTATTTATGTCAACTTATGGGGACACCTCCCAAGACTTGAACATAGAACCTCCTCCTAATGTGAGTGAGGTGCAACCACTCTGCTGCAGCACTTTTTGCATGTAAATTAGGTCTCGCTCCCATCCAATTAACCTTTGGCTTTCATAGCAAGTCTCCCTAGCAAAAGTTTTCTGAAACAAGGAATTAGACGCTCATGCGACAGGCCAAAATCAGGTTAGAAGTTGCAAAAACTTCAAACGGTTAGATCTCTACTTGCGATTTCAACACTCATGGAAATCATGGAATAACATTTTCAGTTTCATTTAGTTTGATTATGTTCTTCTCTTATAGTTAAAGCCTTAATCTAGTGGGGAAATTTCCACATTTTTCTAATTTGGTATTTATTTTAACAAGAAAGAACAAAAGATTGAGGCATATGCTTGCCAACTCCAGCTCAGCTTTATAAATCACATCATTAAATGACTAAAGAAAGTTAACAGCAAGAAAGCTAGAATGTAACTTAACAAGGATGAAATTGATAGAAGATAAAATCAGAAAAAATAGAGAATCAAAAAATATATTTTGTATAAATAATAAAACAAAAAAGTCATAATCTTAATATGGTCAGGACATAAGGAACCATAAGTCATTGTCCCGTTTTCCTGTGGACATGCTTGTAGAAAGATTTAGTTGAACTATGAAAACAAACCATACTATATAAAACCTAGCAGTCACAGATAAAAAAGATAGCATTGGTGAATGGTACCTGGTGTCATGGTTTTTTTCATCACAAAAAATCAGAACAGTGTTGCATGACAGAACTGATGGGTAGCGGAAATATCAAAACAGAAGGAAACTTACCTTTCACTTTGTCTGCAGAAAGGGCATTGAATGTTGACTGAACAAAGTTATGCAGATAGTTAGGTTTAATGAACACTGACACCTGAAGAACAACCCAGTGTCATTCCCAATTCATTACAACAACGCAAATCATAAGAAATGGATTGAAGTGACAACTTCAACATCATTCATATCTTTTTAAAGATGACATCTCAAGTAGTTCTTTAGCTTTCCATACTAGAAGAACTGGATCTAACTTAAAGCACCATTAGAGAACAAAATAACAAGCACTAAAAATATCCCGATATCATCCATTAAAATAATATCAATAGGCCAGTGAGATTCATCACCAATAGCTCAACATGCTTTGCATCATGTTCTGAGCCTCTATCTTACTTTTCTTCATCTTCAATGCTTCCTAGAATGCAGAACTCCATCAGATCCCAAGTGAAGGGAATAATCCATTATAACCCAAAATAACAAGCCAAGTCGCGTGATCTAAATCAAATGGCAAACATGATTTGAAACAGATCCCTAGATCACCAGGGCAGCATGAAGCGATTTCAAGCCTGAAATCCCAATGTGCCAGGCTCATATACCGTTCATATCAGTTGACGGACATGGACATAACCAAGCCCAAGCCCCTATCAACACTCGATTCATAAAGCAAAACTGTCTGAAAAGTTTCCCATCCCTCGATCCAAAAGCTCCTCGATTTAGGAAACACCAAGTAGAATTTTGAATCCACATAAATTTAATGAAATTCGACGGAACCATTTGCAATCGAGAAAGCCCGAATCATCTTTGTTTTTTCCATAAAAAAAAAAAAAAAAGATTCATAGATTGTAGCTTTCTAAGACCTTTAAACGAGTTAAACACTCAGATATAAAAGCTATAATGAGAAAATAGAATCATCTAAAGAGTAACAAAGATCAAAAATTAAAATAGAACAGATCTTTTCGACGGCAATCAATCTTGCCTTCTTCCTGAGGCCGGAAGTGCCCGGCTTCTGGCCATCGAAAGGAGTAGTCTCCTTCCGAGATACCTGAAACACAACCATTTCTTTCTTGCTTTCTTGGATCAGCCTGAGATGGAGGATGAGAAAGAACGAGAGAGATCGATCGGAGAAGGCAGTGGATAGTTTGTCCTATCGGAATAGGAAACGGTTATATACGCTGCGAGTGGGCCTACAACGTTGAGCATTAACGTACAATGTCGAGCCGGGCGGGTCATGCAGCGGTTCAGTTGAACCGCTCAAATCTTTTCCGGCTCGGGGGAACACGGAGGCGAGTGTCTGGTTCTAGTCACCTCAGGGAGCCGAAGGGACCTCTCACCCAAGACCCTCTGGGCTCTGGCCCCTTCATGCTTGCGGCCCATCGTCCATCTACCGTTCACATATATCAGCCTACTGTAGTCCATTAAATACTCTATTATGATGATAAGTTTTGATGTTCAAGGCGTGGGGCCCTTTAGCAAATCATATGAAGAATTAGGCAGTTGTGAGTGCCCATTATATGACCACAAGAGCATTCCATTGACAGAGTAAGTTTTAAGTATTATCTTCAAATAAGAACTTTTCTACAAGCAAAGAAAAAAACTTGTTTAATGTTATTTCATGGATC